>NC_140583.1:981557776-981952508 GCF_964204655.1 Triturus cristatus
ATATCTTCAAATCTGGGATTGATTGTCGTTGCCTACAGTTTCCATTATGAATTTTATCCTTCATGGAAGTGTGTGCTTCTTTCCAGTTGGTGATCTTCACGCCAGTTTGGTGCAGTTGTTACAAGGAGACGGTCCTGTATGACTGTCACTCAAGCCTGCCCATGCCTATATTTGTTTAATTTGTATGTCGCAGACTCTGTCCTGAATACTTTAGAGCACTTTACCTAATTCCCCGAGCACAGGAAGTAGATAGGGTTGGAATATATTTACTTTAATTACTAAATAAACAGTTTGGGTAATAGTTACCTAAAGGTACATTATCCGAAGTTACAAAATGAACTTGCGGACAAATCCTAAATTAGCGTTCTTTTCCATAACATACTTAAAATTTTGAGAAAGCATCATTCCTCAAAATTTGAGAAGGTATTTAACACCTATATACATTTGTTGTGGCTCAACTGTTGTCACAATTAAGAAACGTGTACCCTTTACCTGGTGATTAACCCTATCTTGTCAATTGGAGAAGGCAGGTTGCCGATGATGAAAATTCTGTTTAGCTGGGGAGCGCTCAATGGCACCGGTCATTTGTTTCTATGCTTTGGCGATTGGATTATAGTTAGTAGAGACTTCGATTACATTGGTGAATACAGATTTCTGCCTCTGAAGTATCTGTTGAATAGCAATTGTTTCATGCCTTTTTGATGTAGATGGGTAGCCTTGAACAGATCACCACAAAAAAAACCTGAAATGCACGCAGACACCCTAGCCCTGTTTTCACTGGCTGGGACCACAAGTAAAGCTGCCTTGAAATACCAGTCATTACAGCCTGCCAGAATAAAGAAAATGGGGCCTGTGCATGGTGCAAAGAGGGCTCGAATGCAAATATTCTTCCCCCTGCCACAGGTTTCTCCCTTTGCTTCTTTGGGGTTTTTACTGACTTGCTTGATCTTCCATGCTGTAGGTTGAAGTCGGATATGTTTCAGCCCCGCCCCGAGAGCTGTGCAGGTGATAAGTGTGCTGGGATCACGTTCCGTTTGACATTGTTTCACTAATGGACTATTCACATTAAATATTAAGCAGTACAAATGAGGCGTTACTGAAAGAGGAGAGAATAAGGTCGGACTTCGGCTCAGGGAGAAAGCATTGCCCAGGGATAGCGAGGAAAGTGTGGTGATCACTGCGTCTGGTGCGGAGGGACACACTCAAAGCGCATCTGGCCAGACAACAGCCTTACAAACTGGCACCCAGTGAACTGAGAGCATGGACATGAGCTCATCTAATGCAAGAAATTCATACCACTCTCGTGAGGTGCACAACGCCACACACAAGTAAAGATCGAGTGGTTGTATTTCGGGGTTGGGCGGGGTGGGTGGTGGTGTGAAGGTGCAGGCACACAAACACAATTGTGAGAACAAGTTAGTATGTACCTAATGCATTCAACCATGCTATATGAAAAGCACACATTCAAGCTCTCTGTAAGTGCCAAAATTGAGCCATTCCTTGCAAAATGTGAAACACCGATTATTTTTGCGTTAGAACACATTTGATCTAGATATTTTAGCTTGAAAAAGTACAGAATTTGCATGCCTGACACAAAACACAAATTATATGTATTATTTATACACATTATATTAAGAATGTAGTTTTTGTTACTCTAGTAGTTAGACCTACTTAGTTATGTCAAAAATGTACCCTACAGCTGTTTGCCCTGGTGCAGACCAGGCTCTTGCCTGGCTTGCGCTCTGCCCTGACCAGTGGCAGAAATTTTGTTGCTAACTGTCATTCAAAGAGATGTTCTTGAATCTGTAACGAACTAACTGGAATAAATTGGTCCTCTCTGATTCTTCTGCCTCCCTATGATTTAGTTAAGGGAGCCTGACTACGCATGTAATTATGACAATTGTTGACCTGATTATTGAGGAAAACACATTACCCTCAGTTTCTGGCAAATGCAGTCCGCTGACCTCATCAGATGTAACGGGATTACATGCCACCGTCTAGACCCGCTGCTTTGATTCTTTCAGTTGATATACTGCACTCGCTCTCAGACCTCTGCTATGATCTCATCTACGTTGATAGTCTCCATCTCTCTTAACCCGCCATTTTATTGGAAGTGGAAGAGGTTTGCTCAGTTTGGTGCGTATGTCTTGTATTTAAGAGGCTGGATCATGAGTACGCTTCAGTCTCTGTAGCTATTGATGATAAACTTGATAGATTTGAAAATGAGTACCTAGTATATAAGCAAACGTTTATCTGGATCTCAAGTTCATGTTTGTCTCTTATTGATGGTATTAATGTGAGCTGAGCATGCACGTTTTTTTTTTCTTTTTCTTATGCATTGACACTACAGATGCGGTTTATAATCCCATTCTAATTTACTTCCGCTGATGACTGTAGAGAGTCTGTGTTAGTCAATGAGTACAATTTCATAGCATTTTGTACCATCTGAAAAGGTAGAAAGACATTGTTTACCAGTGCTGGGAAATGCAGATTCTTCTTTGGCTGTTGAACTCATTCTATTGAAGGATGCCCTCACTACCTGGTGGGAGTCCTCTGCATTTGTCCCACTGTTGTTCAGTGACTCTGCCAGGACTTTATGTTGATGTGAGTTTCTGCCAAAAACCTGGTTTCTCTCGCTCCCGCAGACCAGGAAGTATCTGCTTTGGCACTCGGACGGTTTGATCCTCCATGCACTTCAGTTTCAGAATGATACTAGGTATGGAACTCAGTCTTCAAGTGTAAAATATAGAGCTGTGCTAAGAGTTGTCTAAGATTAGGCACATAAAGTTGCACCTTTGTACAAAAGACTTTACGATAATATCAGTCAGCTTCATTTACTCGTTTAGATGGTTAAGTACCGCCTACTGTGAACCAGGCATGACCATTCAGATCAGCATAAATTGATAAAACGTTGTACTAGTTAAAATGTTGTGCCATCATTTTTAGCATGTACTTTATAGTTGAGGCACTGCCATATCTTGTACAACTACAACGTATATTTCAACAAAGTGTTTTTGAGCCCTTCCCCCATTGCTGAAACAAGAACAAAGTTTGGGAGTTATACCAAATGCCAGATTTGTGAAGGTATGAAAATATTGATGCCCAGTGTAGCAAATAAACTATAAATGAAAAGGAATGCTCAATAGAGAGAGTGTAGAAATTACTAACCAGTGCAAGACATTTGTGTACAAAAGCTGTTCTTGGCCTTAAAAAGTCCTTGCTCTGAGATTCAAAACGTATCTGGCGAGTGACTCCTGGTCATCTGTGTGGTACTACATCGTGTCCCAGCAGGAGGAGTCTGCAGCAGCCCTTTCTCTTCCTGGGCCCTACCAAGTGTCTACTTCTTTCTCTAATCACACTCCATCAGGGAATCGAAGAAGCTTGGCTGTGCTGTAAGTTTGACACGCTGAAACCCCAGGCGGGCCACACATGTTTCAAGCTTTAAGAATTAGTGATCCTAAAGCCAGGAGTATCTAGTGGACTTCTGCTCATATATTTGATTTCTTTCATTGTAACATACTTATGCAGATCCCCATGCAGATATTTATATCTCTGATGGGTGTGCAAACCTTTTAATAATATTTGTGGTATCTTAAAAACTTTCATTACTATCAGGTATGATATAAGTACGTACATGCACTTGTTCTTCATCTAGTCGATGGAGAGCAACACTCAAAAAGCCAAAATTGAAATCATCACTTCCATATTTACTCTCATTTATAAACTTGGTTAATATATAAAGCCATCAATGAACCCCTGCTTAAAATACATTACATTAGCTCAAACTGGGTCAAGTTGGGGATATACTTGTGTCAGTTGCTTACCATCTGTAAAATGTTTTCTAGTGGACACTAACTGCAGATTCCTCACCCCGTGAATATTCTCCTCGGCATTAGGCCGGATCATGAAACTCATAGGCAGTTCTCCTACGTGCCGGTATGTGGGGTTGCATGTCTCCGTATTGACACCATTCCATCTGGAAGTGATGAGTGGGGCCGCACATATGCTCTACCTAGACTTGCTTACTTTTAACAGCTTGTATGGACTCTGAGGTCCAGAGGCCATCGGCAAAATCCACAGGACGAGGAGATTCGAGGGTTTGGTGAGGGATCTGCACTTAAATAGTGTATCCATTAGATAGTGTTACTGAAGATACACAACTTGTTCTATGATGGATACTTCTAATCACAGATTCCAAACTTGTCCATCGATGCCAAATCAGTTCCTCCCCATGTAGTGAGCCTGTGGAATGGCTCAGACCAAAATGTCCTGCACGACTCTGCAGGCAAAATGTCTATCTTCATAGATCTGACTGTCGGTGTGTTAGATCTGGCATCTTTGGCGTGGTATTGCCCCAAACCAGCTGGAGTGAGTCCTGATCCCCAAAAGGTGCCACCCAAAACCTGGACCCTTGGCTGGCATCAGTGGAAGCTCTCCTGGGAGAAAAGGTGAAAATCATGAGTTTAGGGCTCCTTGCGGCTACGAATGGGCCCGTTCAAACCAAAACTATAGTGCCCGCAATGATTGCCAATGTGAAGCTCTAGTGATCCCTGCTCTTTGCGTGGACAGCAACCATAGATGAAGACTGGCAACGCGAGATCTGCACTTTGCACTACAGTAAAGACAACCTGTGATGACCCCAATGTGAAGCTCCACCAACTATCTGATCTTTGCACTACAGCCACGAATGTCCGAGACACTCAACCTGCTATCAGTACCGAAAGCCTCCTACAACATGAATGGATCTCTTTTTACCGAACTTGACAAGATATTTTTTCAGCTGGACTAACCTTGTTCTTCTATCCAACCCGTGCTCCATCGCTGTGTCTGAACTTGTAAATTACCCCCTGTCTAGTGTGTCCCGATGACCACAAATAGAGCTTTTCAGAACTATTTTCATTTAACAATTTAAAATTGAACACATTTGGTTCTACAGAATAAATTTGTCATTCAGGTATCATTTTATTTATTATATTTTACTCGGTTTCTGAATGGATTTGAGGTTTTTAATGAGTTGTATTTTTACTTTATTAGTATTTGTGTGCTGCATAAATACTTTACTCATTGCCGCTAAGTTAAGCCGGAATGATTTGTGCTAAGCTACCAGAGGGTCAAGCACAGGTTAAATTAGTGCCTTTTTGTGGTGCATCCTAACAAGAATTGTTGTTGTTCCCCGAGTGGGGCTTTCACCTCAACATTTTTTATTTTTCACATAATCAAAGTTTTGGGTGACAAATAATTAGTGTGAATTAGTAGTTTTGATGATGCATATTACCTATCAGACAAATTAATGATTTTGCACATAAAACAAAATGAATATCTATTTTAGCAGTGTGAAAAATAACGTAGTGAAGTTGTGCCATATTTACAATGTCAGATGCTGTTTAATCAAACTGGATGTCGTTTCTGGAGTTATGTCAAAGGAAGAAATCCCTTTCTGAGAGATTAAATAATGGGCAAGGTAAGTACAACTGCAAAATACAAATCTGATCACATGCTATAGGTATTTAAAATCCAAAAATATAGTAAAGGGAAGTTACTATAATTTTTACTTAGAGAGCACTTTTCCTTTATCCATTGCGATAACGTATTACAAGAAAACCACAAAACTAAATCATATAGGAAACTCTATATTGTTTTATTAAAAATATTTTTTGTTATTATTAAATTTAAAAACAATTGATGTTGAGGTACGAGGGACTGCAAACAATCTATTTGTCACAAGACATTGATTTCATTACAACTTTAAAATACTTTTCTTTATCCACTTTAAGAATACAAATAGCAAATACAATTTAAAAAACACACACAATTTTAAAAGCACAAAGAAAAACTGTTGACTCAGCGTTTGAGAATATATGAGATCTTCACCTTCTTCAGGACAAAATGTTTTCAGTTTATCTAAGTAACAATAAAAACGTTCATTATACAACTGTAAAATATGAGAGACATAATGCATTTGGAACACAATTAATGCAGCAACTCCAAATTAACCATAGTACATGTACATTGGTTATGTCTAGAACAGCATTTTAAATTACCGTTACAGCAATAGTGCGTATATCACATGATCCATTTGTATTGATATTTACAGTCATCTCCCTGACCTCATACGAACGAGAAAGAACCTACCTAAAAAGTCTCATGTGGAGACCCTGAAATAGTCATCTCCCGTTTTCAATAGCTAGATGCCCAGAATAAAAACTGTATTCTTGCGATAGGATTCTATCAAGAAGAACATTTATATATATATATATATATATACACACTATTAGATTTTTGTTAAATATTTGTTAAATTTATCTTGAGTTGAGACCCCACCTATTTGTGGTTCTGATTAGTTTCAATCGACATTGTATCATAAAAGCCACTTAAGAGTCGATGTTGTGAATACAATTTTACTACAAAAGAAAGGAACAGTTTAGAAATGTTTCCTCAAGTGTGGCAGTACTCCCAACTCAATCAAATGGGAATTCTCACCTGACGAAAAAAGTCACGGGGACAGCTTGTTTATTAATCTGCTGCCCACACACACCCGTCGATATCTTTCTCTCTTCTAAATTAGCCATCCCTATTTCCTGAGGAAAAATATATATGCAATCAGACTTAACTTTCATATTTGGTGGAAAGAAGAGAGAAGATCTATCTAACATGTGTACGTCTTACCTGGCAATACTTACGCTTTGCTTTTTATATTGCAATTCCGAGAAATTGCGTGTAGCAGATTCGGGTGATTAACGGACTGTTAAGTTATAGAAAACAGGTTTTTGTATAGTGTTATCAGAATAAAACCACTACCTGGACATACACCACGTATTGCCATTAATCTTACATTTTGTGGTCTACATTTTTTAAGCATTTATCTATTAAAAATCAGAACTGGAATTCATTATTCAAACATATGGGTAAATATTTCACGCCTAGAAAGGTGCGCAACTTTTCGGTATTATTAAAAACCCTTATATTAAGGGTTATCACAAAGTGACACTATCACCCTTAGGGAATATTAAATCTCAGTAGAGATGAAATCAGCGAAGATATGTGTGTGTGACAGTTAGAATTTAGAGGGATTTCAATTAATTGACCAATATTTCCTTATTATTCAAGTTTATGTATTTCTCCATGACTAAAAGTTTGTAATTATTTTGTAATAGTCTGTATAAAACCTTTAAAATGTAATCTTGATTTAGATCTCAGTTTGTGAATGGTCCCAATTTGTCTGACTGAAGGTGACAGTGGTCTTTTACTGCAAGATCGAAAAGAAGGGTTATGGAGCTGAAGTGTGTAAAATAAATATTGGATTTTAAGAAATTATTGGGGTTGCTCCAACAAAACCCACTAAGAGTTGATTTTCCGGCTGATGATTTTTGGCCTTTTCAGTGTAAAAACGGAGGGCACTCCAGAGGCCAAATGAAGGAGTCTCTTCTCCTCTTTCCAGCAGTGAGGCAGTAAGAAGGATGATAGCCTGCCTGAAGTGGAAAGGTAATACTACCTTTGGTAGAAATGCCGCTCGAGTTTTTAACACCAGTTCTTTTGGAAGAAATGTTGTGTATGGCGGCTTCAGCGAAAGTGCCTGCAACACACTCACATGAGGAACTGATGTGATTGCGACCAGAAAAACAGTTTTCAGGGTCAAGAGATTTAGAGGGAAAATGTGCATTGCCTCAAATGGCATACATATCAGAGAAGGAGGAACCAAGTTCGTTCAAGTCCCACTGTAGCATCACAAAGAGTTCATGCTGAAAGATTTGCTAAAAACCTTTAAGAAATCTCATCATACAAGGTGATTTAAAGAAAAAAAAAAGGCTTATCCAGCAACCGCTAAAAAGCTGAAAGAGCTGACAAATAGCATTTAACAGTGCCCAATAAATGTCCTTCCTACGCTAATGACAAAACAAGCAGCAACACTTCAGACAGCCTAGCTTGTAGCAGGTTAGTCTGACACAGACTTGTCCCAGTGCCCAATGTACATTGATTTCATAGATGGGCACCTGGCTGCCAGAATTACACTAACGAGTTTTAGGGTTAAATCGAAGTAGAATAATTGCCACTGCTCAATAGACACACATTAAGGTACAGAATGCAGAGCCCTAGGTGCAGGACCCTGCCCTGTTGCTGGGACAGTAGATCCTTCAGAAGCAGCAGCTTGAAATGGAAGCCAGATGCACAAACCCAGAAGCTCTGTACAACACTCCTTCCTGGCCCAATCTGGAGATACCAGGCCCGGTCGGTCTCAATCATCTTCAGAACTCAGGCCAAGGTGGTTAGAGGTGTAAAGTGTACAGAAGTCTAGCGCTCCCCTTAACACAGAATGTTTCTCTGAAAAAGAGCCTCTATGGGAACTCTAGTGAGCCAAAACTTTATATTGTGCCTTCTCAGAGGTGGTGAAAAAAATCAAGCCAGTGTTCTCTACATTGCTGGAAACCACTTGTTGCCACTTCCAGATGTTACTGGCATTTGTGGTCTGCTAGGCATCGATGGCTGATTTTGTCCACCCTGTCATTTAAAGAGCCCATCAAATAGTTCATGACCAGGGAAATGCCCTGGCGATTCAGCCACTTCCAGAGGTGCAGAACCTCCCGGTATAGGACCCAAGACACCACTCCATCCTGCTTGTGGCAGTACACATGATGGTAGTGTTGTCTATGAGAACCTGAACTAGCCTCCAATTATGGATGTTTGAAAGGGAATCACTGCCAAGCTGATCACCCACAACTCCATTAAATTGATGTGGAGGTGGGTTTCCACCAGTGACCAGAGTCTTCTGATCACCACCTCTGCCAGATGGCCACCACAGCCCAGCATTGATGGATCTGTGACGACCATCAGCTCTGGGGGAAGTAAGGAGAGGGGTCTACTACTTGCCCAATCGAGGTCCAGCAGCCACCACTGCAGATCTTTTGTAGTCTCCTCTGAAAACTGGATAGAATCAGAGACCTTCCCTGATGCTTTGCCCACTGGACTTCAGGTTCCGCATGTGCCATCTGGTGTAACTGACTACCAGCATGTAGGAGGCCAATCGACTCCGCAGCCTCAATTTTATCCTCACTGATATCTAAAACAGAGGCCAAAGCATCTAGATCACAGCTTTTCTCCGGGGAGGAAGGCATGAATCTGCAATGTATCCAGGATAGCTCTGCTGAACAGAAGCATCTGTAAAAGAGTCAGGTGTGACTTCGGAATGAAGTTAGAAGGGCAAGTCTACCCTCAGCAGCAAGTCTTTGAAGGTCAGAAAGACTGGTACACCTGATCTATGAAGGTACATTGTGATCACTGCCATTATTTTCATGAACACCTGAGGGGCACTGGTAAGGCAAAGAGGAGTCTCCAGGATTCAGGGCAGATAAGACAGGGGCCTGTGTGAGCATCTTGAATTTATCTTTCCACAGGAAGGCATTGAGAGGGCAGAGATCTAAAATCGGACCAAGGTCTCCATATTTCTTTGGCACAAGGAGGCAGGCCTGAACACTCTAGGGCTCCTTTGTCCAGAAAGCCTGCATTTGCTGTTGTAAAACAGACAGACTTATTCCTCTGTCAGCCACGCTGAAGGGGATGGAAGGGGCAGCAGGGTGGAAAGAAATGGGAGGGAATAGCCCCACTTGACGAGTTGGAGGACCCATGTCTTGTCATCCTTGTTGGAAATGTCAGATCCTGCCTCCTACAGGGTTGGTGTGTGCTGAAGAGCACACACTTAAGGGTTTCACGGTCATGGTTGCCAGAGCATTTGGGAACTTAGCTGCACGTTATCTCCAATACTGTGAACATTGTTTCTGTATGCTGTGACCTCAGCCACGAAATGGCATTGAAAGTTGTTGTGCCATGGTGGGATCTGGTGTAGACTGTATTGGAATGCCCTAGCATATCCATGAAAGTGTCTAAACAACTTATCAAAATGGCTTGTAGTTGCAGACCACCCCAGGGAATGTGCTGTAGCATGAATTTCCTTAAAGTGTTGCAGGGCAGAGTCCCCTTTCAATGGCATGTCTATAAAAGATTTGGGCTTTCTAAAAACTCAGGACCTAACCCTTCTGCCCGTACCAGAACAAGGTATCCACTGTAGAAAAATCAAAAAGTGGTTCCTTGGGACTCTTTTAGTTTATGGCAGTGCTTTAAATGGGGAAAAATAAGTGCAGGTACTCATGAAATTGAGCTCGGGCGTGGTTAGTGGGCGGGGCTGGAGGCGGAGCGAAACATAGTGAGACATTTCTATGGAGTATTAATTTTGCCCTTACATTTCTGTTAATAGTAGTTTCAAACATCACATATCTGCAGATTAACATCTGGATATGTTAATAGAGGGTGGTGTGAAGACCTGCTGGGAATAGGCCCTAAATTATAATAGAAGGAGCTTTTAAAGGAATGAAAACCTAAAATTCAGTGTGCCTCAGAACAAGAGACTTTTGAATAGCAGCATTAATAAGGAGTTCTCCACCAGTTGCAGGACATATCAAACCATGTGAGTAATGTATCAATATAAACAAAACGTGTTAACTCATTAGACAAAATGAAGGCCAAACACAATATGTTAATCTTTTCTTATTTTGCCATATTTGCAGCTTCTTACTATCATACTGTTCTTACTTGGTTGCATTTGGCACAATATCCATATATTCTAGAGTGCACGCGCACATCACAAAGAAACAAGCGGACATGCACACACTAAAGCACTCCACACATTTCTTTGAATCTTTCTCTCTCTCTTTTCATGTGGGATTCTTCCTGCGTTTCCTCACAGTAAGGACAGTGCGAATGTGATTGACAGGCCCTGCTCTATCAAACACAGCAGGACAGTGACATTTTCAACACCCGGGCATCCCCTGCATAACGCAAATGAGCCGCTGCTAAATGGTTCAGCAGTGACTCAGGTAAAAGCTAAGATGGTGCTTTGGATGTCAGGATGCCCTAGAGATCTGCTTTGCTCTGATACCCTCGAGCGCATCAGTGACCTCCCCTTTCCTGAGTACCGGTACTCTCCTTTGCTGTGGAAAAGTGGCAGTACTCAGAGCGCTAAAAATAAGTACCACCGGTACTCAGTACCTGTGAGTACCGGCCCATTTAAAGCACTGGTTTAGGGTCAATATGACTAACTCTTTATAATAATCTCCAATCAACATTTATTTTCCAGCAATAGGTGTAGTTCAACATCTTCAACAGATTTGGTTTTAAAAAGTGCAGACAGATCAGTGCTCAAGTGTGTGATATTGTGTAATATTTACAATGATGCATATATAGAAGCAGGATGTATATTTAAGTTTATAAATTCCAAAACAGCCCCTTCATTAATCACAGATTCTTGTTTGCAGTTAATTTGTATAATAGACAATCCCTTATACAATTATCGACGTTTCGACCTTGTAGTTAATGTTCAAGCATCTCATCAGGACAATTAATGCCATCTGGCACTTTACCTCCTAGCAATGAATCTTGCTTGAATGTTGAGGTATCTGGATCCACACTTTTTGAGAGCAAGCAGATGCATTGAACTTCGTGCTGTAACTACACGACCAAGGGAGCGCATGTTAACCACGCTATATACACTAGCGGCCACAATGGTGGACAGCAGACCATTTCAAGAAGTCACACAGACTATATCTGAGGTTTGTGGCAGAGATGTGTGGTACTTGCAGTCATATACAAAAAGTTTGGATCCAGAATGTGTGCTAAATGAACGGACTGTTTTGGAATTTAAAAGCTTAAATAGACTTCCTGCTTGTATATATGCATCATTGTAAATATTGCACCATATTACACACTTAAGCACTATGCCATTTGCACTTTTTTTGATCTATTGTAAATGTTGAACTACACCTATTGCTGGAAAATAAATGTTGTTTGGAGATTAGTATAAAAAGTTAGAGCCATATTGACCATAAACTGAAAGAGTCCCATGGAACCATTTTATACAAGGTTCCTGGACCTCTCTGGACAAGCCAGTAGATCTCATCTGGGCGTGGCACCGAAGCACCACACTCATGCCCAATGCCCATCCCAAGAAGTTAGTCATGTTGAGGTCAGACTTTATAACTAATTTTGCCACATGCCAGCCATCTTGTAGGGTTGGTATTAAAGATGCCTGTAGGTCCTATGGAGCTCAAGGCAGGATTTGACCAACTTGAAGAACCAGGGCCTTATGGGCCTGGCGGCACAGGACACGCCTTAATCTCCTGAGTTCACCTGCTTTGTTGAACAGAGACACAGGACATTCTGTTGAGCGTAGAAGATCAGTTTTATTAGCTGCAGCTAAGTACAGTTGTCCCAGAAGTACACTCAGTATGTTCTTAGGAGACTGCCACTTTACTCCGTGGCGCACAATCTTTTATAGCACATAGATTCACCAAGAACACTCCCAATGCATACATGGTTATCCAATTAGAAGAGTTCGAAAACAAGATATAACCAATGAGAAAAGTTTGAAAACAAGATATCAAGTAACCCAAATAAACCTCTCTTCCAACTGTTTTTGTCACCCCTCCCCACAAGTTAATCAGTGGTAGTGTCTACAACTCAACTTGCAGGTGGCAGGACATTTGTATGCTTTGGAGGACAGTTGTGAAATGAGAGAATACAAGTAGAGAATAGCGAAGGCCAGAATATAAGATAAAGTCAGGAAAGAATGGTGTGAACCAACAGACAGTTGAGACAGGGTTTAGTCAAACCAGACGAGGATTAGTGGACTCAGCCAGTCCCTGACATCAGTCTCGTAAACAGAGGCAGAAGGTTATTTGACACGTCGCAGTAAGATCAGCAGAAAAACTTCGTTCATTGTGCTGCCTGAGTGAGGGCAACACAAAATGGCGGGGGAACACAAAGAAATGGTGGCTGAATACAAGCGAGATCGAAAATCGAATTTCCTCAAACTGCATTCCCATAAAGCATGGCTGTAGTGGCCTAAAGGGCAGTTGGCATTGACTGAGCATAAAGCAAGATAGCCGATGAAAACATCCCCTTGCTAAAAGTTTCTATGCATGGAGACTTATGGTCAGGAGGAGTCATGGCAAAGGCATTATGGATGACTATGCTGGTGGAGGCCTGGACCACTAGACTTTTTGGTGTAGGGTGTAGGATGAGCAACCGGCCTGTTGACCAGGGATCCAGAGCATGGCTTTGCCAAAGTGCCCAAGAGGGTATCCGTTAAGGCCTCATTGAATGGCAAGAGTGGTTCAGTAGGTGCTTGGCCAGGTTGAAAAACCACCATCAGGATTTTTTACCTCTGTTGAAGGGAGCTGCAGGTGAAGGACCTCTGCAGCCTGACTCATAACCATAACAAAAGATTCACTCTTCCCTATGGCAGAGCCTGGGAGAAAGACCGGTCCAGTGGCTGAAGAGGTGTCCAGACCACTAGCATCCTGTAATATGCATAAAAATTGTCCTTATTGTATTGTGGGGTGAATTTGTCTTGCTCATTGTAGTCACTAGTGTCTAAATCTGATACAAAAAGCTGATTTAGACTATGAGCTCTGCCGTGTGGTAAAGGCAAAGTATCGTAGTCCGAAAGATTGGCTATTGGCTGCACTCCTGAAGGATCGGAGCCCGGTCTCAGTTGAGGTGAAGCTACCTTAGAGTAGGAAGCCACTATAGGTAACTGATCCTCTACCAGCAGCATCAACACCAGAGTCACAGTGAAAGAAATTGGTGCAAGGAGTGGCGCCAGAACCCAAGTTGGCATTGAAACCAGTGTGTAACGTGATGCAGGTTCAAGAGGCAGAAAAGGCACAGAGGGAGAATCTGCTGGTGGAACCCGACTGGAGGCCTCTATGAATCGTTAGAGCCCAAAGGCATGCCAGAGAGAACTGGAGGCATGCAAAAAAGGTACAGAATGGTCTCCTTAGAGGCCTTTATTTGTTGCAACATAATCAGTGGACATGGAAATTCAGGTTGCCTCGGGAGCAAACTCTGGATCGGTTCTTTGAGAGTGAGACCAAGAGGCACGCTGATGCATTTGTGTCCTCTCTAGAATTCGAAATTGGCAGGAAAGAGCAGATACCTGCTTAAAATCCTTTTTGGACTCACCCAAAAACTTCAACAATGACAAGGAACTGCAATAGGAAGGACTTTAGGAGTGGGAATGGGACCTTCCTTTCAACTTCGACCAGTCATGCCGTGGAGTCTTCCGATTCTTGGTTTTGGAGTTTCAAATCGCGGTCCCATATGGCCTTTGGGTTCATCTGGGCACAGATGTCGCAGGCCCTTGAGTGGTTGTCCAATCCTCGGCCTACCATATGGGGGTCTGTCACAAACATTTGTTTTCCACAGTCCCTACAAGCTTTTTAACCCTGTTTTTTATTGGATGTCAGATTTCCATTGCACAGTGATAAAAGGTATAGTTTGTTGGAGAGGGGTAGAGCTCCGGATCCACGTCTCAAGGTGCAGAAAGGAACTGACGTCAGTGCACCTGGGTGGCATGAAGGAGTACTACTTATGAGTTTCTGGGTCCAGTCTGACTCCTGAGGGAATATTTACAAAGTTAGGAAGCTGTGGTTAGAAGTATCCAGCAAAATGTAATTTCTGAGTGTTGGTTAGCGAGACCTCGATTGATTCTAATGCAGCAGTTTAAAGGTCCTTTAATTGTGCCCTTGTGAGAGGGGCTGCTCTTCTGGAACAGATTCAAGTCTGCTTTTTACAGAAAGAGGTACTTGACTTGCCTCCCAGTATGCATCCAGGAGCGTCCTACTGCAGGTATTGAAAGATATCGAAATAAGAACCGTATGCTACTTTCTATGAAGTTACAGCAGTATAACCACTGCAAGACTGCATCTTAAAATACTTTTATTTTCGAGAAAGAATAGTTACTGCTTTGTGTATTATTTAAATGGGTGCATTAGGTTATGCTAACATAACTTGCTCTAACCGGGAAGCATCTGCAAGGTGCGAGTTGTGCTCTAATAAATTTTACAGCCTGAGATAAGAGACACGTTGAATGTCGTGATAAGTGACATTAGCCACCTGGAGGGTGACAATTTAGATTCTAGCCTAGAAACCTTGTTTCTGTGTTTTACTACAAAAGAAAGTTTTAGATGAAAACTTGTGGTAGCGCCTATGAAGAGGACCGAAAAAAGGTTTTTACCTTTGTACATAATACATTTGCATAAATAGTGTTCACCATGAATAGTGTACAGAAGTTCAGCCTTTTCTCAATCTTGCTGCAGACAATTGCAGAAGACAGCAAGATTTATACTTTTCCTGGTCCCTAGACCAATGCGGGACTAACTGCAATCAAGAACGAGCTGGTGCTGTAAGGTTCAAGTGCATGTTGTGGCCAAAAACGTCCATTCTGGAACAGACACTGCCAGATAAATGTGCCAGCCATCAATAGCCATTTTACTAGTGGGATAGTCCTCACTTTCCAAGAAAGAGAGCCTCTAGGGGGAGGAGGATGGGTCGCATGGAAATCTATGAAAGATACCAATACTGGAGAATGGGAGTTACAGGTAAGTAACAAATACTTTCCCCAGTATTGGGGTATCTTTAATAGATTCACATGCTTGAACCAGGATAGTTAGCAGTGCAATACATTAGCAATAAAATAACACATGATTATGACGGTGGATGGTGCGTACAACAGTATACATTGTATGGGAACAGGCTTACCTTATTGGAAATGATGCCGAAGTACCACCGGACCTATGGCTGCATCAGTGCTCTGCTCTGAATCCAGACAATAATGCTGGGTGAAAGTTTGCCTGCTCTTTCAGGTTGCAGCATGGCATATACTTTCGATGGGCACCCCAGCAAATAAAGCTGCCATTATAGAACCTGGTCTCACAGACTGCACCTTAATCTTTTGTCTTAAAGGCCTGCCTGCCTTAGAATGACAGAACTGAATGGCTGTTGAAATCCATGTTGCTATGGTGGGCTTGTACACTGGCCCACCTTTGTTATTGTTGCCGTAGGCCACAAAGAGCTGACCTACAATGAGCTGACCTGTGGTACGATTATGCTTTGTGCGATGTAATTAAAACTTTAAGCATCTCTTGACATCAAGAGTATGAATACTGGTTTCCTGTGGTGTTTGAGGATTGGGAAAGAAAGTCTTTAGCATAACCAGTTGATTGAGAAGAAAAATTGGTGGTAACCTTTGGTACCAATTTGGGATTAGCCCAAAGAATTACCATGGTGTTTTTGAATTGTAAGAAAGGTTCTTTAATTCTAGTAGCAACACCCCTTTCCAAGTAAGGAACTTCAGTTCAGCCCTTTGGATATGTTCAAGTGGACTTTTAATCAGTTAGCATAGTACAGTGTTAAACTGCCATGCAGGTGGCAGTGACTTAATTGCAGGATATGCTCTGAAGAGTCCTTTAAGGAATTAGGTGTACAATCTGTGAGACCATAATGAAGGAGACCCCAAAGATTGCCTGTACCTTGAACTAGCAGCCAGATGCACTTTAACAGAGGAGTGCATAAGACCGAATTTGACTAGAGATAGCAAATATGACAACACTTGTTCTGGAGGCGATGTGATAGGATGTACTTTAGATTTCTCGCACCATAGACGAAATTGTTCCCATATGAGGCAATATGTTTTGTTGGCGGAATTAGCTCTGGCCTTAGCAAGGATACTTTTACAATCCTCTGAAATGGCTGGATGCTGAAGCTCATGGTGCCAGGCTGATAAATGCAGAGAAATCTGGTCTGGATGAAGGACCTGCTGACTGCTCATGGACAACAAGTCAACTTGGGGCTGGAGAACACGAGGAGCTCTGTGAACCAGTGTTGTCTTGGCCATTGTGGAGAAATACGTATTAAAACGGCATTGTTTCTTTTTCATTTTCCTGAAAATCATGGGAGTAAGTGGGATTAGGGGAAAGCATAGGCATAAATCCTAGACCATTGCATTGAAAGGGCATTCCACCAGGGCCCCTTTTGAGGGTACCTGCTGGCATAAAACCAGCATTTCTTATTCTCTTGAGATGTGAAAAGATCCAGTTTGGGCTTGCCACATTGCTTAAATATGGAATCCTGAACTACTTGGTTCAGTGCCCATTCATGACAGCCTTAGTTTGTTCTGCTCAAGGTGTCTGCTAGAGAGTTGTGAACTCCTGGGAGATGTTCTGCCCTTATGGTCACTTGATGTAGTGCCCATTGCCAGATAGTTTGAGCTTCTGGAGACAGAATCTTGGATCTTGTACCCAAGGTAATGCATACTTGTTGTGTTGTCTGACCTTCTTAATATGGGTGACCCCCGAATCCTCAGCAAGAAAGCTTGAAGAGCCAGCCAGATTGCGCTAAGCTCGAGGAAGCCTATATGCCATCTGGACTACTCTGGAGTATACTTGTCCTGAATTTGAAGGTCTGGCAAGGGAGCTCCCCACCCTTCTAGAGAACATTTGTTGTAATAACGTATTCTGAAAGGGAAAGGAGGAAAGATAATCCTGTAGAGAGATTGCTGGAGCTGGATTACCAGGGAAGAACTGATTTCACCACAGGTGTGATCTGGATGATGTTGTCGAACTGCCCTTCCACCTGGAGCCACTGTGCATCCAGATCTTCTTGGAAAGGCTAGATATTGAGATGACCATGAGGCACTAGGAGAATGGCTGAAGACATCATGCAGAGTAGATATCTGATCATGTAACCTGAAGTGCACTTTTTTTTTTATAAGAGCGCGGGCCAGAACGTAGTTTGTTGCCTGTCTACGGACAAGAATGCCTTGTCGAGAAATGTATCTAGAGTTGCTCCCCGAAAGGTTAATCTTGCCAAAAGTGAAAGGAAAGACTTCTGGAAGTTGACTGTGAGCCCCAGGGTTTGAAAGGTGAAGACACCTGGACGTATCCCTAGATGGTTGCTGGCAAGATGGAGCCTTTATCAGCCTGACATCGATGTATAGGAAAACTTGAAGGCCTTTTTGCCGCAGGTGGGCCACTACTGGGGCTTGACATTTCGTAAATATCGGGGGAGTGGATTGGAGACCAAAGGGGAGTGCCTTGAACTGGTAATGAGTGCTGGCGACTGCGAATCTGAGGAATTTGCGATGCTTGGAACGGATGGGAACATGGAAATAGGCATCTTGGAGATCGAGGCTGGCTAGATAATCTCAGAGGTGGAGAATTTGCTTGAGGGTAATCATACAGAAATATTGCTTCTTCAGATACTTGTGGAGTTTCCCGACATCGCGAATGGGGCACCACTCCCCTCACTTCTTCCTCACAAGGAAAAATGGGAGTAAAACCCCTTTCCTTTCAGAAAGCATGGAACCTGTTCTATGGCCCCTTTGACAATATGGCTAACACCTCCTGGCAAAGAAGATGAGTGAGATGGGAGGAATCTTGTTGGTGGAGTTTGAGGGGAAACCTGAGTGAACTCTGAGGGATGGCCATTTGCTATGAGATCTAGGACCTACTTGAAGTAATTTCGCTCCAGTGATGTAAGTATTGGGAAATTCTAGCACCTACTGAAAGATGAGTAGGGAGTGTAGCCGGCACCATCAGGTTGTCACTGCTTCATGGCAGTATCTCTGGCAGAGCAGCCTATTTTCTTCTTGGTTGCTGCTTAGAATGGGCTGCTGATGGCGGTGCGGGATAGGGTTGGTGCTGTTGATAGGCGGATCAAAAGAACTGCTGGTAGGACTGAAGTGGATATCTCTGGTATCCTCCATGACACAAGTAAGATCCGCACTAACGAGCTGTGCAAAAAGAGGTCTTAATGAACTGCAGAGTTCCTAGGGATCTGCTGTTTCAGTGTCCGCCTTGCTAGCCTGCAGGGCTTCATCAACGTGCTTCCTGAATAAAGAGTTGCCATCAAAGGGCATATTGCGGTGTCTTGAGCTAACCCTGGTGCCCGAAGTACAGCTTATGCAGTCAACAGCCAGAAGCCTATGAATGCAATATCCATTCCACAGTCAATAATTTCAGATGCTGCCTTTTTACCTTCCAAAAACCAAAGGAAATGATGGACGGAGTGTTGAACATTGCAAGCACTCACCCCCAGTCAACTGATCTGGGTTTAATCCATCACCATTCTTTAGCCCACTCTGCCACCCCAGTTCAGACATGGCCATATGCAAATCAGTCGGACCCCGTGCATCATGGGAACAGTCCAGCCCGAACTGCCAAGCCATGTCTTCCCTGGACCGGAAACAAGCTTCCTAGGACCGGTTTCTGGCATTTCAGCCGTCTTCAGCCAGGCTTGCTTGAATCCAGTGGCAAAGTGAGCAAGGGACTCGCGTCTGAGCATACCCTGCCAACTTATGGCGAACAAAGCAAAAACCAAAGGAAATGATGGACGGAGTGTTGAACATTGCAAGCACTCACCCCCAGTCAACTGATCTGGGTTTAATCCATCACCCTTCTTTAGCCCACTCTGCCACCCCAGTTCAGACATGGCCATATGCAAATCAGTGCCTCATGGGAACAGTCCAGCCCGAACTGCCAAGCCATGTCTTCCCTGGACCGGAAACAAGCTTCCTAGGACCGGTTTCTGGCATTTCAGCCGTCTTCAGCCAGGCTTGCTTGAATCCAGTGGCAAAGTGAGCAAGGGACTCACGTCTGCGCATACCCTGCCAACTTATGGTGAACAAAGCAAAAACCAAATGAAATGATGGACGGAGTGCTGCGTCATTCTTGGAGTAGGTAGAGGAGGCATATGGTCCGGCGATTGAGGTGCAGGCACCACTGCAGGTGGCTGTTGCGCTTCAGCTGGTGTTGGAAAGCGCTTGTAATAACCTAGAAAGCATGCTTCAAGACTGTCACCAAAGCAGCAGGAACCCGAACCATGCTTGGTGGTGGAGGAGCATAAGGACGGCATTACTCCACGTATTGGTGGCTTTGATAGACAGGTACATAATAATCCTCTCCCTCCTTGTGGAAATGTGCCTTTTCAGGGGCACACCGGTGCAGGGGTCACCCTTAACTTTGTCCATGGGTCCTTAGACTAAAAAAGAAGAGATTGGCACTGAAGCTGGAATTCAAGATAACAAGTTTATTAATCACTCATGAGTGGGACTACATCAATACAACACCCTCAGGCGCTGTAGGAGGTAGTACAAGGAATACAGAAACCATGGGCCTTTTATACACAGTTTGTTGCAGAGTAAGCATGTAGTTACAAATAGAAGGTACAGGCCTACACAGGAATAGATACTGACAAACATGGTCGGATGAATATCACTTAGTCAGCAAAGTGGGAGGGGATACAGAACTGCTTACATCAGTAGAATATGATAGACAGTTACATTCTCAAACAGGTGCATTCTAGCAGCTAAAGGCCTTTCTGAGCTCATACATTGCTCTGGCTCAGTACAGAAGGAGTTAACTAAGGTTGATGACTCAAGCAGAATAGAAAAGCAGGCAACAGTGAAGAGGGCAGAATCACAAGGCTAACAAAATGGATGCTGCAAACAAGATGGCTTCAGCTCATGCTAACAGTAATTATTTTCGATTTCGACATCCTCTTTATCTTGATTAACCCTGGGCGTAGTTGGCGAAGTAGCACTTCGCGAAGCTACGCAAAGTGAAGTGCGAGCTACGCGTAGCACTTCGCGACTGCGTAGTACCTTGTTCGCACTGTGCCAGATGTCGTTTTCAATGATTGCACAGTGCGGACAAGCAACCGGCACTGTGCAATCATTGAAAATGGCATCTTGCACAGTGCGAACTGTAGTTCTGCTGCTCGAGTAGATTTTTACTCGAGCTTAAGCTTTCTCAACGCGAACTGGTAGTTTCTCATCGCGAGCGGTCGCGAGCATACGCGACCACTCGCAATGAGAAACCTGACCTCCTCGCGTTGGGAATCTCGCCGGGAGGTTTATTTTCCATGCTCGCGATCGCCAACTTGAAGTTCCTGATCGCGAACAAAGAAAAAGTCTCGCCGGGATGTCATTTTGCTTGCTCGCGGTCGCCAACTTGACGTTGAGGACCGCGAGCAAGCAAAAAATGACCGCAATGCTACGCTACGCGTGTTCGCACTGTGCTACGTGCAGTTCGCGTAGTACGAAGTAGCGCGAACTTCGCAAACTACGCGAGCGTAGCGTAGTGCTTCGCCCAGGCTTAATCTTGATATTTGACGTGCAACTCCAAGAGCCTGTGGGCTGCACCAAACATTCCTAGAGCCTCGTCCTCCCATTCTTGAAGATACAACAAGTGGCTGGGTGGTAGAGGGGACACTTTAATAGGTGATATGTATTCAGGACGAATACTTTCTGAAGATGGTAAAAGTCTTTCTGACAAGATAATCAACGGTAGCGTCGGTGACCTCTTCTGTTTGAATTTCATTGCCGATGAGGACTTCTCTGGTGGCTGGGTCGTCGATGGTAATACTAACACCAATATGGTTGTTGACTGAGCAGGCACAGCCTTTGTCGAGGTCACTGTTATAGTCAACGAGGCGGATATCATCGACGTAGTTGGCGAGGAAGTCTTCGTCGATATGGATAACGTCATTGACAGAATGGTTGACGTTGGTGAAAGTGTTGACGGACTGCCAGTCATCGTCCATATTCTTCTCTTAGGTGTCATCAATGATGGTTCAAACGGCGTGGACACCTTCTACGAGGGTTTTTCAGTCAACTTGGTCTTTTTTAAACTGATTCAGAGAGCGATCTAGGTTTCAATGGAGAGGCTGGAGATGGAGTAGAAAGTTCAGATTTAGAGTCTGAGTAAGCCTGTTTCTTTTTTCGTCACTGGAGGAGCCTTGTGTAGTTCCATGGTGGGTCTTTTTAAAGGCCTTGTTGCTTCTGTGAGTGGACTTATTGTGAGACCTTTCCCTCTTTTTGGAAGTCTGTGAGGAAACTGAGCACTCGCTACTTTCATCCTTAAAACAGCAGTAGTTTTGGTTTTACGTTTCTGCAACCATAATAAAAGTCTTCCCTCGCTTTCTTTCAAGGTTTTGGTAGAAAAGGTTCTGCATATCTTGCAGTCTCTCCCCTTGTAGGATTGGTGAAGGCAATAAATACATTCCTAATGAGTCTTCAGAATAAATCCTTTTCTTACCACAGGTGGCTCAAGGTCTAAAGAGCCCTTTCATGACCGGCTCTGACATACTGGAACAGAGAAAAAACTATTTGGAAATCACCAAATCTAAAGAACTGAGCAGAGCTCAGGGAGACTTCCTCACACACGACTTGCAGTGAAAATCTGAGAGATGATTCCTCTGCTTGAAGTGTTCCAAGGGGGCTGTCACCTGATTTGGTCATTGTTCAACACAGATAGGCTATTAAGCTAAACCTTGCATTCCTCTTACAGCCTATTATACGGATGCATACTATTTGACTCTGATCCCATGGGACTCCCACTTCATTGATGGGGAATGGTTTGAGCATGTGAATCTATGAAAGATACCCTAAAACTGGAGAATATATCTTCAAACTCAAACTGTTTTTATTTTGTGACCGGTGTTTTCGTGACAACTGATCTGGAACTATCCAATACAGCCCATTGCATGCTTAAGAGTATTTTCACCGTTCATAAATAAGGGCTTTGAAAAATCAACCATGCAACATCAGTACGATCAAATGGTAAAATATTAGTTCTTAACATTTCTTAAATTTGTCATTTCTGAAAAGCATGGAAGGGTACCCTACTGTGTCCTTTCTCGATCTCAGGCCGCCTTTTAACATTTATAGCCACTTTCAAGTTTTGGCCTCTCCAATCAATGCAACACTAGAGACTGAAGAAGAAGTGGAAGCATGAGGTCAGTGTTGTGCTCTCCTCTCAACCCTCTAATGCTTTTGTAAGCAAGTGGCGAGTGGAAAGTTTCTTTTAAAGTGAATACATGGGCAGTATACAATTGGTAATACATCCATTTTACCCAGGAAACTAAACAAAATGTCCCTTGCAGGTGGCGTGCGGTTTGCAAATGCGTTACTTCATAAAAAAAAGCAGAAACTGCCTATGTAAGTCTTGTATTGAACAGATAACTTATGTGCATACATGAAAGTCATGAAAGGGAAAGGCGAGTCTCTAACTTTTTCATCAGTGCAGTGGGCTGCTCCAGATCTATTGACACCTCAGATGTATTGCATCTTAAACCCAACAGGGCCCTGAACAGATATATAATCCTGCCTCAGCATCATGAGCGCCAGAGCCTCACCTTAGACCATTAGTAAGGCAGTGGTATTTTTCCCTATCTGGTACTGTTGTATAATTTCTTCCTGCAGCAGACTCAATGTGTGAGTTTTTAGATATGCTCTAAAATGATTTTTGCACAAAGTTTCTGAGGACCTAAGGTAGCATGTTCCTAAGAACATACATGCCTACCCTCCAGGTTCAGGCAGGAGACTACAGATTTCAAAGATAGTCTCCCTATTCCTGCATGCAGCAACCCGATCTGGAGTTTGGTAAAACTGCCAAAAATAAAATGTTGATGCCGGTCACCCATGCGGCAATCTCCTACTTCAAGATTTACTTCTAACATCAAAGATTAATGCTTTCATCTTAAATTTTTGGTGGGGTGGAGTCAGGGACATCTTAAGGATTATGGGAAGCCCGGGCCAAACATATTTTGGGTGCCCCTGTTCGGAACAGCTTTGAATGTATGATCCAGTTTCAGCTCTTTCATGCCTTCTTTGGCCACATCAACCCTCATCCAAATTCTAAATGTGTTTACATCTAACATTCAAGGATAGTGAGTATGTCTGTAATATTGTAACACTGAAGCAGCTCACTAATCTCCCAGCAAATAAACTCTGACACACTCCCATTTCTCATTTGTGAGATCCTAATCTAAAATATACGTTTTTTTATGGATGTCTCATGAACCAAACAAAACTTTCTCTGCAAAATGTCTGTAATAAGTTTTCAAATATCAACCACATAAAAACTAAATTATTACAATCTGTTTAAGAATTATTCAAGGTCATCAGGGAAAGCCTCTGCAGAACAGAGCTGGCTCTGTCAGGGGGCCTCCTGGAAGGCTGGGGCCTTATGCCAGAATCCACTTTGCCCAGGTCTTAAAACATCTTTGGGTGGATTGGAGAATGTGACAGGTCTCGCCATTTCATTTTTGGCACTTTTACATAGTGCATATAAAAACCGACTTCAGGACTCCCTTTTTGTTTGTGCAATTGTATTAAACTGCCAAAAATGAAATGCTGGTTGTCTGTCATCATACATAACAATCAACCCAATTCACTGGAGAAGATACTTTCTCCCGACTATTTAAATAAAAAAAAAAAAGAAATCTCCCACTTGTCTACACTTCTATTTTGGCATGAATGTAAGAAGTAAGCAAGCTCTGGATCGTAAAACTATGGAGCCCTTTTTAATCCAATGTAAACTTGTGACAGTGTGTGTATGATGTAGTGGCCGTCCCTCTTGAGCAGTTTCTTCGTCTATTCATCCTTGTTCTTATGACTGTTGCTCTGGGTTTTGGTCAATCTCCAAAACAGCATTGAACAGTTATAGTTTGGAGAGTTGACCTGTAGACTTTGTTTGCACATCATCTAGTGAAGGCAATTAGAAGCCACTGACTACTTACTGTCATTGATGGAGCTGAAGTGGATAAACATGACGAGTGCCATGCTTCATGGATACTGTCACTTACTCGCAGGATGCATTGGGCTGAATGTTAGTGCTATAGAGCGATATAGTGATTGTATGCGTTTGACATTTTACGGCCAAAAACGACATATCCCAAGATGCCTCATCGCGTTAATGCCCTGATACAGAAAAAGCATTAACAGATTATCGGATGTGAACAATTCGCACTGCATGACTGTTTTTTATATCGTATTCCATTGAGATTGTAGTTTCATTGATTGTTGAGCAATTTAGGATGCACAGAGGTCACTTTAAAAGAAATATGCACTACTCATCGGTATAATGGGGTAAAGAGCCACTGAAAAATGACTTGCTGGCCGTGATCAAAACTGTTTGGTCAAAACGCGTTGGCAGCTTGTTACCGTTTCTTTTATGTCCTAATAAATAAATATCCGAGTACCAGTATTTGGAGTGCCACTATTTTCAGTGCAAAAATAGATAATTGGGGTAGGTCTGACCCTCCTATGAGCACCAAGCTGAAATGACCAGTATGGAGGGGAAACAAAATTATTTGTATGAAGCGAGATATGTATTAGTCTATTACATCCTGTGTTGCTTTAAGGTCGTTGAATGTTCTCTAGCAGGTTGGAATGTTTCATTTTGTTAGTAGATAAGATTCTTTTTTCTTGGATAAGTTGCACTCTTGGGGTTCTGCATTACAAGACACGTGTTTTGCCTCTGCTGCTTTATTACATTTATATTCCACGTGCAGCTCTACAGAAAAAGACGCTCCCGAGAAAAAACTGAAAAGTTGTCCGGAGTGCTCTGCTACGGCCTGTCTGCGCCACACTTCTATGTTAATTGTTTTGCGGAATTTTGCAACACAAAAACAATTGTAGAACCAAGACCTAACCCCAAAATACACACTCATGTCCCTAATCATTCTCCCTGCTTAGATCCCTAGGCACCAATATAACATTTATAATGAAAACCAGTTGTACACAAACATATTTAATGGTCTCTCGGCGCTGACAATGACTGTTATCCAAAGTATTAAAAACCCTTTTATTGACCCGTTTTGGATAAAAAACAGATTCAGCTCAACTGAATTGAATCCTGTGTTCTGTATTTTGCACCGAGCTAGTTCCACTGCTAGTTATCTTTAAATAGTTTTAGCACGTTATCATTCAATGGTTAAAACACATTCACTATGTAGCACACTGCCTGTGAAAGAATAAGTGTATTGGCGTCCAATGCATGCAATCATCTTGATCACACACACTGAGAACATCTCTCCACGTGTTTTCACCAGAGCATATCCACTCTTCTTTATTTTTATGATGCCACTTGAACACTTTCTAGTTCACTTTGGCACCGAATTATCAATGTCCACTTAAACTACATGTAGTATGTTGATCATTGATGCACGAGGGCCATATAAATGCCAGCTATTCAAGATATTCACAGAAGGCATATTTAAATGAATCAAAATGATAATCTTTTGCCGAGGTATGGTTATCTTGTTTTGGGATGCAGTACCTAGTAGTGTGATGGACAGAGCTGTGACGGACAGGCAAGTAGTTTATGGTTTTCAGTAAAGCGGCAGCTTTGAGCAGCTCTGCAAGTCCCTTTACGGTATTTCTTTTGATCACAGTCTACCTAGCTGCACTGCGTTGTACAATCTAAGATATTTTTTTTTAAAGTGTATGATCCTGAGCACGGATGGTTGGAGAGAGAAATGGTGGGGAGATCTGCTGGGGATGGACTTTGTTACTCTCCTCCTACATTTGATTATCGTGAGCTGTAAAGAAGTGGTCATAGTATGTAGACAGTAGTGGACAACATTTGAGTTCTGCGTTTGGCCAGCAGTATGTGACAGATTTATTCCATGCCTGCTTAGTTGGTGCACTGGTTTATGGGCTGGTAGGAGTTTTGTCATATGGGAGTGTGAAAGGAGTAAGCAGTGCAAGGGAATTATTATGCAGCCAGTATGAACTACTGTTAGCTGCCGACCACCGAATGTTATAGTATCAGTGTGGGCCAGTAGCTTTATGTATTAATTGAATGCTTTATATTAGCCAGGATAGCTGTAGGTCAGCTCTTCGCAACTCACCTTGATATAGAAAATATTGTGCTGGTTGGGCGTTTCCATATATGTGGGATGTAAACTGTAGACTATAGCTGAAGGTGCAATTAGCATTCTGGGTTCCATCCCAGGGCTGTGGGATGAAGTAATAATATTAGAAATGCCATGTTTTCAACTATCTTCTGAAGTGCACATGCTCCTGAATACTTCGAATCTTGCCTGGTAGCGAAATCCAGAGCTTCGTAGTTTGTACTGAGAAAACAGTGTCTCCTATGGATTTTTATAGTAAGGTGCTACGATGCGCCTTTCTGCAAGCCTCGCTCTAATTGGTGGCCATCAAAGGGATGGTGGCTTGCTAGAGTCAGCAGACCACCATGTCTGATCACCTTTTAAATAAGTAAACTTTTTAACTCTCTATTTTTAATGCAGACTATTTCCCAACAGGAAACGATGCTGCATTTATAAAAAAAAATATTAAAAAGACTACTCTTTGCTCTTAGTTTGTTCCCTTGGACCAATGTCTACTCCCCAACAAACATTATTTTTTTTTAACACTCACAAGTGGAAAAAAGGGTCCCAAATGGTACATGTTATACAACTGTTACATGTCATATCGATTCAGTATTTGTAAGTGACACCTACAACACACCCTGTCCAAATACTGAATCAGTATGGGGGTCGCAATCCCATTTTATGAGTTGGTGAAAGTTTACCAACTTGTAAAATTGGATTGGTACATCAAAAAAACATTTTCACAGTCATAAACCTCTAATTGGAGTGTTTGTTACCATAAAAATAAGTTGCACTTCTGGACCTCTGCTCCTTGTTAGGCAGACATGGGGCAACTGTTTCACGATGATTGTTTATATAAACATGTTAAATAAAAAGCTGTCTCTTCATAAATGCATATGCAGTTAATGACGGTTTGTGGTAATAGAGCTGAAACTATGGTGTGGATATTTGGATGGATTATAATCTTGATAAATGTATGGTGGCATGCTCTCCGATTGAGGAGCGCCATATATGAGGCTATACGCCTGAATGTTCAAAGTCTAGTAGAGTTGCTGCCCTTGGTGCATTCTTAGGTTGGCATTAGGTAGATTTGACAGATCCCTACACATTGCTGGTTATAATATGAGATGAACAATTGAGAAATAATGGATGGCAGTGTTCTTCATACTTTAATGATGCACTGGTCGGTATGGATTTAAAAGAAAGTGTTTTTGATCATAGAGTATTTCATGCACAGTTCAAATCCATATGTATGTATTTATTATGCAGATAATGTTATGAATGAAGCTGCAGTACAACAATTTGGAAATAATTCACAGGCTGATGCTGGTGTTGGAAGTGCATGTTTCACCCAGCATACCAGAATTCTTTTCTGACTTGAGGAAGAAGTGAATTGACAACTGTCCTCATTTTAGCTTTCTAAAGTACCAAATTCTACTAAGATCCAATATGTTTCCATGACAAAAAGAAACCCCCTATTTTGTTCATTTAATACACTACCCTATCCAGGAAATATTTTCAGTTTTGCATCTTCGATTCCATCAAGATAGTGTGCAGGCGTACACAGAGTTTGTCATAAATACAGAATGTTAGAGCTCAAGTTGTTCATTAGAATACTCTGTGGTAGGACACTAGGGAAAGGACGGACAGGCAGCTGCTGCTGAAGTACATTACACTCCGAATGTCAGTTTCTGTACTCAAACGGCTGAGAATGATACGGTCATTTAACATAACGTTTGCTCTCATGTTAGCTCATGTATCACCTTCCATAACCAATTTCTGAAAATCATGAGAGAAAACAGTTCTCTCAAACATAGGTCTTCAACCCCTAGCAAAAGATCAACTTTTTTTTCCACAGGGTAAAATCACCTTAGAGCACACCACAATTCCTAAAATTATTATAGTACCACCTAAAATTATTATAGTACCACCAATATATGATTTACAATGTGCTAAATTCTGTCAGCACCTTCAGATATGTTCCTTTTTGTATCTGATCCAACGAAAGCTTTTTATTTTTTATTTTACTCACTACTCTAAACCTACTGGGCCCTCTATGATTTGTCAACTCCTCATTTCCACACCTTACCACAGAGGCAATGGTCCTCTGATGGTTCTTTCTCTGCCGATAGGAGGGTTGAGAATTAGGGTATCCAGATCTACGTTGGCCATCCAATGAGGACCATTAATTGGCAGCCAACTCACAACATCGAGATCAGGTTCAAATACCTGAGTCTTAGATCCATACTATAGAAATAAAATATTGCAATAGATAGACCCAACTTCTTGGAGAAGTCCAGTCTAACCAGAATGATACGCACTAAGAGTTATGCAGTGGCAACACAGAATAGAACAAGCATAACTTGATGCTCTGAAAATAATCTATGGCTCTCTCTATTACGCATCTAGAATCAATACTAAATAGCACAGTTCTAAATAAAGGTAATCAGAACACAATTTTTTTATCAACAAGGAGAGGGGGGGACCGGGAGCATAATTAGAAAATAGGTCCAGTACCCATGCTCCCTCTGAGTCACGTTTCAATTTAAAGGGGGTAGCTGTTCCTAAAGAAAGGGGATAGAGAGAGATATGCTATGTGTGTTATAAGGATTTTGTTAGGCTGGGTTGAGTGTGGGGAATTTCTCCTTTAGATTTTAGTGCCCTCACACACCCTTTCAGGTGTCCTGCTTCATCATAGGGCGTTGCTCCTCGTGGGGGTGGCGCTGCAGTCCCCCACGGGCCCCGCAAGAGGGCTCTTTGTCGGAGTTCTTTTTTCGGAGACGCCGCAGTTGTGCATGTGGGTGTGTGGGTGTGTCTATGAGGGATGTGAGTGGTGCGTTAAAATAGCTGGGTAGAAACCAAGACCTTTATTCGCGGCTCTATCCAGCATGAATTAAAAATAATCCTGGAGGTCCTCGAGAACAAATATAACGAGGGCAGATATAAAAAAAAATTATTCCGCAACTCTCAGGATATGTGAGTGAATGGGGGGGGTGAGAATTCAAAAAAATAATAAGGTCAACATGTTTCGCGCATATGAATAGGTCCTTAAGGGATCCGATTGCGCTTCGTCAGGACCAAAGAAAATAAGTGGGTCAAGAAAGTAAATAAACAAATAAAGGTTCCAGAGAAAGTAGGGTACTAAGAACCAAATTTACCTTTATAGTTAAGGGAATTGCGTCGTAGCGCTTATAGGTGCTCCTTCTTAAAGGGAAACCTAAATCCAACCTGAAAAAATAAATAAATAAAAAGATGGACAAACACACATATATAAACAGATCAAGAAAATACAACATCTGTCATGTAGAAGTGCCGAAGAAATGCAGTAAGTTCATTATATAGTGGCACGAGAAATAAACTTAATGCACATGCTTCTAATTTACACATGTAGGTTCTAGTGAAGTTATTCACCCAAGAAATTGCTTCAGGAGAATATAGCCGCTATCCACAGTGCACATATAAATTCGTCGAAATACTTAAATGTGCCCATGTGATGTGAAAAGACCGGAGTGCAGGTCTTTTTTACTGCGGCGATTAGAACAACGAAAAAGAAACACCCGGTGTGCGTATGGGTGTCAGTGGTATGTCATAGACATAAGTAAGAATATTTAACAAACATAATAAAGCTACTAAGGACGAAACAAGCCTACCCTCCGAGTTGAAAGGGAAGGGATCCGTCAGCGGTTCGGGTGCTGCGAGCATGAAACTAAGGGGAATCAAAAAGTATTCTCAGTCTACCTTGTCCAGGTCGTTTCTACGTCGAGCGTGTTGCCATGGTGGCGGAATACTCACAAGTGTTCAGTCGCCTGCAGGGTGGTAACCTACCCCTCCTCCGTAACACGCCGGAATGGTAGATAAGTGGTGGACACGGAGGGCTTATAAGTATTCTAAACAAACGTTAAAAAAAGTGCACGGTCAATAGGATACGGAGAGTGACGGAATGACGTCGAGTGATGCTATAGGGTGACGAGCGGACGCTCTCCGCAGAGTAGTCATGGTAACGCGTTCTAAATCGGAAGCACCACGGATGCTTGGAGGTGACGTAGTGACGCTCTCTACTGGGTATCCATGACAACGTGATCCGTCACGGACACGTCCGGAGGTACCGTGGTAGGTTGAAACAATGTGGGAGGAGCGTTGTCACGACGATCAGATAGATCGTAACAGCGTTAGGCGAAAAGAGGGGTGAGAACGAAGGTTGCAAAAAGTGAAATCAGAATGTTGTAGCGCAGAAAATATAATGCGCGAAGGAGGTACGTTCATTCACTTATTAAACGAGAAAAAAGAAGAAAAAAAAAAAAAAAAAGAAAAAAGGCCAGAGTGCATTGGCCAAATGTCAGGCAGCGATCAAAAAGAAGAAAGGGGTGACAGTTGATGAGCAGCCGCAAAAGTATTGGACGTGTTGCTAGTCTGGCAGGTATAGCAGATGGAGAACGAAGGTTGCAAAAAGTGAAATCAGAATGTTGTAGCGCAGAAAATATAATGCGCGAAGGAGGTACGTTCATTCACTTAGTAAATGAGAAAAAAGAAGAAAAAAGGCCAGAGTGCATTGGCCAAATGTCAGGCAGCGATCAAAAAGAAGAAAGGGGTGACAGTTGATGAGCGGCCGCAAAAGTATTGGACGTGTTGCTAGTCTGGCAGGTATAGCAGATGGAAAACTCACAATGTGATGGTACAGTAGTGAGTCTCGTAACACGGTAGTGGTCTCTGATCACGAAGAACAGTATGCCAAGTCGGAACCTGGGTTGATTCAGCTCAGAAATCAGCAAGGGGTTCTCTGGGAATTATGTTAGTTCGGCCCACGGGATTTCATCATTTAAACCCGTTGAGTCACATCTCAGTTTATGGACCCACCGTTGTTCTTGTATAAACAAGGTCCGTTTATTCCAATGGGGATTAGAAACTATGATGGTCCATCGCAGACTTTCTGCTGGATGTCCAAGTTCAGAAAAATGAGTTAGTAATTTGGTATTGGTCTTCTTGCGTCTTATGGTGCTTTTGTGCTCCCCTATGCGTATCTTGACTGCTCGTGTGGTCATACCCACATACCTCTTATTGCATGGGCAAACTATAGTGTAGACACAATTAGTAGTATTACAGTTTGTGTGTCTAGTTTGGCGCCAAGGTGTCGTTAGACCTAGGTCGATTTCTTTCGAGATCGCAGTTTCTGCACATGTTGAGCAAGAGCCACAGGGATAGTGTCCCACTACAGGTGGTAGAGACCACAGTGTGGATTGGTGTGTGGGTTGTGGTTTTGGTCTTGTATGTACCAGATGGTCTCTTAAGTTCTGCGTACGCTTGAATGCAAACAAAGGTGGGGGACCAGGTTCGAATGTTCCTGAGTTCAATATAGTCCAATGTCTCTTGATTGCCTTCTGGACATTGTTGGAGCCGGGGGTGAACGTGGTGACACAGGTGATTGTTTCCAAATCGGGTCTCTCTTTTATTTCCAAAAGGGCTGCTCTTGGGCTGTTTTTTGCTCTTTTGTGAGCTTGGCGAATAATGTTCTTAGGATAGTGTCGAACCTCCAAGTTGCGTTCGAGCAGAGCTGCTTGTGTCTCAAATTCCTTGGTAGTGTCACAATTCCTTCGTAAGCGTAAGAACTGACCTACCGGGAGGTTGTTCCTTAGAGCACGGGGATGGTGGCTCTCATAGATCAGAAGATTGTTCCTGTCTGTAGGTTTTCTGTAGTTAGTAGTGTGCAGACAGCCGTTCTCCAGTGAAATAAGAAGGTCCAAGAAGGGGATGCTGTGTTGAGATCTAGTGCTGGTGAATTTCAAATATGGGTTCAGAGTGTTGACCCAATCACAGAAAGCGATGCATTGTTCCTCATTTCCTTGCCAAAACAGGATCACATCGTCGATGTAGCGACGCCAAAGTAGAATGTGTTCATTGTAGGGGTTAGTTGCTCCTAGGATATGCCTATCTTCGAAATGTGCCATGTAAAGGCATGCCAGGCTCGGCGCGAATGTGCTTCCCATGCTCGTACCTTGTATTTGGTGGTACAGTTGTGATTTGAAAGCAAAGAAATTCTCTTTCAGAGCTAGGGAAGCACAATCGCAGATGAATGTAATTGGAGTTTCGTAGGGCCATGGTTCAATGTTCCGGAGTGTGTTCTCCAGCACTTCCAAAGTGGCATCCTGTGGTATGTTGGTATAAAGTGCTTCCACGTCCATGGTCACCAGGAAGTCAATCTTGTCCGCATCCGGGAAGAGTTCTATCAGATTTAGGACTTCGGTAGTGTCCCTCAGGTAGGTCGGAGTTTTACTGACCAAAGGTCGTAGATAGAAATCGCAGAACTTACTCAGAGGTTCCAGTACAGAGTTAATTCCGGATACGATCGGCCGGCCAGGTGGGGGGGTGAGCCCCTTGTGGATTTTAGGTAGAGTGTAGAAGTATGGAGTACGGGGTTCCTCTGTGGTCAGGAAATTCCCTTCCTGTGGTGAAATCCAGCCTTCCGTTACTGCCTCATTGGTCATGCTCTTGATCTGGGTCTGAAGGCGTTTTGTTGGGTCCACCGTGATCAATTCGTAATACCTGGTGTTAGCCAATTGTCGGTCACATTCTCTGTCATATGCATCTTGGTCCTGAATAACAATGGCCCCGCCCTTGTCAGCTGGCTTGATAATTATATTGTGGTCTTCTGTCAGAGTTCGAAGAATTGTTCTTTCGTCTCTTGATAGGTTGTCATAGGATCGTTTAGGGTTCAGAGCTCCTATGTCTTTAAGGACAGCTTGTTCAAACGTCAGGATCTCATGTGGGGTCATTGCTGCTGTTGGAGTGAATTTGGAAGGTTTCTTCAAACCTGTCTCAGTAGGGGGGTTGTCAGGTTTTCCTTGAAAGAAGGCCTTCAGTCTGATTTTTCTGAAGAACTGTTGAAGTTCCTGATGTAACCGAAAGGGATCTTCTTTAGGTGTAGGGACAAATCCCAGGCCCTTTTCCAGTAGTGTGGTTTCTTTGGCTGTCAGTTGTCTGGATGAAAGATTAACCACTAGGGTCTCTGTCCTCTTGCTTGGCTCCGTAGTGTCATTGGTTCCTGATCTTGCCACTGTACCTTCTTGAAGCCTCCTCTCCTTCTTCCTCTTCCTTTGCCCCTGCCTCTGTTCTGAAAAGGGGGGTTCTGGTATTGTTGAAAATGAGGCGGTTGGAGATGATGGGTAGGAGGTACATGCCACATCGGAGGTGGTCCCATCCATTGGCCTGGGTAGGCTGGTGGTTGAAAGGAGGAGTGTGAGAATGGTGGTGGGGGATTGTGGAATAAAGGGGGGCGTGTTGGTTGTTGTATTCCTCTAGCATATGATGAATACTGTTGCCCTTCATAACTTGAATCACTCCCCACAGATCCTGTCCTACTAGATCTGTTGCTACTCCCCTCATCAGATGTTGTTTCGTTGTTAGGGAATACGTAGTCTTCTTTGGTGTAGGGGTATACTTTCTCCTTATTGAATCTTTTCAAGTCTTTCTGTAACTTGGTGATCTTTTGTTTAGTCAGAAAGTCTTTATGTTCACTCATTTCTTCGTTAATTTCCGCTAATCTGGATTTGAATGAGGTAATGGAGATCCCTGTTTTTAAACCATTTTCAGCCATGGTAATTTGAATGAGGAGTTCGTCCGAGAGGCGTTTAGCTGTGTTTATTATTAAAACAAGCCAGTCTCGTGTACATTTCCAAGCAATTTGTGACCATTCTGTGCGAAATGTCAGGTCTTCCAAGAAAATCCTTGGGGGTATAGTGACTAGGAGACCGTTAGGTGCGACATTGGCTCTCAGGTATTCGGTCATCATCAACCCGTGGAGAGCCGTCTTTATTTGTAGTTTTCTTAGTGATTGTAAGGACTTCCAGTCGTCTGCTTTGCTGCCTGTTGCTGCACTGCCATCTTCTCCTAGGAGTGATGGTGCCCGAAGGATCTCCGCTATGGTTTCATCATCGAAGCTCAGGCCTGCGTTGTCCATAGTAGATGTTCGTTTGTGTTGAGAGAGTACTCTCAAGAACCCAGAATAAATAGAGGAAAAGAAGATAGGAAGGTCCCACGGCTAACTGCCGTTCATTAAATTATCAACAAGGAGAGGGGGGGACCGGGAGCATAATTAGAAAATAGGTCCAGTACCCATGCTCCCTCAGAGTCACGTTTCAATTTAAAGGGGGTAGCTGTTCCTAAAGAAAGGGGATAGAGAGAGATATGCTATGTGTGTTATAAGGATTTTGTTAGGCTGGGTTGAGTGTGGGGAATTTCTCCTTTAGATTTTAGTGCCCTCACACACCCTTTCAGGTGTCCTGCTTCATCATAGGGCGTTGCTCCTCGTGGGGGTGGCGCTGCAGTCCCCCACGGGCCCCGCAAGAGGGCTCTTTGTCGGAGTTCTTTTTTCGGAGACGCCGCAGTTGTGCATGTGGGTGTGTGGGTGTGTCTATGAGGGATGTGAGTGGTGCGTTAAAATAGCTGGGTAGAAACCAAGACCTTTATTCGCGGCTCTATCCAGCATGAATTAAAAATAATCCTGGAGGTCCTCGAGAACAAATATAACGAGGGCAGATATAAAAAAATTATTCCGCAACTCTCAGGATATGTGAGTGAATGGGGGGGTGAGAATTCAAAAAAATAATAAGGTCAACATGTTTCGCGCATATGAATAGGTCCTTAAGGGATCCGATTGCGCTTCGTCAGGACCAAAGAAAATAAGTGGGTCAAGAAAGTAAATAAACAAATAAAGGTTCCAGAGAAAGTAGGGTACTAAGAACCAAATTTACCTTTATAGTTAAGGGAATTGCGTCGTAGCGCTTATAGGTGCTCCTTCTTAAAGGGAAACCTAAATCCAACCTGAAAAAATAAATAAATAAAAAGATGGACAAACACACATATATAAACAGATCAAGAAAATACAACATCTGTCATGTAGAAGTGCCGAAGAAATGCAGTAAGTTCATTATATAGTGGCACGAGAAATAAACTTAATGCACATGCTTCTAATTTACACATGTAGGTTCTAGTGAAGTTATTCACCCAAGAAATTGCTTCAGGAGAATATAGCCGCTATCCACAGTGCACATATAAATTCGTCGAAATACTTAAATGTGCCCATGTGATGTGAAAAGACCGGAGTGCAGGTCTTTTTTACTGCGGCGATTAGAACAACGAAAAAGAAACACCCGGTGTGCGTATGGGTGTCAGTGGTATGTCATAGACATAAGTAAGAATATTTAACAAACATAATAAAGCTACTAAGGACGAAACAAGCCTACCCTCCGAGTTGAAAGGGAAGGGATCCGTCAGCGGTTCGGGTGCTGCGAGCATGAAACTAAGGGGAATCAAAAAGTATTCTCAGTCTACCTTGTCCAGGTCGTTTCTACGTCGAGCGTGTTGCCATGGTGGCGGAATACTCACAAGTGTTCAGTCGCCTGCAGGGTGGTAACCTACCCCTCCTCCGTAACACGCCGGAATGGTAGATAAGTGGTGGACACGGAGGGCTTATAAGTATTCTAAACAAACGTTAAAAAAAGTGCACGGTCAATAGGATACGGAGAGTGACGGAATGACGTCGAGTGATGCTATAGGGTGACGAGCGGACGCTCTCCGCAGAGTAGTCATGGTAACGCGTTCTAAATCGGAAGCACCACGGATGCTTGGAGGTGACGTAGTGACGCTCTCTACTGGGTATCCATGACAACGTGATCCGTCACGGACACGTCCGGAGGTACCGTGGTAGGTTGAAACAATGTGGGAGGAGCGTTGTCACGACGATCAGATAGATCGTAACAGCGTTAGGCGAAAAGAGGGGTGAGAACGAAGGTTGCAAAAAGTGAAATCAGAATGTTGTAGCGCAGAAAATATAATGCGCGAAGGAGGTACGTTCATTCACTTATTAAACGAGAAAAAAGAAGAAAAAAAAAAAAAAAAAAAAAGAAAAAAGGCCAGAGTGCATTGGCCAAATGTCAGGCAGCGATCAAAAAGAAGAAAGGGGTGACAGTTGATGAGCAGCCGCAAAAGTATTGGACGTGTTGCTAGTCTGGCAGGTATAGCAGATGGAGAACGAAGGTTGCAAAAAGTGAAATCAGAATGTTGTAGCGCAGAAAATATAATGCGCGAAGGAGGTACGTTCATTCACTTAGTAAATGAGAAAAAAGAAGAAAAAAGGCCAGAGTGCATTGGCCAAATGTCAGGCAGCGATCAAAAAGAAGAAAGGGGTGACAGTTGATGAGCGGCCGCAAAAGTATTGGACGTGTTGCTAGTCTGGCAGGTATAGCAGATGGAAAACTCACAATGTGATGGTACAGTAGTGAGTCTCGTAACACGGTAGTGGTCTCTGATCACGAAGAACAGTATGCCAAGTCGGAACCTGGGTTGATTCAGCTCAGAAATCAGCAAGGGGTTCTCTGGGAATTATGTTAGTTCGGCCCACGGGATTTCATCATTTAAACCCGTTGAGTCACATCTCAGTTTATGGACCCACCGTTGTTCTTGTATAAACAAGGTCCGTTTATTCCAATGGGGATTAGAAACTATGATGGTCCATCGCAGACTTTCTGCTGGATGTCCAAGTTCAGAAAAATGAGTTAGTAATTTGGTATTGGTCTTCTTGCGTCTTATGGTGCTTTTGTGCTCCCCTATGCGTATCTTGACTGCTCGTGTGGTCATACCCACATACCTCTTATTGCATGGGCAAACTATAGTGTAGACACAATTAGTAGTATTACAGTTTGTGTGTCTAGTTTGGCGCCAAGGTGTCGTTAGACCTAGGTCGATTTCTTTCGAGATCGCAGTTTCTGCACATGTTGAGCAAGAGCCACAGGGATAGTGTCCCACTACAGGTGGTAGAGACCACAGTGTGGATTGGTGTGTGGGTTGTGGTTTTGGTCTTGTATGTACCAGATGGTCTCTTAAGTTCTGCGTACGCTTGAATGCAAACAAAGGTGGGGGACCAGGTTCGAATGTTCCTGAGTTCAATATAGTCCAATGTCTCTTGATTGCCTTCTGGACATTGTTGGAGCCGGGGGTGAACGTGGTGACACAGGTGATTGTTTCCAAATCGGGTCTCTCTTTTATTTCCAAAAGGGCTGCTCTTGGGCTGTTTTTTGCTCTTTTGTGAGCTTGGCGAATAATGTTCTTAGGATAGTGTCGAACCTCCAAGTTGCGTTCGAGCAGAGCTGCTTGTGTCTCAAATTCCTTGGTAGTGTCACAATTCCTTCGTAAGCGTAAGAACTGACCTACCGGGAGGTTGTTCCTTAGAGCACGGGGATGGTGGCTCTCATAGATCAGAAGATTGTTCCTGTCTGTAGGTTTTCTGTAGTTAGTAGTGTGCAGACAGCCGTTCTCCAGTGAAATAAGAAGGTCCAAGAAGGGGATGCTGTGTTGAGATCTAGTGCTGGTGAATTTCAAATATGGGTTCAGAGTGTTGACCCAATCACAGAAAGCGATGCATTGTTCCTCATTTCCTTGCCAAAACAGGATCACATCGTCGATGTAGCGACGCCAAAGTAGAATGTGTTCATTGTAGGGGTTAGTTGCTCCTAGGATATGCCTATCTTCGAAATGTGCCATGTAAAGGCATGCCAGGCTCGGCGCGAATGTGCTTCCCATGCTCGTACCTTGTATTTGGTGGTACAGTTGTGATTTGAAAGCAAAGAAATTCTCTTTCAGAGCTAGGGAAGCACAATCGCAGATGAATGTAATTGGAGTTTCGTAGGGCCATGGTTCAATGTTCCGGAGTGTGTTCTCCAGCACTTCCAAAGTGGCATCCTGTGGTATGTTGGTATAAAGTGTACCACCAAATACAAGGTACGAGCATGGGAAGCACATTCGCGCCGAGCCTGGCATGCCTTTACATGGCACATTTCGAAGATAGGCATATCCTAGGAGCAACTAACCCCTACAATGAACACATTCTACTTTGGCGTCGCTACATCGACGATGTGATCCTGTTTTGGCAAGGAAATGAGGAACAATGCATCGCTTTCTGTGATTGGGTCAACACTCTGAACCCATATTTGAAATTCACCAGCACTAGATCTCAACACAGCATCCCCTTCTTGGACCTTCTTATTTCACTGGAGAACGGCTGTCTGCACACTACTAACTACAGAAAACCTACAGACAGGAACAATCTTCTGATCTATGAGAGCCACCATCCCCGTGCTCTAAGGAACAACCTCCCGGTAGGTCAGTTCTTACGCTTACGAAGGAATTGTGACACTACCAAGGAATTTGAGACACAAGCAGCTCTGCTCGAACGCAACTTGGAGGTTCGACACTATCCTAAGAACATTATTCGCCAAGCTCACAAAAGAGCAAAAAACAGCCCAAGAGCAGCCCTTTTGGAAATAAAAGAGAGACCCGATTTGGAAACAATCACCTGTGTCACCACGTTCACCCCCGGCTCCAACAATGTCCAGAAGGCAATCAAGAGACATTGGACTATATTGAACTCAGGAACATTCGAACCTGGTCCCCCACCTTTGTTTGCATTCAAGCGTACGCAGAACTTAAGAGACCATCTGGTACATACAAGACCAAAACCACAACCCACACACCAATCCACACTGTGGTCTCTACCACCTGTAGTGGGACACTATCCCTGTGGCTCTTGCTCAACATGTGCAGAAACTGCGATCTCGAAAGAAATCGACCTAGGTCTAACGACACCTTGGCGCCAAACTAGACACACAAACTGTAATACTACTAATTGTGTCTACACTATAGTTTGCCCATGCAATAAGAGGTATGTGGGTATGACCACACGAGCAGTCAAGATACGCATAGGGGAGCACAAAAGCACCATAAGACGCAAGAAGACCAATACCAAATTACTAACTCATTTTTCTGAACTTGGACATCCAGCAGAAAGTCTGCGATGGACCATCATAGTTTCTAATCCCCATTGGAATAAACGGACCTTGTTTATACAAGAACAACGGTGGGTCCATAAACTGAGATGTGACTCAACGGGTTTAAATGATGAAATCCCGTGGGCCGAACTAACATAATTCCCAGAGAACCCCTTGCTGATTTCTGAGCTGAATCAACCCAGGTTCCGACTTGGCATACTGTTCTTCGTGATCAGAGACCACTACCGTGTTACGAGACTCACTACTGTACCATCACATTGTGAGTTTTCCATCTGCTATACCTGCCAGACTAGCAACACGTCCAATACTTTTGCGGCCGCTCATCAACTGTCACCCCTTTCTTCTTTTTGATCGCTGCCTGACATTTGGCCAATGCACTCTGGCCTTTTTTCTTCTTTTTTCTCATTTACTAAGTGAATGAACGTACCTCCTTCGCGCATTATATTTTCTGCGCTACAACATTCTGATTTCACTTTTTGCAACCTTCGTTCTCCATCTGCTATACCTGCCAGACTAGCAACACGTCCAATACTTTTGCGGCTGCTCATCAACTGTCACCCCTTTCTTCTTTTTGATCGCTGCCTGACATTTGGCCAATGCACTCTGGCCTTTTTTCTTTTTTTTTTTTTTCTTCTTTTTTCTCGTTTAATAAGTGAATGAACGTACCTCCTTCGCGCATTATATTTTCTGCGCTACAACATTCTGATTTCACTTTTTGCAACCTTCGTTCTCACCCCTCTTTTCGCCTAACGCTGTTACGATCTATCTGATCGTCGTGACAACGCTCCTCCCACATTGTTTCAACCTACCACGGTACCTCCGGACGTGTCCGTGACGGATCACGTTGTCATGGATACCCAGTAGAGAGCGTCACTACGTCACCTCCAAGCATCCGTGGTGCTTCCGATTTAGAACGCGTTACCATGACTACTCTGCGGAGAGCGTCCGCTCGTCACCCTATAGCATCACTCGACGTCATTCCGTCACTCTCCGTATCCTATTGACCGTGCACTTTTTTTAACGTTTGTTTAGAATACTTATAAGCCCTCCGTGTCCACCACTTATCTACCATTCCGGCGTGTTACGGAGGAGGGGTAGGTTACCACCCTGCAGGCGACTGAACACTTGTGAGTATTCCGCCACCATGGCAACACGCTCGACGTAGAAACGACCTGGACAAGGTAGACTGAGAATACTTTTTGATTCCCCTTAGTTTCATGCTCGCAGCACCCGAACCGCTGACGGATCCCTTCCCTTTCAACTCGGAGGGTAGGCTTGTTTCGTCCTTAGTAGCTTTATTATGTTTGTTAAATATTCTTACTTATGTCTATGACATACCACTGACACCCATACGCACACCGGGTGTTTCTTTTTCGTTGTTCTAATCGCCGCAGTAAAAAAGACCTGCACTCCGGTCTTTTCACATCACATGGGCACATTTAAGTATTTCGACGAATTTATATGTGCACTGTGGATAGCGGCTATATTCTCCTGAAGCAATTTCTTGGGTGAATAACTTCACTAGAACCTACATGTGTAAATTAGAAGCATGTGCATTAAGTTTATTTCTCGTGCCACTATATAATGAACTTACTGCATTTCTTCGGCACTTCTACATGACAGATGTTGTATTTTCTTGATCTGTTTATATATGTGTGTTTGTCCATCTTTTTATTTATTTATTTTTTCAGGTTGGATTTAGGTTTCCCTTTAAGAAGGAGCACCTATAAGCGCTACGACGCAATTCCCTTAACTATAAAGGTAAATTTGGTTCTTAGTACCCTACTTTCTCTGGAACCTTTATTTGTTTATTTACTTTCTTGACCCACTTATTTTCTTTGGTCCTGACGAAGCGCAATCGGATCCCTTAAGGACCTATTCATATGCGCGAAACATGTTGACCTTATTATTTTTTTGAATTCTCACCCCCCCATTCACTCACATATCCTGAGAGTTGCGGAATAATTTTTTTATATCTGCCCTCGTTATATTTGTTCTCGAGGACCTCCAGGATTATTTTTAATTCATGCTGGATAGAGCCGCGAATAAAGGTCTTGGTTTCTACCCAGCTATTTTAACGCACCACTCACATCCCTCATAGACACACCCACACACCCACATGCACAACTGCGGCGTCTCCGAAAAAAGAACTCCGACAAAGAGCCCTCTTGCGGGGCCCGTGGGGGACTGCAGCGCCACCCCCACGAGGAGCAACGCCCTATGATGAAGCAGGACACCTGAAAGGGTGTGTGAGGGCACTAAAATCTAAAGGAGAAATTCCCCACACTCAACCCAGCCTAACAAAATCCTTATAACACACATAGCATATCTCTCTCTATCCCCTTTCTTTAGGAACAGCTACCCCCTTTAAATTGAAATCAGAACACAATAACAGAGTCAGGCAAATTTAGGTAAATTAGTTATTGTAATAATGATCAATGCATACAAGTATCATATTAAGAATTTCAGTCAAGAATCTAACAGCATTTAGTATGAAGCCACACATTTAGTGAAAGGTTCTAATCCAGAAGAGAATGGTTCAAAAAAGTTACAGATTCCTGCCACTATTGAAGGCACAGGATGGTTTCTTTACAGAATAAACTCACAGCGAACAGAAATTACAGATTCCTCCGACCATCAAAAGCAGAGGATGGATTGAAGATTCATATGAATTAAAAGTTATAGATTCCAACCACAATCAAAAGCAGAAGAATGGTTTGTTCTCTTAATACCATTCAAAAGGTTTTCAGACAAAATGCAAATAATTAGGTTTAAACTCCTCTAAGGGCGAGTCCATGAGCTAAAGGGAAAAGGCAAATCTGTTTGCTCGCCAGAGAGTCCAAGAAAATATAGCGGACAAAGAAATTGGCAAAGGCACAAACATGGGGCATAGAAAAATCAGGCTTGTTCTGCAAAAAATAATTTAAATCAATCTGCCAAATGTAGCAGCATCAGCAAAGTAATCCAAAAGCAAAAGAATGATCCTTTAGAGCATAGGTCTCCTTGCATAGGGGAAGATTTGAGCATGTGTCGCCGTAAAAAAATGTGCTGCCATGCCCCTCCTTTGGAGATCTCTCCTTTGATAAGCATTGTGAAGCTCCGTATGGTCAGTCATCACATCATAATGGTCAGATCATCATGTAATTAATCCTTTAGTCATAAGTTAGAAGATTTGGTACTCCGTCATGGTTTTCCATACATGTCATGGGAAACAATTCTTCCTTCCGTCCTGATAGGTTAGTCGACAAAGGAAAGGTTACATCATTGCAGACCATGAGAGCTGTATAAAGTTCAAGTTATCACCAATTCACTATTCAGTATTCATTACAAGAATGCCCTCAGTTGTACCAAATGTTGCATATGTAGAACAGATAAAGCAACATTTGAAGTAACATGAAAAGAATGTCCATTGTAATAGGCTATGAAATAATGCAGTTCAGCAAGAAACAGGGAAAAAGGCATTTAAACTAACATTTCATTTGCCGTAAATAAAACTCTTAATTAGAATCAAACATAATGAAATATATCAAACATATCATGTAAAGAAATAGTAGTAAAATGGTTAGTGTATTATCATATGAAAATGAATAAGGTTTACTATGTCCTATTACCCCAAATATAAACATTCATATATGTAAATTATTCTATTATGGAATCGCAAAACGAAATGTATATAACCTGCAATTTTCTAATAGCGATTCCTACAGATCCTCATTTGCTATTAGAAAATCATAAAATTGTGATTTCCTAAAAGGAAATTGCAATTTAGGAAACAGACCTTTTTGTAAGCAGAATGAGGAGGTTACCCGGCTGACTGACACCAGACTTGTAGCACTGCCTTTTCACAAAGCCTCTTGTCTCCCCAAGACCCCCTCTTTCCTGTGTAATAGTCGATGAACCTGCAGTTTAAAACAGTGCTGAGAAGTCATAAGAGTACCAGTATCTGTGCTATGTAAAAATAATAGACCCTAAAATAACATTGGATGCTGGCAGCACACCTCGTAATTTTATAAATACAGTAGGTGCATGTGTGAAGTTGCCAACTTTAGTTAGGCAAGCAAGAAGGTGTATGGAAATCTTTGCAAAATCTCCAATTATGCACATGTATATCCTTTTCTACGTCTGTATGAAAATCCTGAAATTAGGGGGAATTTAATGCCAACAGAATGGTTCTGTATAAGATCTAGTTTGCTGAATGTAGTTAGGACCAGGCCTGGGCGTAGTTCGCGGAGTTTTGCTACGAGGAACTACGCGAAGTTACAAAAACACTCCGTGAAGTTCCACAAGTGGCGGAGTGCAGTGCGAACTGCAGTTTGTGCTGGTATTCCTGCTGCTCAGGTAGAAATTCTACCCGAGTGGCAGCTTGCGAACTTACTGTTCACGAGCAGGAAAAAAACTCCACTGCACAACGCAAAGCTGAGTTTTCTGCACTCCGCGAGCTCCACGGAGTGCGGAGAACTCTGCGAACGGAGCGAAGTTCACCGCCCAAGCCTAGTTAGGACCTCATTAGGAAAATCCTATTTGTTGCCTAATCTCTCCCCCATGATTTACTGGGTACAATATAATAACAGAGTTGAGAATTCAGATGGGGGAATAATTCAGTAATATCAAATGCCCCCCATTCTGAGCTGTGGAACATATTCACTGCATAAATTCCGCCATAGTTTAGTTGACAAAATTAGTGCTGGGAAATCGTATCCACAATTTTGGTGCCACCTCCATTCCATACCCAAATTGTGATTGGCACTGAACTGGGGTGGGGGGGGGGGAGGAGGGGTTGGTTAGTGTTTTAGTGATTTTACTGGTAGCCCATTTCTGTCCGAAGACTCATTTTTATACACAATTTGGTCTTACAGCACCCAGAATTAGCGAGTGTGGAACAAACATGGCAACATTCTCTATAACTGGCCTGGTAATGGGAGAAAACATATGGAAACAGGTGCAGTAATACTGCAGCCCACGTGTTATTTCTATTTCTGGCCAAAACATATATATGTATTGTAATGGAGAGGTGATAGCATATAGAAACAGTAATTTTCATGCGGATCTACCACTTCACCGTTGCCATGAAACTTTTGATAGAGCCCTATGCAGTGAGATTTATCTTGCTATGCAAAGTAAAAATGTTTACAGGTGAAGGCAAAGATAAAGCAGGAATGTGCAAGCTTTACAAAGGGCAGGAGTCAGGAACTTTTTAAAACTTTAACTGCGAAAACAAGGTTTGCATACCCCAGAATAAAATGTCAACACTCCTTTATATATTCATTAAGCTTGGGATTGTATCTTTCTTTGCCTGATATTCATAATCTTATGTAAATCCCATTTGAATGCCAATTGATGTATTTTGTACAATATATATTTCAGGAGGCATAAGCTGCAAGCATGAGAATAAAAAAATAAATAGAACCACAGAACCTGATGGATATTGAGAATCATAAAGCTGTGACGTATAATTGGGTGTCTTAAACAGTCCATGCACAACAATGCAGAGCTGTAAATGGTTCAAAAGAGATCCAAAAGACCGTTCGTAATAAATTTAAGAAACAGCTGTTGAAATACGGTATATGAAAAGCAGAGACAATATCCAATTTCTGCACACTTTATTCTTCAATTTGATCATTTTCTGTCCCTATGGATTGCTAAAGGGATGGAAACATATGGGCCACAGCTAACTTGGTTTTCATGACCATGCTCTGAATGTTAGGAGCTTATAGATTCAAGTGCCCGATGTGAATGCACAATACAACCACCTTAGATAACGTACCATTTTCAGAATGGATTGCTTTAGCATTTTGGATTTCTAAATGCAGGCCAAAACAGAAGTAAGCGTTTCGGGTGAAAGGTGAACACAAAGCACCAACCAGGCTACTTAATATCTCAAAAAACAAGTGAGAACCACTTCCATTACAATTTAGGTTAGTACGTCCCCCCGCCCCCTCTTCTTGACAGATCATCGCAAAATGTTCCTTCAAGGATTCAAAGTGGATGAAGTTTTTTTTTTTTGTGGACATTTTTGTGCAGATTCATTGAACAGCACCAAAGTATATAAGAAAACAAAAAATGTCTTTCATATGGAAAGCCTGATCTAACTATAACTTGTGTGTATAAATGTATGTATCTTTATCTCCAAAACGACCACCTCCTTAAAAGCAATCGACAAGGCCACAGCAGGGAATATTCTGGGAGACTCTTTATTCACCGGTTACAGCTTTGCATTATGCATTTCGGCATGTCCACCTTCATCAGATGCTGCTGTTACCCTGTTGTCACCTCCTCCTTTGAACTTCCTGTGGCGCTCCCATTGGTGGGAGATCAGCTAACCCTGGTGCAATGAGGAAAAATGCAGTAAAATGGGAGATTACAGTTCCCAGCATGCATCAGATGAAGTAAGTGCAGCAGCAGGAATCTATGTTACTCATGTGAGTGCTGTTTGCCAAGCAAGGGGGGCCGTGTAGCAGCTGGTGATCCCGTAATTAATGGTGTTCAGGGCTCCCTCAAGTCCCCCTACGTTCAGCCTCAAAATTGAATCAAACCGGCCATGAGGTAAGCTGGAATCAAGCTCACCTCCCCGTCCAGTCCAGTCACAGGCTGCTCATGGCTGCAGCCACTGGCGTGGTTCGCTCTCAAGGCGGTCCTGGATGAATCAGTACCTTGATTAAGAACAGTCCATGTGCCAGTGTTATCCAGGACGCTCGATAGACGGGGCCTTGTTTCGCGCTATATATATTTTTTTTTCACTAAAAAAACAAATGTTACCTGAACTATCTAGTTATGCTTAGATTTCACTTGTACAAACCCATTGAAATTCAGCAGTTCTACTTACCTGAGCAAAATATAACTTACGCCCCCTCAATGCACTGCTTATGACCTCACATATTACATCACTCATGACCTGGTCAGTGACATCACTGATGACATCTCAAATGACATCACTGATATCATCCAGTAGGTGTAAGTGTTTTCTAAGAATTTACGAGTGTTAAACATGTATACTAAGCTACTACAAAAGTTTAGTATACTAGGTGTACTACTAATGAGTGATACTACATTTAAAATATCGATGTGTGAGTGGGTGTCTGAATGGCTATATGTTTGTGTGAGTGGCTACATGGGTCTATAAGTGGGTGTGTGACTTACTGTATTGGGGAGTGAGTCGGTGTGTGTGTCAGTGGATGCAAGGGTGGGTGGGTAACTGACTGTATGGGTGAGTGAGTTGGTGTCTCAATGCCTGTGAGTGACTTAGTGTGTATGTGTGCTATATGGTGAGTGAGTGGCTCTGAGTAGGAGTTTGGTTAAGTGAGATGGTGTGCGAGTAGCTGTATTGGAGAGTATATGTCTGAATGGCTGTATGTGTGAGTGGGTGTGCAAGTACTTATATGGATGTGTGAATGGGAATGTAAGTGGTTGTGTGTGTGTGAGTGGTTGTGTGGGTAAGTGAGTGACTGTTGAGAGGCTGTGTGGGTGACTGGGTGTGCGAGAGGCTATATAGGTGAATAAGTGAGTGTGTATAGTAGCTGTATTGGTGAGTTTGTGGGCTTTGCGAGTAGCAGTACTGGGTGAGTGATTGGTTGCATGAGTGGCTGTATGACTGAGTGAGTAGGTGTCTGAGTTGGTCTATGGAGGAGTAAGTGGATGAATGAGTACTGGTGCGGTTTTCTGACTCTCTCAAGCTCGATAAAAAACACTGCAAAGTCTCGGAGAGATAGTGGAGAAAGCACTACGCACCTGAGGCTAAGGCTGCCTATTTGGCAGCTCTAAAAGAATACCATGCTCTATGCAGATCCGCACATGCTTCTTTTTTATACAAGATTATGAATGTCTAAAAATTTCAAAAAACTATATTCAAAGTTGTGAAAGAACTTTCTGCATCTAGCATGTTTCTGCCGTCTCCTTCGCTCTCGCTACATCAATGGAATGAACTTGTGCTGTTCTTTCATAATAAAGTAGAGTCTATCCACCGTCAGCTTGACTGACTTCACTTCAAAACAAACTTATTTTCCTTGCTCCAGAACGAACTGCGTAATATCTCTTTGTGGATGTCTAGTAATGCTTTAAAGCTGAACAAATCTAAAACAGAGGTCCTCATTCTGGGGGAACAATCCTGATCTATGGAGAGCAAACCATTGTTCTGAGTCTCTAGGGCCTCTACCTGCTTCGGTTCCAAAGGTGAAGAACTTGAGCGTTATCATAGATGATAATCTCTCTTTTAGAGACCAAGTATCTGGAGTCACTGCAACATGCTTTGGGGTTCTCAAGTGGCTAAAAAATCCTTTGGCTAATTCTACCTACAGCCCAAAGAACCGTGGTGCAGGCAATGGTGATCTCCAGACTTGACTATGGCAATGTACTGTACTTGGGTGCAGATAAGACTGCTGCTCATCGTTTACAGCTCATTCAAAACACAGCCGCTCACTCGCCTGCTTTTTCGGTTGCCTCGACAAGCCTCCATCTCTCCTGTGCTACATCAACTTCATTGGCTTAAGGTAAATAAAAGGCTCGAGTTCAAGGCTCAATGTTATATGTTTCGAGCAAAGCATGGCTTAGCTCCCTCGTACATACAAAGCCAGGTCAAATCTTTCCTACCTACCCGTCCGTTGAGATCAGCCAGCCACTCTCTATTTTTTGTTCCCAGAGTGCGGTTGACCCATATGCGAGGCTGCTCTTTTTCCTACTTTGGACCTAAACTGTGGAATTCCCTTCCCTTGGAACATAGGACCTGTCGGTCTCATCTGGCCTTTCGTAAAAAGCTAAAAACTTTTCTTTATAACTAAGTTTAATCCTTGTTCAGATATCTGCAATCTCGCTTGCCCTGTTAAGCGCCTGAAAACCCTGTTGGGTAGCTGTGCGCTGTATAAATCTTTTTAATAAAAAAATAAATATGGGTCTATGACTGGGTATGTGAGCGGTTGTGTGGATGTGTCAATGGGCATATGAGAGGTTGTATAGGAGTGTGAGTGGGTGTGTCAATGGTTCTGTGCACGATGTCTTCAGTGATGTCACTGACCATATCATGAGTGCTGTAATATGTGAGGTCATATGCAGTGCATTGCGGGGACGCGAGTTATAGTTAGCTCAGGTAACTAGAATGGATTAATTTCTATTGTTTTGTATTAGTGAAATCTGAGTGTAACTATAACGTTTTTTATTCTATTTCCTTACTATAACGTCCCGGTAACCTTTGGTTATTGAAGTGAATTTCTAAGGTTTTTAAAACTCTATTTCCAAACTATAACGTCCATGTAACCTTTGGTTGGAGAGAGAAATGGTGGGGAGATCTGCTGGGGATGGACTTTGTTACTCTCATCCTACATTTGATTATTGTGAGCTGTAAAGAAGCGGTCATAGTATGTAGACAGTAGTGGACTACATTTGAGTTCTGCGATTGGCCAGCAGTATGTGACAGATTTATTCCATGCCTGCTTAGTTGGTGCACTGGTTTAAGGGCTGGTAGGAGTTTTGTCATATGGGAGTGTGAAAGGAGTAAGCAGTGCAAGGGAATTATTATGCAGCCAGTATGAACTACTATTGGCTGCCGACCACCGAATGTTATAGTATCAGTGTGGGCCAGTAGCTTTATGTATTAATTTTGAATGCTTTATATCAGCCATGATAGCTGTAGGTCAGCTCTTCGCAACTTCCTTGATATAGAAAATATTGTGCTGGTTGGTCTTTTCCATATATGTGGGATGTAAACTGTAGACTATATCTGAAGGTGAAATTAGCATTCTGGGTTCTATCCCAGGGCTGTGGGATGAAGTAATATTAGAAATGCCATGTTTGCAACTATCTTCTGAAGCGCACATGCTCCTGAATACTTCGAATCTTGCCTGGTAGCGAGATCCAGAGCTTCGTAGTTTGTACTGAGAAAACAGTGTCTCCTATGGATTTTTATAGTAAGGTGCTACGATGCGCCTTTCTGCAAGCCTCTCTCTAATTGGTGGCCATCAAAGGGATGGTGGCTTGCTAGAGTCAGCAGACCACCATGTCTGAGCACCTTTTAAATAAGTAAACTTTTTAACTCTCTATTTTTAATGCAGACTATTTCCCAACAGGAAACGATGCTGCATTTATAAAAAAAAATTTTAAAAGACTAATCTTTGCTTTTAGTTACAACAAAATGGTCGCACACTGCTGACCTACCTGCGTGTTACCCCAAAGAACTGTGGTCCCTGTAGTTAGCGTCGGCGGATACACCTATGCTCGTGTCGTGAGTGCAAGTGTGAATAGCGTTAGCCATCCCTGGACACGTGTTTCGAGGTAGTTACCTCTCGTCAGCAGGGAGTAGGAAAGAGTGTAGGGTTGCAATGTAAGCTGCTAAAATCATTATCAGGTCTAGTACCTCTCGTAGCAATGCAGGTGCGTAACCTGAGTCCGTCGACTCCCCGGCTCAGAGAGCCACTAAATAGTTACAAGAAAATGGTCGCACACTGCTGACCTACCTGCGTGTTACCCCAAAGAACTGTGGTCCCTGTAGTTAGCATCGGCGGATACACCTATGCTCGTGTCGTGAGTGCAAGTGTGAATAGCGTTAGCCATCCCTGGACACGTGTTTCGAGGTAGTTGCCTCTCGTCAGCAGAGAGTAGGAAAGAGTGTAGGGTTGCAATGTAAGCTGCTAAAATCATTATCAGGTCTAGTACCTCTCGTAGCAACGCAGGTGCGTAACCTGAGTCCGTCGACTCCCCGGCTCAGAGAGCCACTAAACAGTTACAACAAAATGGTCGCACACTGCTGACCTACCTGCGTGTTACCCCAAAGAACTGTGGTCCCTGTAGTTAGCGTCGGCGGATACACCTATGCTCGTGTCGTGAGTGCAAGTGTGAATAGCATTAGCCATCCCTGGACACGTGTTTCGAGGTAGTTGCCTCTCGTCAGCAGGGAGTAGGAAAGAGTGTAGGGTTGCACTGTAAGCTGCTAAATTCATTATCAGGTCTAGTACCTCTCGTAGCAACGCTGGTGCGTAACCTGAGTCCGTCGATTACTCCTTGCTTTTAGTTTGTTCCCTTGGACCACTGTCTACTCCCCAACAAACTTTGTTTTTTTAACACTCAAGTGGAAAAAAGGGTCCCAAATGGTACATGTTATACAACTGTTACAGGTCATATCGATTCAGTATTTGTAAGTGACACCTACAACACACCCTGTCCAAATACTGAATCAGTATGGGGGTCGCAATCCCATTTTATGAGTTGGTGAAAGTTTACCAACTTGTAAAATTGGATTGGTACATTAAAAAAAACATTTTCACAGTCAAACCTCTAATTGGAGTGTTTGTTACCATAAAAATAAGTTGCACTTCTGGACCTCTGCTCCTTGTTAGGCCGCCATGGGGCAACTGTATCATGATGATTGTTTATATAAACATGTTAAATGAAACGCTATCATAAATGCATATGCAGTTAATGACTGTTTGTGGTAATAGAGCTGAAACTATGGTGTGGATATTTGGATGGATTATAATCTTGATAAATGTATGGTGGCATGCTCTCCGATTGAGGAGCGCCATACTTTATGAGGCTATACGCCTGAATGTTCAAAGTCTAGTAGAGTTGCTGCCCTTGGTGCATTCTTAGATTGGCATTAGGTAGATTTGACAGATCCCTACACATTGCTGGTTATAATAAGAGATGAACAATTGAGAAATAATGGATGGCAGTGTTCTTCATACTTTAATGATGCACTGGTCGGTATGGATTTAAAAGAAAGTGTTTTTTATTGATCATAGAGTATTTCATGCACAGTTCAAATCCATATGTATGAATTTATTGAGCAGATAATGTCATGAATGAAGCTGCAGTAGAACAATTTGGAAAGAATTCACAGGCTGATGCTGGTGTTGGAAGTGCATGTTTCACCCTGCATACCAGAATTCTTTTCTGACTTGAGGAAGAAGTGAATTGACAATTTATTAACAACTGTCCTCATTTTAGCTTTCTAAAGTACTAAATTCTACTAAGATCCAATAGGTTTCCATGACAAAAAGAAACCCCCTATTTTGTTCATTTAATACATTACCCTATCCAGGAAATATTTTCAGTTTTGCATCTTCGATTCCATCAAGATAGTGTGCAGGCGTACACAGAGTTTGTCATAAATACAGAATGTTAGAGCTCAAGTTGTTCATTAGAATACTCTGCGGTAGGACACTAGGGAAAGGATGGACAGGCAGCTGCTGCTGAAGTACATTACACTCCGAATGTCAGTTTCTGTACTCAAACGGCTGAGAATGATACGGTCATTTAACATAACGTTTGCTCTCATGTTAGCTCATGTATCACCTTCCATAACCAATTTCTGAAAATCATGAGAGAAAACAGTTCTCTCAAACATAGGTCTTCAACCCCTAGCAAAAGATCAGCTTTTTTTTTTTCACAGGGTAAAATCACCTTAGAGCACACCACAATTCCTAAAATTATTATAGTACCACCAATATATGATTTACAATGTGCTAAATTCTGTCAGCACCTTCAGATATGTTCCTTTTTGTATCTGATCCAACGAAAGCTTTTTATTTTACTCACTACTCTAAACCGACTGGGCCCTCTATGATTTGTCAACTCCTCATTTCCACACCTTACCACAGAGGCAATGGTCCTCTGATGGTTCTTTCTCTGCCGATAGGAGGGTTGAGAATTAGGGTATCCAGATCTAAGTTGGCCATCCAATGAGGACCATTAATTGGCAGCCAACTCACAACATCGAGATCAGGTTCAAATACCTGAGTCTTAGATCCATACTATAGAAATAAAGTATTGCAATAGATAGACCCAACTTCTTGGAGAAGTCCAGTCTAACCAGAATTATACGCACTAAGAGTTATGCAGTGGCAACACAGAATAGAACAAGCATAACTTGATGCTCTGAAAATAATCCATGGCTCTCTCTATTACGCATCTAGAATCAATACTAAATAGCACAGTTCTACAGAAAGGTAATCAGAACACAATAACAGAATCAGGCAAATTTAGGTAAATTATTTATTGTAATAATGATCCAAAATCAATACATACAAGTATCATATTAAGAATTTCAGTCAAGAATCTAACAGCATTTAGTATGAAGCCACACATTTAGTGAAAGGTTCTAATCCAGAAGAGAATGGTTCAAAAAAGTTACAGATTCCTGCCACTATTGAAGGCACAGGATGGTTTCTTTACAGAATAAACTCACAGCGAACAGAAATTACAGATTCCTCCGACCATCAAAAGCAGAGGATGGATTGAAGATTCATATGAATTAAAAGTTATAGATTCCAACCACAATCAAAAGCAGAAGAATGGTTTGTTCTCTTAATACCATTCAAAAGGTTTTCAGACAAAATGCAAATAATTAGGTTTAAACTCCTCTAAGGGCGAGTCCATGAGCTAAAGGGAAAAGGCAAATCTGTTTGCTCGCCAGAGAGTCCAAGAAAATATAGCGGACAAAGAAATTGGCAAAGGCACAAACATGGGGCATAGAAAAATCAGGCTTGTTCTGCAAAAAATAATTTAAATCAATCTGCCAAATGTAGCAGCATCAGCAAAGTAATCCAAAAGCAAAAGAATGATCCTTTAGAGCATAGGTCTCCTTGCATAGGGGAAGATTTGAGCATGTGTCGCCGTAAAAAAATGTGCTGCCATGCCCCTCCTTTGGAGATCTCTCCTTTGATAAGCATTGTGAAGCTCCGTATGGTCAGTCATCACATCATAATGGTCAGATCATCATGTAATTAATCCTTTAGTCATAAGTTAGAAGATTTGGTACTCCGTCATGGTTTTCCATACATGTCATGGGAAACAATTCTTCCTTCCGTCCTGATAGGTTAGTCGACAAAGGAAAGGTTACATCATTGCAGACCATGAGAGCTGTATAAAGTTCAAGTTATCACCAATTCACTATTCAGTATTCATTACAAGAATGCCCTCAGTTGTACCAAATGTTGCATATGTAGAACAGATAAAGCAACATTTGAAGTAACATGAAAAGAATGTCCATTGTAATAGGCTATGAAATAATGCAGTTCAGCAAGAAACATGGAAAAAGGCATTTAAACTAACATTTCATTTGACGTAAATAAAACTCTTAATTAGAATCAAACATAATGAAATATCAAACATATCATGTAAAGAAATAGTAGTAAAATGGTTAGTGTATTATCATATGAAAATGAATAAGGTTTACTATGTCCTATTACCACAAAATATAAACATTCATATATGTAAATTATTCTATTATGGAATCGCAAAACGAAATGTATATAACCTGCAATTTTCTAATAGCGATTCCTACAGATCCTCATTTGCTATTAGAAAATCATAAAATTGTGATTTCCTAAAAGGAAATTGCAATTTAGGAAACAGACCTTTTTGTAAGCAGAATGAGGAGGTTACCCGGCTGACTGACACCAGACTTGTAGCACTGCCTTTTCACAAAGCCTCTTGTCTCCCCAAGACCCCCTCTTTCCTGTGTAATAGTCGATGAACCTGCAGTTTAAAACAGTGCTGAGAAGTCATAAGAGTACCAGTATCTGTGCTATGTAAAAATAATAGACCCTAAAATAACATTGGATGCTGGCAGCACACCTCGTAATTTTATAAATACAGTAGGTGCATGTGTGAAGTTGCCAACTTTAGTTAGGCAAGCAAGAAGGTGTATGGAAATCTTTGCAAAATCTCCAATTATGCACATGTATATCCTTTTCTACGTCTGTATGAAAATCCTGAAATTAGGGGGAATTTAATGCCAACAGAATGGTTCTGTATAAGATCTAGTTTGCTGAATGTAGTTAGGACCAGGCCTGGGCGTAGTTCGCGGAGTTTTGCTACGAGGAACTACGCGAAGTTACAAAAACACTCCGTGAAGTTCCACAAGTTGCGGAGTGCAGTGCGAACTGCAGTTTGTGCTGGTATTCCTGCTGCTCAGGTAGAAATTCTACCCGAGTGGCAGCTTGCGAACTTACTGTTCACGAGCAGGAAAAAAACTCCACTGCACAACGCAAAGCTGAGTTTTCTGCACTCCGCGAGCTTCACGGAGTGCGGAGAACTCTGCGAACGGAGCGAAGTTCACCGCCCAAGCCTAGTTAGGACCTCATTAGGAAAATCCTATTTGTTGCCTAATCTCTCCCCCATGATTTACTGGGTACAATATAATAACAGAGTTGAGAATTCAGATGGGGGAATAATTCAGTAATATCAAATGCCCCCCATTCTGAGCTGTGGAACATATTCACTGCATAAATTCCGCCATAGTTTAGTTGACAAAATTAGTGCTGGGAAATCGTATCCACAATTTTGGTGCCACCTCCATTCCATACCCAAATTGTGATTGGCACTGAACTGGGGTGGGGGGGGGAGGAGGGGTTGGTTAGTGTTTTAGTGATTTTACTGGTAGCCCATTTCTCTCCGAAGACTCATTTTTATACACAATTTGGTCTTACAGCACCCAGAATTAGCGAGTGTGGAACAAACATGGCAACATTCTCTATAACTGGCCTGGTAATGGGAGAAAACATATGGAAACAGGTGCAGTAATACTGCAGCCCACGTGTTATTTCTATTTCTGGCCAAAACATATATATGTATTGTAATGGAGAGGTGATAGCATATAGAAACAGTAATTTTCATGCGGATCTACCACTTCACCGTTGCCATGAAACTTTTGATAGAGCCCTATGCAGTGAGATTTATCTTGCTATGCAAAGTAAAAATGTTTACAGGTGAAGGCAAAGATAAAGCAGGAATGTGCAAGCTTTACAAAGGGCAGGAGTCAGGAACTTTTTAAAACTTTAACTGCGAAAACAAGGTTTGCATACCCCAGAATAAAATGTCAACACTCCTTTATATATTCATTAAGCTTGGGATTGTATCTTTCTTTGCCTGATATTCATAATCTTATGTAAATCCCATTTGAATGCCAATTGATGTATTTTGTACAATATATATTTCAGGAGGCATAAGCTGCAAGCATGAGAATAAAAAAATAAATAGAACCACAGAACCTGATGGATATTGAGAATCATAAAGCTGTGACGTATAATTGGGTGTCTTAAACAGTCCATGCACAACAATGCAGAGCTGTAAATGGTTCAAAAGAGATCCAAAAGACCGTTCGTAATAAATTTAAGAAACAGCTGTTGAAATACGGTATATGAAAAGCAGAGACAATATCCAATTTCTGCACACTTTATTCTTCAATTTGATCATTTTCTGTCCCTATGGATTGCTAAAGGGATGGAAACATATGGGCCACAGCTAACTTGGTTTTCATGACCATGCTCTGAATGTTAGGAGCTTATAGATTCAAGTGCCCGATGTGAATGCACAATACAACCACCTTAGATAACGTACCATTTTCAGAATGGATTGCTTTAGCATTTTGGATTTCTAAATGCAGGCCAAAACAGAAGTAAGCGTTTCGGGTGAAAGGTGAACACAAAGCACCAACCAGGCTACTTAATATCTCAAAAAACAAGTGAGAACCACTTCCATTACAATTTAGGTTAGTACGTCCCCCCGCCCCCTCTTCTTGACAGATCATCGCAAAATGTTCCTTCAAGGATTCAAAGTGGATGAAGTTTTTTTTTTTTTGTGGACATTTTTGTGCAGATTCATTGAACAGCACCAAAGTATATAAGAAAACAAAAAATGTCTTTCATATGGAAAGCCTGATCTAACTATAACTTGTGTGTATAAATGTATGTATCTTTATCTCCAAAACGACCACCTCCTTAAAAGCAATCGACAAGGCCACAGCAGGGAATATTCTGGGAGACTCTTTATTCACCGGTTACAGCTTTGCATTATGCATTTCGGCATGTCCACCTTCATCAGATGCTGCTGTTACCCTGTTGTCACCTCCTCCTTTGAACTTCCTGTGGCGCTCCCATTGGTGGGAGATCAGCTAACCCTGGTGCAATGAGGAAAAATGCAGTAAAATGGGAGATTACAGTTCCCAGCATGCATCAGATGAAGTGAGTGCAGCAGCAGGAATCTATGTTACTCATGTGAGTGCTGTTTGCCAAGCAAGGGGGGCCGTGTAGCAGCTGGTGATCCCGTAATTAATGGTGTTCAGGGCTCCCTCAAGTCCCCCTACGTTCAGCCTCAAAATTGAATCAAACCGGCCATGAGGTAAGCTGGAATCAAGCTCACCTCCCCGTCCAGTCCAGTCACAGGCTGCTCATGGCTGCAGCCACTGGCGTGGTTCGCTCTCAAGGCGGTCCTGGATGAATCAGTACCTTGATTAAGAACAGTCCATGTGCCAGTGTTATCCAGGACGCTCGATAGACGGGGCCTTGTTTCGCGCTATATATATTTTTTTTTCACTAAAAAAACAAATGTTACCTGAACTATCTAGTTATGCTTAGATTTCACTTGTACAAACCCATTGAAATTCAGCAGTTCTACTTACCTGAGCAAAATATAACTTACGCCCCCTCAATGCACTGCTTATGACCTCACATATTACATCACTCATGACCTGGTCAGTGACATCACTGATGACATCTCAAATGACATCACTGATATCATCCAGTAGGTGTAAGTGTTTTCTAAGAATTTACGAGTGTTAAACATGTATACTAAGCTACTACAAAAGTTTAGTATACTAGGTGTACTACTAATGAGTGATACTACATTTAAAATATCGATGTGTGAGTGGGTGTCTGAATGGCTATATGTTTGTGTGAGTGGCTACATGGGTCTATAAGTGGGTGTGTGACTTACTGTATTGGGGAGTGAGTCGGTGTGTGTGTCAGTGGATGCAAGGGTGGGTGGGTAACTGACTGTATGGGTGAGTGAGTTGGTGTCTCAATGCCTGTGTGAGTGACTTAGTGTGTATGTGTGCTATATGGTGAGTGAGTGGCTCTGAGTAGGAGTTTGGTTAAGTGAGATGGTGTGCGAGTAGCTGTATTGGAGAGTATATGTCTGAATGGCTGTATGTGTGAGTGGGTGTGCAAGTACTTATATGGATGTGTGAATGGGAATGTAAGTGGTTGTGTGTGTGTGAGTGGTTGTGTGGGTAAGTGAGTGACTGTTGAGAGGCTGTGTGGGTGACTGGGTGTGCGAGAGGCTATATAGGTGAATAAGTGAGTGTGTATAGTAGCTGTATTGGTGAGTTTGTGGGCTTTGCGAGTAGCAGTACTGGGTGAGTGATTGGTTGCATGAGTGGCTGTATGACTGAGTGAGTAGGTGTCTGAGTTGGTCTATGGAGGAGTAAGTGGATGAATGAGTACTGGTGCGGTTTTCTGACTCTCTCAAGCTCGATAAAAAACACTGCAAAGTCTCGGAGAGATAGTGGAGAAAGCACTACGCACCTGAGGCTAAGGCTGCCTATTTGGCAGCTCTAAAAGAATACCATGCTCTATGCAGATCCGCACATGCTTCTTTTTTATACAAGATTATGAATGTCTAAAAATTTCAAAAAACTATATTCAAAGTTGTGAAAGAACTTTCTGCATCTAGCATGTTTCTGCCGTCTCCTTCGCTCTCGCTACATCAATGGAATGAACTTGTGCTGTTCTTTCATAATAAAGTAGAGTCTATCCACCGTCAGCTTGACTGACTTCACTTCAAAACAAACTTATTTTCCTTGCTCCAGAACGAACTGCGTAATATCTCTTTGTGGATGTCTAGTAATGCTTTAAAGCTGAACAAATCTAAAACAGAGGTCCTCATTCTGGGGGAACAATCCTGATCTATGGAGAGCAAACCATTGTTCTGAGTCTCTAGGGCCTCTACCTGCTTCGGTTCCAAAGGTGAAGAACTTGAGCGTTATCATAGATGATAATCTCTCTTTTAGAGACCAAGTATCTGGAGTCACTGCAACATGCTTTGGGGTTCTCAAGTGGCTAAAAAATCCTTTGGCTAATTCTACCTACAGCCCAAAGAACCGTGGTGCAGGCAATGGTGATCTCCAGACTTGACTATGGCAATGTACTGTACTTGGGTGCAGATAAGACTGCTGCTCATCGTTTACAGCTCATTCAAAACACAGCCGCTCACTCGCCTGCTTTTTCGGTTGCCTCGACAAGCCTCCATCTCTCCTGTGCTACATCAACTTCATTGGCTTAAGGTAAATAAAAGGCTCGAGTTCAAGGCTCAATGTTATATGTTTCGAGCAAAGCATGGCTTAGCTCCCTCGTACATACAAAGCCAGGTCAAATCTTTCCTACCTACCCGTCCGTTGAGATCAGCCAGCCACTCTCTATTTTTTGTTCCCAGAGTGCGGTTGACCCATATGCGAGGCTGCTCTTTTTCCTACTTTGGACCTAAACTGTGGAATTCCCTTCCCTTGGAACATAGGACCTGTCGGTCTCATCTGGCCTTTCGTAAAAAGCTAAATACTTTTCTTTATAACTAAGTTTAATCCTTGTTCAGATATCTGCAATCTCGCTTGCCCTGTTAAGCGCCTGAAAACCCTGTTGGGTAGCTGTGCGCTGTATAAATCTTTTTAATAAAAAAATAAATATGGGTCTATGAATGGGTATGTGAGCGGTTGTGTGGATGTGTCAATGGGCATATGAGAGGTTGTATAGGAGTGTGAGTGGGTGTGTCAATGGTTCTGTGCACGATGTCTTCAGTGATGTCACTGACCATATCATGAGTGCTGTAATATGTGAGGTCATATGCAGTGCATTGCGGGGACGCGAGTTATAGTTAGCTCAGGTAACTAGAATGGATTAATTTCTATTGTTTTGTATTAGTGAAATCTGAGTGTAACTATAACGTTTTTTATTCTATTTCCTTACTATAACGTCCCGGTAACCTTTGGTTATTGAAGTGAATTTCTAAGGTTTTTAAAACTCTATTTCCAAACTATAACGTCCATGTAACCTTTGGTTGGAGAGAGAAATGGTGGGGAGATCTGCTGGGGATGGACTTTGTTACTCTCATCCTACATTTGATTATTGTGAGCTGTAAAGAAGCGGTCATAGTATGTAGACAGTAGTGGACTACATTTGAGTTCTGCGATTGGCCAGCAGTATGTGACAGATTTATTCCATGCCTGCTTAGTTGGTGCACTGGTTTAAGGGCTGGTAGGAGTTTTGTCATATGGGAGTGTGAAAGGAGTAAGCAGTGCAAGGGAATTATTATGCAGCCAGTATGAACTACTATTGGCTGCCGACCACCGAATGTTATAGTATCAGTGTGGGCCAGTAGCTTTATGTATTAATTTTGAATGCTTTATATCAGCCATGATAGCTGTAGGTCAGCTCTTCGCAACTTCCTTGATATAGAAAATATTGTGCTGGTTGGTCTTTTCCATATATGTGGGATGTAAACTGTAGACTATATCTGAAGGTGAAATTAGCATTCTGGGTTCTATCCCAGGGCTGTGGGATGAAGTAATATTAGAAATGCCATGTTTGCAACTATCTTCTGAAGCGCACATGCTCCTGAATACTTCGAATCTTGCCTGGTAGCGAGATCCAGAGCTTCGTAGTTTGTACTGAGAAAACAGTGTCTCCTATGGATTTTTATAGTAAGGTGCTACGATGCGCCTTTCTGCAAGCCTCTCTCTAATTGGTGGCCATCAAAGGGATGGTGGCTTGCTAGAGTCAGCAGACCACCATGTCTGAGCACCTTTTAAATAAGTAAACTTTTTAACTCTCTATTTTTAATGCAGACTATTTCCCAACAGGAAACGATGCTGCATTTATAAAAAAAATTTTTAAAAGACTACTCTTTGCTTTTAGTTACAACAAAATGGTCGCACACTGCTGACCTACCTGCGTGTTACCCCAAAGAACTGTGGTCCCTGTAGTTAGCGTCGGCGGATACACCTATGCTCGTGTCGTGAGTGCAAGTGTGAATAGCGTTAGCCATCCCTGGACACGTGTTTCGAGGTAGTTACCTCTCGTCAGCAGGGAGTAGGAAAGAGTGTAGGGTTGCAATGTAAGCTGCTAAAATCATTATCAGGTCTAGTACCTCTCGTAGCAATGCAGGTGCGTAACCTGAGTCCGTCGACTCCCCGGCTCAGAGAGCCACTAAATAGTTACAAGAAAATGGTCGCACACTGCTGACCTACCTGCGTGTTACCCCAAAGAACTGTGGTCCCTGTAGTTAGCATCGGCGGATACACCTATGCTCGTGTCGTGAGTGCAAGTGTGAATAGCGTTAGCCATCCCTGGACACGTGTTTCGAGGTAGTTGCCTCTCGTCAGCAGAGAGTAGGAAAGAGTGTAGGGTTGCAATGTAAGCTGCTAAAATCATTATCAGGTCTAGTACCTCTCGTAGCAACGCAGGTGCGTAACCTGAGTCCGTCGACTCCCCGGCTCAGAGAGCCACTAAACAGTTACAACAAAATGGTCGCACACTGCTGACCTACCTGCGTGTTACCCCAAAGAACTGTGGTCCCTGTAGTTAGCGTCGGCGGATACACCTATGCTCGTGTCGTGAGTGCAAGTGTGAATAGCATTAGCCATCCCTGGACACGTGTTTCGAGGTAGTTGCCTCTCGTCAGCAGGGAGTAGGAAAGAGTGTAGGGTTGCACTGTAAGCTGCTAAATTCATTATCAGGTCTAGTACCTCTCGTAGCAACGCAGGTGCGTAACCTGAGTCCGTCGATTACTCCTTGCTTTTAGTTTGTTCCCTTGGACCACTGTCTACTCCCCAACAAACTTTGTTTTTTTAACACTCAAGTGGAAAAAAGGGTCCCAAATGGTACATGTTATACAACTGTTACAGGTCATATCGATTCAGTATTTGTAAGTGACACCTACAACACACCCTGTCCAAATACTGAATCAGTATGGGGGTCGCAATCCCATTTTATGAGTTGGTGAAAGTTTACCAACTTGTAAAATTGGATTGGTACATTAAAAAAAACATTTTCACAGTCAAACCTCTAATTGGAGTGTTTGTTACCATAAAAATAAGTTGCACTTCTGGACCTCTGCTCCTTGTTAGGCCGCCATGGGGCAACTGTATCATGATGATTGTTTATATAAACATGTTAAATGAAACGCTATCATAAATGCATATGCAGTTAATGACTGTTTGTGGTAATAGAGCTGAAACTATGGTGTGGATATTTGGATGGATTATAATCTTGATAAATGTATGGTGGCATGCTCTCCGATTGAGGAGCGCCATACTTTATGAGGCTATACGCCTGAATGTTCAAAGTCTAGTAGAGTTGCTGCCCTTGGTGCATTCTTAGATTGGCATTAGGTAGATTTGACAGATCCCTACACATTGCTGGTTATAATATGAGATGAACAATTGAGAAATAATGGATGGCAGTGTTCTTCATACTTTAATGATGCACTGGTCGGTATGGATTTAAAAGAAAGTGTTTTTTATTGATCATAGAGTATTTCATGCAGAGTTCAAATCCATATGTATGAATTTATTGAGCAGATAATGTCATGAATGAAGCTGCAGTAGAACAATTTGGAAAGAATTCACAGGCTGATGCTGGTGTTGGAAGTGCATGTTTCACCCTGCATACCAGAATTCTTTTCTGACTTGAGGAAGAAGTGAATTGACAATTTATTAACAACTGTCCTCATTTTAGCTTTCTAAAGTACTAAATTCTACTAAGATCCAATAGGTTTCCATGACAAAAAGAAACCCCCTATTTTGTTCATTTAATACATTACCCTATCCAGGAAATATTTTCAGTTTTGCATCTTCGATTCCATCAAGATAGTGTGCAGGCGTACACAGAGTTTGTCATAAATACAGAATGTTAGAGCTCAAGTTGTTCATTAGAATACTCTGCGGTAGGACACTAGGGAAAGGATGGACAGGCAGCTGCTGCTGAAGTACATTACACTCCGAATGTCAGTTTCTGTACTCAAACGGCTGAGAATGATACGGTCATTTAACATAACGTTTGCTCTCATGTTAGCTCATGTATCACCTTCCATAACCAATTTCTGAAAATCATGAGAGAAAACAGTTCTCTCAAACATAGGTCTTCAACCCCTAGCAAAAGATCAGCTTTTTTTTTTTCACAGGGTAAAATCACCTTAGAGCACACCACAATTCCTAAAATTATTATAGTACCACCAATATATGATTTACAATGTGCTAAATTCTGTCAGCACCTTCAGATATGTTCCTTTTTGTATCTGATCCAACGAAAGCTTTTTATTTTACTCACTACTCTAAACCGACTGGGCCCTCTATGATTTGTCAACTCCTCATTTCCACACCTTACCACAGAGGCAATGGTCCTCTGATGGTTCTTTCTCTGCCGATAGGAGGGTTGAGAATTAGGGTATCCAGATCTAAGTTGGCCATCCAATGAGGACCATTAATTGGCAGCCAACTCACAACATCGAGATCAGGTTCAAATACCTGAGTCTTAGATCCATACTATAGAAATAAAGTATTGCAATAGATAGACCCAACTTCTTGGAGAAGTCCAGTCTAACCAGAATTATACGCACTAAGAGTTATGCAGTGGCAACACAGAATAGAACAAGCATAACTTGATGCTCTGAAAATAATCCATGGCTCTCTCTATTACGCATCTAGAATCAATACTAAATAGCACAGTTCTACAGAAAGGTAATCAGAACACAATAACAGAATCAGGCAAATTTAGGTAAATTATTTATTGTAATAATGATCCAAAATCAATACATACAAGTATCATATTAAGAATTTCAGTCAAGAATCTAACAGCATTTAGTATGAAGCCACACATTTAGTGAAAGGTTCTAATCCAGAAGAGAATGGTTCAAAAAAGTTACAGATTCCTGCCACTATTGAAGGCACAGGATGGTTTCTTTACAGAATAAACTCACAGCGAACAGAAATTACAGATTCCTCCGACCATCAAAAGCAGAGGATGGATTGAAGATTCATATGAATTAAAAGTTATAGATTCCAACCACAATCAAAAGCAGAAGAATGGTTTGTTCTCTTAATACCATTCAAAAGGTTTTCAGACAAAATGCAAATAATTAGGTTTAAACTCCTCTAAGGGCGAGTCCATGAGCTAAAGGGAAAAGGCAAATCTGTTTGCTCGCCAGAGAGTCCAAGAAAGTATAGCGGACAAAGAAATTGGCAAAGGCACAAACATGGGGCATAGAAAAATCAGGCTTGTTCTGCAAAAAATAATTTAAATCAATCTGCCAAATGTAGCAGCATCAGCAAAGTAATCCAAAAGCAAAAGAATGATCCTTTAGAGCATAGGTCTCCTTCCACAGGGGAAGATTCGAGCATGTGTCACCGTAAAAAAAATGTGCTGCCATGCCCCTCCTTTGGAGTCTCTCCTTTGATAAGCATTGTGAAGCTCCGTATGGTCAGTCATCACACCATAATGGTCAGATCATCATGTAATTAATCCTTTAGTCAGAAGGTAGAAGATTTGGTACTCCGTCATGGTTTTCCATACATGTCATGGGAAACAATTCTTCCTTCCGTCCCGACAGGTTAGTCGACAAAGGAAAGGTTACATCGTTGCAGACCATGAGATCCGTATAAAGTTAAAGTTATCACCAATTCACTATTCAGTATACATTACAAGAATGCCCTCAGTTGTACCAAATGTTGCATATGTAGAACAGATAAAGCAACATTTGAAGTAACATGAAAAGAATGTCCATTGCAACAGGCTATGAAATAATGCAGTTCAGCAAGAAACATGGAAAAAGGCATTTAAACTAACATTTCATTTGACGTAAATAAAACTCTTAATTAGAATCAAACATAATGAAATATCAAACATATCATGTAAAGAAATAGTAGTAAAATGGTTAGTGCATTATCATATGAAAATGACTAAGGTTTACTAAGTCCTATTACCACAAAATATAAACATTCATATATGTAAATTATTCTATTATGGAATCGCAAAACGAAATGTATATAACCTGCAATTTTCTAATAGCGATTCCTACAGATCCTCATTTGCTATTAGAAAATCATAAAATTGTGATTTCCTAAAAGGAAATTGCAATTTATGAAACAGACCTTTTTGTAAGCAGAATGAGGAGGTTACCCGGCTGACTGACACCAGACTTGTAGCACTGCCTTTTCACAAAGCCTCTTGTCTCCCCAAGACCCCCTCTTTCCTGTGTAATAGTCGATGAACCTGCAGTTTAAAACAGTGCTGAGAAGTCATAAGAGTACCAGTATCTGTGCTATGTAAAAATAATAGACCCTAAAATAACATTGGATGCTGGCAGCACACCTCGTAATTTTATAAATACAGTAGGTGCATGTGTGAAGTTGCCAACTTTAGTTAGGCAAGCAAGAAGGTGTATGGAAATCTTTGCAAAATCTCCAATTATGCACATGTATATCCTTTTCTACGTCTGTATGAAAATCCTGAAATTAGGGGGAATTTAATGCCAACAGAATGGTTCTGTATAAGATCTAGTTTGCTGAATGTAGTTAGGACCAGGCCTGGGCATAGTTCGCGGAGTTTTGCTACGAGGAACTCCGTGAAGTTCCACAAGTGGCGGAGTGCAGTGTGAACTGCAGTTTGTGCTGGTATTCCTGCTGCTCAGGTAGAAATTCTACCCGAGTGGCAGCTTGCGAACTTACTGTTCACGAGCAGGAAAAAAACTCCACTGCACAACGCAAAGCTGAGTTTTCTGCACTCCGCGAGCTCCACGGAGTGCGGAGAACTCTGCGAACGGAGCGAAGTTCACCGCCCAAGCCTAGTTAGGACCTCATTAGGAAAATCCTATTTGTTGCCTAATCTCTCCCCCATGATTTACTGGGTACAATATAATAACAGAGTTGAGAATTCAGATGGGGGAATAATTCAGTAATATCAAATGCCCCCCATTCTGAGCTGTGGAACATATTCACTGCATAAATTCCGCCATAGTTTAGTTGACAAAATTAGTGCTGGGAAATCGTATCCACAATTTTGGTGTCACCTCCATTCCATACCCAAATTGTGATTGGCACTGAACTGGGGTGGGGGGGGGGGGGGGGGGGAGGAGGGGTTGGTTAGTGTTTTAGTGATTTTACTGGTAGCCCATTTCTGTCCGAAGACTCATTTTTATACACAATTTGGTCTTACAGCACCCAGAATTAGCGAGTGTGGAACAAACATGGCAACATTCTCTATAACTGGCCTGGTAATGGGAGAAAACATATGGAAACAGGTGCAGTAATACTGCAGCCCACGTGTTATTTCTATTTCTGGCCAAAACATATATATGTATTGTAATGGAGAGGTGATAGCATATAGAAACAGTAATTTTCATGCAGATCTACCACTTCACCGTTGCCAGGAAACTTTTGATAGAGCCCTATGCAGTGAGATTTATCTTGCTATGCAAAGTAAAAATGTTTACAGGTGAAGGCAAAGATAAAGCAGGAATGTGCAAGCTTTACAAAGGGCAGGAGTTAGGAACTTTTTAAAACTAACTGCGAAAAGAAGGTTTGCATACCCCAGAATAAAATGTCAACACTCCTTTATATATTCATTAAGCTTGGGATTGTATCTTTCTTTGCCTGATATTCATAATCTTATGTAAATCCCATTTGAATGCCAATTGATGTATTTTGTACAATATATATTTCAGGAGGCATAAGCTGCAAGCATGAGAATAAAAAAAGAAATAGAACCACAGTACTTGATGGAGATTGAGAATCATAAAGCTGTGACGTGTAATTGGGTGTCTTAAACAGTCCATGCACAACAATGCAGAGCTGTAAATGGTTCAAAGGAGATCCAAAAGACCGTTCGTAATAAATTTAAGAAACAGCTGTTGAAATACGGTATATGAAAAGCAGAGACAATACCCAATTTCTGCACACTTTATTCTTCAATTTGATCATTTTCTGTCCCTATGGATTGCTAAAGGGATGAAAACATATGGGCCAAAGCTAACTTGGTTTTCATGACCATGCTCTGAATGTTATGAGCTTATAGATTCAAGTGCCCAATGTGAATGCACAATACAACCACCTTAGATAACGTACCATTTTCAGAATGGATTGCTTTAGCATTTTGGATTTCTAAATGCAGGCCAAAACATAAGTAAGCGTCTCGGGTGAAAGCTAAACACAAAGCACCAACCAGGCTACTTAATATCTCAAAAAAACAAGTGAGAACCACTTCCATTACAATTTAGGTTAGTACGTCCCCCCGCCCCCTCTTCTTGACAGATCATCGCAAAATTTTCCTTCAAGGATTCAAAGTGGATGAAGTTTTTTTTTTTTGTGGACATTTTTGTGCAGATTCATTGAACAGCACCAAAGTATATAAGAAAACAAAAAATGCCTTTCATATGGAAAGCCTGATCTAACTATAACTTGTGTGTATAAATGTATGTATATATATCTCCAAAACGACCACCTCCTTAAAAGCAATCGACAAGGCCACAGCAGGGAATATTCTGGGAGACTCTTTATTCACCGGTTACAGCTTTGCATTATGCATTTCGGCATGTCCACCTTCATCAGATGCTGCTGTTACCCTGTTGTCACCTCCTCCCTCCTTTGAACTTCCTGTGGCGCTCCCATTGGTGGGAGATCAGCTGACCCTGGTGCAATGAGGAAAAAAACAGTCAAATGGGAGACTAGTTCCCAGCATGCATCAGATGAAGTAAGTGCAGCAGCAGGAATCTGTTACTCATGTGAGTGCTGTTTGCCAAGCAAGGGGGGGCCGTGTAGCAGCTGGTGATCCCGTAATTAATGGTGTTCAGGGCTCCCCTCAAGTCCCCCTACGTTCAGCCTCAAAATTGAATCAAACCGGCTGTGAGGTAAGCTGGAATCAAGCTCACCTCCCGTCCAGTCACAGGCTTCTCATGGCTGCAGCCACTGGCGTGGTTCACTCTCGAGGCGGTCCTGGATGAATCAGTACCTTGATTAAGAACAGTCCATGTGCCAGTGTTATCCAGGACGCTTGATAGACGGGGGCCTTGTTTCGCGTTATATATATATTTTTTCACTAAAAAAACAAAAGTTAGCTGAACCATCTAGTTACGCTTAGATTTCACTTGTACAAACCCATTGAAATTCAGCAGTTCTACTTACATGAGCAAAATATAACTTACGCCCCCGCAATGCACTGCTTATGACCTCACATATTACATCACTCATGACCTGGTCAGTGACATCACTGATGACATCTCAAATGACATCACTGATATCATCCAGTGAGTGCAAGTGTTTTCTAAGAATTTACGAGTGTTAAACATGTATACTAAGCTACTACAAAAGTTTAGTATACTAGGTGTACTACTAATGAGTGATACTACATTTAAAATATCTGTGTGTGAGTGGGTGTCTGAATGGCTATATGTTTCTGTGAGTGGCTACATGGGTGTATACGTGGGTGTGTGACTTACTGTATTGGTGAGTGAGTCGGTGTGTGTGTCAGTGGATGCAAGGGTGGGTGGGTAACTGACTATGGGTGAGTGAGTTGGTGTCTCAATGCCTGTGTGAGTGACTTAGTGTGTATGTGTGCTATATGGCGAGTGAGTGGCTCGGAGTAGGAGTTTGGTTAAGTGAGTTGGTGTGCGAGTAGCTGTATTGGAGAGTATATGTCTTAATGGCTGTATGTGTGAGTGGGTGTGCAAGTACTTATATGGATGTGTGAATGGGAATGTAAGTGGTTGTGTGTGTGAGTGGTTGTGTGGGTAAGTGAGTGACTGTGTTGAGAGGCTGTGTGGGTGACTGGGTGTGTGAGGCTGTATAGGTGAATAAGTGAGTGTGTAGTAGCTGTATGGGTGAGTTTGTGGGCTTTGTGAGTAGCAGTACTAGGTGAGTGATTGTTTGCATGAGTGGCTGTATTACTGAGTGAGTAGGTGTCTGAGTTGGTCTATGGAGGAGTAAGTGGATGAATGAGTACTGGTGTGGTTTTCTGACTCTCTCAAGCTCGATAAAAAACACTGCAAAGTCTCGGAGAGATAGTGGAGAAAGCACTACGCACCTGAGGCTAAGGCTGCCTATTTGGCGGCTCTAAAAGAATACCATGCTCTATGCAGATCGACACATGTTTCTTTTTTATACAAGATTATGAATGTCTAAAAATTTTAAAAAACTATATTCAAAGTTGTGAAAGAACTTTCTGCATCTAGCATGTTTCTGCCGTCTCCTTCGCTCTCGCTACATTAATGGAATGAACTTGTGCTGTTCTTTCATAATAAAGTAGAGTCTATCCACCGTCAGCTTGACTGACTCTTCACTTCAAAACAAACTTATTTTCCAAGCTCCAGAACGAACTGCGTAATATCTCTTTGTGGATGTCTAGTAATGCTTTAAAGCTGAACGGATCTAAAACAGAGGTCCTCATTCTGGGGAACAATCCTGATCTATGGAGAGCAAACCATTGTTCTGAGTCTCTAGCGCCTCTACCTGATTCGGTTCCAAAGGTGAAGAACTTGAGCGTTATCATAGATAATAATCTCTCTTTTAGAGCCCAAGTGTCTGGAGTCACTGCAACATGCTTTGGGGTTCTCAAGTGGCTAAAAAATCCTTTGGCTAATTCTACCTACAGCCAAAAGATCCCTGGTGCAGGCAATGGTGATCTCCAGACTTGACTATGGCAATGTACTGTACTTGGGCGCAGATAAGGCTGCTGCTCATCGTTTACAGCACAGCCGCTCGCTCGCCTGCTTTTTCGGTTGCCTCGACAAGCCTCCATCTCTCCTTTGCTACATCAACTTCATTGGCTTAAGGTAAATAAACGCCTCGAGTTCAAGGCTCAATGTTATATGTTTCGAGCAAAGCATGGCTTAGCTCCCTCGTACATACAAAGCCTGGTCAAATCTTACCTACCTACCCGTCCGTTGAGATCAGCCAGCCACTCTCCATTTTCTGTTCCCAGAGTGCAGTTGACCCATATGCGAGGCTGCTCTTTTTCCTACTTTGGACCTAAACTGTGGAATTCCCTTCCCTTGGAACATAGGACCTGTCGGTCTCTTCTGGCCTTTCGTATAAAGCTAAAAACTTTTCTTTATAACTTAGTTTAATCCTTGTTCAGATATCTGCAATCTCGCTTGCCCTGTTAAGCGCCTGAAAACCCTGTTGGGTAGCTGTGCGCTGTATAAATCTTTTTAATGAAAAAATAAATATGGGTCTATGAATGGGTATGTGAGCGGTTGTGTGGATGTGTCAATGGGCATATGAGAGGTTGTATAGGAGTGTGAGTGGGTGTGTCAATGGTTCTGTGCCTGATGTCTTCAGTGATGTCACTGACCATATCATGAGTGCTGTAATATGTGAGGTCATATGCAGTGCATTGCGGGGACGTGAGTTATAGTTAGCTCAGGTAACTAGAACTGATTAATTTCTATTGTTTTGTATGAGTGAAATCTGAGTGCAACTATAACGTTTTTTATACTATTTCCTTACTATAACGTCCCGGTAACCTTTGGTTATTGAAGTGAATTTCTAAGGTTTTTAAAATTCTATTTCCAAACTATAACGTCCATGTAACCTTTGTTTTTTTTCAGTTAATTTCTATGTTTCTTAACTAGTAGTCTCATTTGCAGACTGGTAGAGATCGGGGGTGGGGCCTTTGACCAAGCTCTCAGGAATCCAACTGTGTTGGACTTACTGGAGGGAACAGGAGGGCTTCTTGGTCTCCATGGACCCTCAGCATCCAAGAGGACTGCATTCCCTAACCAGTAGTACGCCAGGAAGTGTATTTGCAGAGCAGTGGAGAAAGGGGGCATGGCCTCCGAGGACCTCTCAGCAATCCCGCTGTTTGGGACGTACTGGAAGTAACAGGAGAGCTTGCTGGGCCCCAACAGCCCTTAGCATCCAAGGGGACTTCATCCCCCCAACTAGTAGTGCATCAGGAGGACCTTTGGAGAGTGGTGGTAAAAGGGATCGGGGCTCCCTCTATGTCAAAGCAATTGCTCTCCGTTTCCCTGCCTGCATCTCTGTGTGCAGGGAAACAGAAGACACCTCAGCTCTTAGCAAGCGGGAACACATTTCTCGCTTGCAGACAGCAGAGTGTTTGCTCTGACTTGGCAGGAGCTGTCAAAGGTCCCAAGTCAGAGCAAACTGCTATGTCCCAGGGCTGGGCCTCCCGAGAAATAGTGAGAGCTGGCCCTGAGGATTGGCAGTCCCCAGGGCCAATATTGGCTTCAGGCCGGGCCCCATCAGCTCCCCTCCTTTCATTTTAATGGGCCACCCCAGGTAGGTGGGGGTGCCCGGGGCCAAAAAGGCTTTCCCTCTTCAATTAAAAACCCTCAATGTCTCATCCCCTCTAGTTGTCATCTTCACATCAGTTTACTCTGCAATCATTCACTTTATATTATTGACTCGCACCCTCTTTCTCCCCATATGTCTTTCTGAAGTCACTGAATCTAAGTATCTCTAAGTTGCTCCTTCCTCTTCTTTGCTTTCTTTTCATTCACATGCATCTACTTCTTTTTGTCTCCTCTTCACCATCCTTTACCTCTCCTTCTCTCACACACACACCCCTCCCCGTAAACACTGCATTTTATTTCATTTTTGGCAATATTTCAACAAAATGTACCTCCGTCTCACATTTTGAAAATGAATCGTAATTGCAAATGACACACTAGAGACCATTGCATTGTGCAATCTTCAGAGAAGCCAAGGATTAGAAGGACGACTACCTTGAAGACCTTTATAGCCCATTGACTGGCACTTGAGAATCTTGCTCTTCCTTCAGTCTTAACTACAGAGCTCTCAATCATACCCACCAAGAACACCCATTTACATCATGAAGTCACTGACACACGTAGAGGTGACTCCATTTTCAAAATGCACAATGTAAGACTTCAATGAAAAAACAAACCGAAAAAAAAAATCCACGGAAAAAACAGTTCCAGCGTAGTTATGGATAAAAAACAAAACCTAAAAAATAAAAAAACCACTGAAACTCACTAGTTATGATTAGGTAAAGTAAAGAATAACTTGTACCCCTATCACCCGCTCCATATGACCTCACGTGACATCTTGCTTGTCATGTTGACTGACAGCGATTGCATCACTGATGTACTGAGACTGAAATGTGCCCGGTTATGTTTTAATAGCATTGTTATGTGGCTTTCTGTAGGCAATTGTTTTATGTTCGGTTGTTTACATTAGGTATGGCAACAAATGCTGCTGTATTGCCAGCCAAAACCACTATGTGCCTTCAAAGTTTCTGTGACAAGCTACCATTTACCTCTGTCTTGAGACTAATGATACCAAAACTGTGGCAGAGATTGTTCTTAACTTAGCACACCTTGTGCCCACTTTATCTGATGCCCTGTGACTTACAAAAGTCTGTACTCACCAATCAAGGCTACTTGATTAGGGGCATGGCCTAGCGCAAGATGGTATAGGACACTTGCTTCGAAGCTCCACCGGTCTCACCTGCTTCAGGCAATAATCCTACTCCTTCTTGGACCCCCTTTTCAGAACGCCCCCCCCAGCGAAGGTGGTGTGGATACCTGCAGCCAGTAGCCCGAGAGATGGGACATGCCAATATTTGCGGCCCAACCCAAATGTATGGAGCTATGCAGACCAACTGCACAGCACCCGACAGATGACCAACGATTGCTTGGGCCTCACAAGGCCTCGAAAGAAGTGGCGTATTCCTATTACTCTGGTGCTCACAGATCCTTTTCTAGACTGAACTATTTCTTCTGCCCCAATGTTATGGTGCGGACAACAGAAAGAGTATTAATGAGGGGAATCTCGGATCATTCCCCACTACTGGTAACCTTGGGATCATTCCCCATTACTGATAACCTTGGTAGAGGGAAGGAAACACGCCCAATAACTGCAGGACCCTTATAATGTAATGCAGGTGAGGGCAGACACCTGTTAATATTGAGGACAATGAGGATTTGGTGGACTCCCCAGGGGTGGTATAGGAATCGTACAAAGCAGTCATGCAAGACATTTTGCAGCCTAAAATAGCTCGTAAAAAAATAGCCGGATGGCCTAACTTCAAATTTGGAACACTGGTTTTCAGACCTCCAGCGCCGATTGGACTCCAATGGCCGGAGGAGACATACTGCCTTTTGGACCAGGCAAGGGTCGAGTATCAAGATGCAGTCGAGTGGGTTGCCCGACAACACCATCTTGTGATACAGCAAAAACTCTATAACGTAGAGGGCACGGCAGCACCTGCTGACATGGCTGAGCCAGAGAGAGAAGCAGGCGAGATAGGTTAGGGAGAAAATGGTCACTAAGTGAGAAAAGCTTTCACAGGCAGCTGACATTGCAAGGGAATTTACTCATTGCAACAAGACTTTACACAACCAGACCACAGGGAACCGAGGCAGACATACTAAGCTTTCTGGCCTCTTTCAAAGTCCCCAGTCGAAAGAGAGAGGCAGCTGAAACGCTGGACAATGACCTGACGCTGAGAGAGCTCTTTGAGGCATTGAGGTCCGTCTGCAGTGGGAAAACCCTAGGTCCGAACGGATTTCTGGTGGAATTCTTTAATAGACTGGGGAGCCTGTTAGGGATAAACCTTTTAGCAATGTCTGAGGACTCTCAGGAAAAGGGGTCACTCCATCCAGATCTTCCACATGCTCGGACTCCAGTAATTCATAAGGAGGGCAAACCAAGGGATGAATGTGGGTCGTACCGCCCAATCTCCATGCTGAACATGGAGAGCAAACTCCTGGCCACAATTCTAGCCTGCAGGCTCAATGGGGTGATAACATGACTCATACACAGGGACCAGATGTGCTTCATGCCTGGCCGATTGAAGAGACAAAATCTTCGACACTTGCATAACTGGCTAGAACCCATGAGGGATGCCCCTGGCCCACTGCCAATTCTTTCCACCAACACCGAGAAGGCTTTTAATTCAATTAATTGGCCTTACCTATTTTCACTTTTTGATATTTTTGGACACATTTTTGTATCTGAGCAACTCTCTTGCACACTGACCCTACAGCTGTGGTGCGAGTGAATGGGGTAACATGAGCCTTTTTCCCCTTGGGACAGATGACTTGACAGGGTTGTTCACTTCCCCCCCATATATTTGTGCTCTGTATGGAGCCCTTGGCAAGTGGGATCAGAGCAACAGGGGTTGGAGCGGATGTGCTGGAGTGGCAGAAGCAGAAAATCTCATTATACACAAACCATGTCCTGCTCTATGTCATGGATCCTGTTGTGACGTTGAAATTCCTACTCGAGATTGTGGAGGCCTTTGTGGACTACTCTAGTTACAGGGTGAACTGTGGCAAGTCGCTACTGTGCAAAACTGGAAATTGGGTCATTTATATGACATTGGACCCTGAATGCTTTCGGGAGTGAAACTTGGAGCACCAGATGGAGGCTTTGTAGGGTGACATTGGCAGATGGAGGGAGCTGCCCCTGACTATTCTAGGTGGGTGGCTAATCTCAAGATGAAGACCATCCCTAAGCCGCTGTTATGATGCAGAATACCCCCTTCAGGATACTGGAATGGTTTTTTGTTTGGTTGGCTCGGATGAAAGGAGGCCACTATGGGATGCAGAGCCATCTAAGATCGCACTGGAAACTTTATGCAGCTTAGTGTACAAAAGCGGGATTGCCCTCCTTGACTTCTGGGCATATTATTGGGTATCCCAGCACCAAGTTATCAATAATTGGGCCCCTGCCCCAAGAGACAAGCCTGTGGTGTGCCTTGAGAGATGCTCCATGGAAAGGCTCTCTTGGAGGCACTTCTACAATGGGGATGGCAGGTCTTTCATACGGGCCCAGACACGAGTTGTGTTGGTGGCCTGGGACAGGACTAAGGTGCATGTGTGGTGGAAGGGGCAAGTGACCAAGGCCACACCTCTGTGGGAGGGTGGTATGTTGCAGGAGTTGAGAAGCTACAGGACTCCACCTTCATAGGCATCTACAACATTGAGGATGTGATTGAGGGGAACTTTGAAATCCTTTGTATGCCTACAGGATGAGGACAAACTAGTGGACACGTAATATTACTTTACAAATTACACAATCATGCCATGCCCTAGTGGCTGAGGTGGTGGACTGGTTGCATTTCCCGGACACATCCCCCCTGGAGAGTCACTTTTTGGAGATTCCACTTGGACGGGGAGTGCTGGTGGCCACCTATACCGTGATCATTTATTATATCCCAGATAATCTAGGTAACCTCAGGAACCTATGGAAATGAGATACGTGCAACATGGAGGACATGGACTGGAAAGCGGCGCTGATGCAGAGATGGACATCAGGGCCCGGTTCCGCTTGACACAGTGTAAAATTCTCAACATAGTGTATCTAGCTAGAGACAGAGTCACAAAATGGAGAAAATTCTTAAAGCAGACTGTTTACGGTGTGGGCCATCCATAAGGTCATTTTTTCACACACTCTGGAAATGCCCAGACAACTGTGCCTACTGGGAGAGCATACTTGAGGAACTAGGGAACGTTTTGGAGGAAGCGATCCCACACTTTATTCTTCTATGTGCCCTGGGGGATATCGACTTACCCCACAAGAAACTGGTATTCTGTTCCTTGGGCCTAGCTGTTGCTAAGAGGGATATAACATAGGTGTGGAGGTCGGAGGGGGGTGTGAACACTGCACACCGAAGCTCAGTAGATAACAAAAATGGACAGGTAAATGGAAGTGAAAACGGAGGTGTACACTGCTATAGGCTGTCCTAAAGTTTGAAAAGATCTGGGATCAATGGAGGATGTATTATGGACTGGGATTAGAAAAATCTCAGGCAACCCAGGCGAAGGCCCTTAAACAGGATACGATATGCTAGGAGGCTGGGATTGGACACTAACAATGGTCCCTCCCCCATGAACCTAACTGACCCCCGCCACACCCTACCTATCCCCCGAGCCTTTCTTGCTACCTTGAAGGAAATGCCTCTGGTGTACTCACATGGGAGTCATGTTCTCACCAGTTCTAAATTTTGGAGCTGTGTGTATAATCACAAAATGAAAAATAAAATGTATATATAAAAACAAGTCTACTTGTTGACTGAAAGATTTGCTGTGAGCCTTGTAGTGGCTGCCAGTTAGCTTAATGCCTTTGCCTACCTTCACTGCCTTGCATATTCCTGGACCACTATTCACGTCTTGTCTGTAAAGTGCAGGGGCATATTATCAAGCACGGCGTTAAAATTATCGCTGCTTTAGAATTCCAATAGAAGCCCATGTTGACACCAGAACATGGGCTTCTATGGGAATTCTCACGGGCATATTATCAAGCCCATTATCGCCGCTTTAGCGGCAGTTTTCTGCCGCTAAACCGGCGATAATTTTATCGCCTGGCTTGATAATATGCCCCCACGTTCTTTATATATAAATCAGTCACTCATTTGTATTTCTTAGCAATAAAATGTGTGAGCAATAATTATGCTCAAGACTGGTATTTCATTAATCAGGGATGGTGGTAGGCTGAGTGCCCTTTACCGGTCATCTATCCTCGGTTCATTTTCTATATCAAGCCTGTTTTGAAGTTCTTACACAATGGCAGATAAAGGGACAAAGGCAAATAGAAAACAGGAAATTGGAAGTAAGACTGCAATGCAGAACTGCTTGCTAAAGGCATGTAAAGTTCCATTATAGCACACTTTAGTGAGTAGACCGAGACTGGGTGCCACCTTACTCATGGTAATATTTAATGTGCATTGGGTTCTACACCCGTTTTCAGATCAGCCCAGTGCTTTAAATTGGCAGGTTCTGTCTATTACGAATTGCCTGCACTTTTTTTAATTTGAAAGGGAGAGTATCTGCACTTCTAAGCACTGTTGCTGCATATTTAATGGGAGAGTGCCAGGACTTCTCAGGAGCAAACAGGTTCTCTACAGAGTGAGTACCTGAACTTGTATATTTTAATTTAAAGATCTGGGAAATCTCTCTGACTTAAAACGGCAACCCAGCCAGTTCTTAAGACAGTGACCAAATAAAGACATCCAGACTCCCGCGCCCTGCGTTCACTAAAAGTCCGTCCCAGTATCACAAAATGACGCGCTTCTATTGTCAATTCACTATTCTCATTTTTGTTCCTTTTTTATTTCCCCATTTCTTCCTCTTCTTTTTTTAAATCTTACAGTGGAGCTGCTGAGACTTCACTTGTTTAGTCCTAGCACACACAAAACTGTTTTTCTCTCACATGTCCTTTGTATCCACCGCTTCAAACATTTGTGTCGACGGTTCTGATTATTGAATTTAACAATCAGTACTTCCTTTAAAGTGACTAGTGGGTCTGCACTCTATTATAATATTACGTTTCTAAACAGGTAGGGAGGAGTAAAAACTGTGCCCCATTTTCGGATTCGTGCAGTTTCATTTTGTTGATGATAACATTGTATTTACCAGGTTTCACCAGGAAAGACGGAGCATCAAACACTGTATTACAGCCAGAGTAGGTGGGAAAAGGAATCATTTGAAAATGTCAACTCGCGCAGACAGTGACACTTGTAGCTTCTGGTAAATAATCTGTTACTTCAAATGCATGAAAGAAGGGACAGTGCGCAGCCACAAAAATAAGCAGAGTTCATTTGCAAACGTTCTTAGGCACAGCTGCCTTGAAAAGGTCGCATTACCTGGCGGTGGTCTGCTGCAGGGCGTGGGGAAATGTCGGAGAAAATGCTGATCAATCCGGGCCCTAGGAGTTTGTATCTCGAACGCAGGCGTCTCCCGCCCTTTTCCGTTCTTAAGTGCCGATATCAAGGGTAAGGTCAGCAGCTAAACTAAAGCTGTTGCAGCATGATGTCGGGCACTGTGTGCTTCGTAAAGAGCGGAAGAGTCCGAAATACAAGCAGCAGCAGCAGCGTGGAGGTACGATGCAATGCACGGGCTGATAGGCCAAAGCGCGCGCGCCGCTCCAGGCACGTTTACGCAGCTGATTACATTAATCAGCCAATTGTGAGTAGGTGTGCGGCTGACGCCGTCACTCACAGTGCATTGGACTACGAGTCTGATGACCTCTACCTAGCTGAGCAGCGCATGCTCTGGAGTCTGAGGCGGCACTGAAATCAGAAAGCTTGTCCTTAAGAACTCTGGGGCATATTATTAAACATGGAGATAAAATTATCGCCACTTTAGGGGCAGAAAACGGCCGCTAAAGCGGCGATAATGGGCTTGATAATATGCACTTGAGAATTGCAATAGAAGCCCACATTGTCACCAAAACATGGGCTTCTATGGGAATTCTCAAGGGCATATTATCAAGCCCATTATCGCCGCTGTCGCGGCAGTTTTCTGCCGCTAAAGCGGCGACAACGTTGACTCTGTTTCTTGATAATATGCCCCTCTGTGAGTGGGCACTCATAGTGCCTGGGGTGGCTCTGACCAGTGTTATCTCACGGATTTGGGGGCGGCTTGGCAAAAATTATTTTGGGAGCCCCTTTTCGGAACAACTTTGAATTTTGGTGACGATTTTTGCTTATTCAAGCCTCATGCTGTCGCACAATGGGGCATATAAGCAAGGCGAGGCGATAGAATCATCGCCGCTTTTGCGGCCGTATTTGGCTGAAAAGCGGCGATAATTGTATCGTCTAATTAGCAAGCTCACGCTGACGCGTGAAAACTTGCGTTAGCGTAGGAATTCCTAACGCCCAGCTTTCCATCTCTAATGAGATGCAAAGTGGGCGTTCCTGACATGACAGGAGAAATGTCGCTTAGCGACATTTCTCCTATCATCAAGCCCGACGCTATGAAGCATAGTGGCAAGAAAAGTAGCGATAACCCCTGTTATCGCTACTTTCTTTACGCCTGCTTCAGGACTGACTTAGCCATGATATCCTATGGAAGGTGGATATCCTGGCTAAGTTTGTGGGGCCCTATCAACAAGCTAACGCCACATTGCGTGAGATTATCGCTGGGTTTCCAGCTATAATCTCACGTTAGGTAGTTAGCGTGAGGATTTGTATCGCTTTTGAGATAAGCGTTGCTAATAGCACGCTATCTCAGCGATAAAAATCCACGATAGCGGCGATAATTATCCTAACGCTAAGTGCGCTTAGCGATAATTATCGCCGGTTGTTGCTGATATGCCCCAATATTCTTTTATAAAGGTTGAGACGGAGAAACAAACCGAGAAGAGATCTATAAAGTCGACTCTCTTAGGGCCCCTTTGGAAGGTGGGGGAACTGGTCAATTGCCCACTTTGTCCATGTGTTAAAACGTCTCTGGCACTGACACTCATTGTTGCCTGCTTAGATCCTATGCTGCACCAGCTACATTCCTACTGCTGCACAGGGCAGCCAAAATGCTACTTGACAGACACTTGTTTTCAATGTGAACCCTTCTATTTTACTGCTTCGAGAAGTCTAAGGTTGGGACTTCAAACAATACCAAAGGAGATTAAGCTTCCCTAAGTGTCAGTAGCAAAATCAAATTTCCTGTAGCCTGAGGGCTTTAAGTGGGCTGGGTCACTCCAGATCTCAGACCCGCTGTATTTTAGATCGAACATTGAAAACGGGTCCCTATCAGCTCCTATATTCATGTCCTTAACTTTAGTGGGAAAAACACTGAGGATTTCTGTACAATTAATATAATACATGTCAGGTAATCCCTGCCAGTGACTTAGTTCCCGTTTATATTTCACATGTTTTATTGAATCTTGCACTCCATTACAGTATTATCTATTCCCAGGATCTTGTGTTTATGTATTTTTTGTTGTTGTTGCATATTACTGTTGTATAGTGCATCCTTTGCACTGAGTCGACTCCAGGTGTTTATAACGCCCACGATCTAAAGCTCTGGTATTCAAGCTCAAGGCAGTACGTTTTTCGCAGTGCCCGTCAGTGGGTCAAAAACAGGGCCAGACTGGGTGTAGCGGGCATGGGCCCTCTCCTGGTGGGCCAGAAGGATGGGGGCGGTTTTTCACCTGTGGGGGCGGTTTTCTTACTGGGGGCTGGTTTTGCAGCAGCGCTGAAATATCGGCACACTGTAACAAAAGTGGCAGCGGTGCTTGACACTGTCACCAAACCCCCACCCCCACTCGGCGCTTCTCAGTGATGCCCCCCCACCCCCAGGGCCGGAAGTGCCAGGGCTGGTTTCTGTTCCCAGTGCGGCCGTGGTCAAAAAGGTGTTCAGCATACATGATCATCCAATCCTTGGCTTCTCTCCAGAGCACACACAGGCAACCATTGACAGCGGCAACAATACAGGCAGATTTTAAGTGTATGTCAGTTGTTGTGCTATTATATCTTGTTGCAATATCCGAAAGCTGAAAGAGACTCCAAAATATTGGTTGAGTTGCACACTATGGGAAGCACAGAAATGTAGTTTACTTGTTTAAGCCACGCCTTCAACGACGTAGTCCAACCCCCGTCTAGAAACCCCTACTTTTTTCATCCCACTTACAGCCCTGTGTAGTCTGATGTTTCCACCCACGGTTGCTGGAATATTTAGCTAAAGCGAATGGGTGAGGCAAGTGAAAAACGTCCTGAGTAAAATCAGGACTTGCACATCTTATCAAAGGGTTAACTAGGCTTTTAGTTCACCTTCCCCTAGTTTCCGTGCTTAAATGTGCAAGTATTGACATACATTGTTTGGGTGCCTAGGGTTCTTTATTTGTGCAGAGCCTCCTTCGTAGAGATTTGACATTCTCTGGGATAGGAAAGTATGGACATGTGAAAACTGTATATTGTGTTTCCCTTTTCATTTAGTGGGAAACGATTTTCTATGAAAAAGCTTTTTTTTTAATTGCTTTTTTATATAGCGCGAACTAGACCAGAAGGTATCAGAGCGCTTTACATGAGCACCAGAGACATTCATTTTTTTTAGGTCTCGCCTGGCGTAGCTGCGCGCATGCGCAGTCTCGCCCGGCGAGATCTAATGTTTTGAGGGATTTTCTGTAAGGGGCATTAAGCCCTGCCCCTCTTTTCCATTGGCTGGCGTCACCGTTTATGCTAAACGGTGGCCAGCCATTGGAAAAGAGGTGTCGTGACGTCTTTGCTTGGCTTTCTGAGCGTCCCATTTGGACGGTCTCGCCTGCTTTGCGTTCATCGCAAAAGGTTTCTTATCTTTATGGGGCCAACCACATGGCCCCATAAAGACAAGAAACCCATTAACATGCGAGGTGAGGCCGTTCAAGTGGCTCGGCAGAGAAAAGCACAAGCAAATACGTCATGGCGTCATGCGATCTGCTCCGTGCCCGGGAGGAGCGAAGAGGAGTGCCGTGCTGCAGCTGAACGTTTCCACGTTCCCCAAACACGTGGTGCAGTACACAGACTCTGGAAGGAGGAAACGCAGATACGGCTCGTTTTTAAGTTGCTGCGGGTTTAGGGGCATTCTTTATTTAAACACGAGTGGGAAGGAACATCTGGTTTAACATGACCGGCTTGCAGCTGTGCGAGCTGGCCTCTCCCACTCCAGCGGGCTGTTGATTCATGGCTAACAGGATCCGAGGCCTCTTTATGAAGAGATAAAATGCGAGGTGTGCTTGAACATCAGAGATCTATGGGAGGCATGGGTGGGTGCAGTTTCCCCTCTAAAAGCATTCCGGTAAGACACCGTTGATTTCCAATAGACCAAATATATTGCTTTGCGGTCTCTTGAGCAGACCGTGCATACAGAGACTGCAATTTGTTAAAGGAATCTTTTCTTCAATTACCAATGTGAGCCTAACCCGCCAAAGTTGTGGGAATTGTTCCAGTCCGATCTCTTTAGGACTTGGACCTTGGTGTGCGTTGGGGGATATCTAGTATTCACGTCACCACCATCACTACTCTCCACAATCGCTGCTTTCCAAAACCAGTACCCTCCACTACAATAAGTGTTCAACTATGCATGACCACGACACACTGTTGCCAACACCTGCCAATCCACAATTTTTCACTTCACGGCTCTGCAGTCCCGTCACATTCTGCCTCCATCACCCGCTACATGCGCCCCCACCCCTTTTAGATGATGCGGTGTTACTATTCATTATGGTAACCTCAGTACATCTAGTACCAGTGGGTCACCCTTGGATTTACAGCGCCATAGATTTCGATTGACTAGAATATGAAGGGCAAGCGTAACTGTTAAGATTGTGCCGTGCTTTTCCGGTACCGACTGTCATCACTGCTTAAGGAAGCCTCGGTTCAAACAAGTGAAATGTACTGAACAGGTACAACCAAAGACAGGACAGAATGATAAAGCCGTTTACCACCATATATTTTAAGTAGCCCACCAGAGGAAACCCTTTAGAGTGGATGTCGTACGCCAGTGAAAATATACGGGGCAGGTTATTTCGAGCAAATGTAATACCAAACATGCATTCAGGCATTTACTACACCAAAGTAAATTCGAGTTTATTACCACAATGCCGCAAAATTTATAGGCGAAAACTCTTTTTTGGACTGCTTCGCGGACTTCAGGTAACAAATAATTTACACATTAAAACAAGACTACTAATACAAAGTGTAGTGGGGAGGGTTAAAACAAGACTACTATACAAAGTGTAGTGGGGAGGGTTTTGTAAGTGAGAACTAATTGAAGCATTAAGAAAAGATAACGAATTCAAATGAAAAGTTTTTTTCACATGAAAGTAAAATAAACTAGACTCCAGAGCAAAGAAAAAGAGTGCTTAAAAGCAAAGTTTCCAGAAGAGTTAATTGTCTCAGTCCTGAATGTGTTTTACGCTGCTGTTCGTGCTATCTTGGCCACTGGAATTGATTTGCTTGTCTCCGTCCAAATTCCAACATGCCGGATAGTGTCACTTTTTTTGTGTGCAGTTTCGTGTTGCGCAAATTCGAACCTAAGGTATTGGAGCGCTTTACATGACCACCAGTTAGTTACATTACACAAGGACACATTCATTTTTTGGAAGGCACGGGGGAGATTAAGTGATTTGCCCAGAATCACAGGATCTTGAACCGACGCCGAGACTCGAACTTGGTTCCCCGGTGCCAAAGTCGACAGCTCTGGCCGTTATGCCACATCCCTTAACTTTATATACCCATGTCTATAGATGCAGTTACATGTTACACCAGATTGAAGAGATAAGAAATGCCTCTAATATGAAAATACGTTATTTCCGACACTATTGAAAGTGTGGCATAGGCTACGACACATGCAGAAATGCGTTCTGGGCATATAAATAATTGCTTGTTTTTCCATTGCGCTTCATAGCAAGCTTGAGCTTGTGTGCGAATATGCACTAAATTCTATTAACAATACAAACCGCAGTTCTGTCGCATCTAGGCGGTACCCCATTTAATGGCGCTCATGTCTCCATATGCGAAGGATGGAATGCTGTGGCTGCCATGCCAGGATTCGGACTTGTGATCTGCAACTTTCAGAGATGATAATTCAGTTGACAAAGCCCCTTACTCTTCATAAATGTGCAAGGAAAAAACACCCTTTTAATTAACGGGGCCAAGCCATGAAAACAAACAAGGAAACAATAGTTCTACGTAGTTTCGCGCCTCCAGCAATGACCAACAAAAATGGGTAACAGAATAACATATGTATGTTGGGGTTCCATTGGGTAAGAACTGCTGTACCAGCTTTCACTGAGTGGGCCCATGAGGGAAGAAGGGTTAGTATATCATCTCCATGTAACTGTATAAGGAGATCTGAACTTCTTAACAGGACACTGAGAGCAGGCAAACAGATCGTGCAGCTGCAAGCACTGTCTGTGTATTTATCTTCCGTCCTCTGATAGCGGGTTTTAACGCTTTAGCTTCATTAACCCCTTCGCTGCTTCGGACATTCCGCTGCAGCGCTGGGGGGGGCAGGGGGGCAGCGCGGCGGGCCTGTGCTCATGACGGAGCCGCTCCGTCATGAGCCACAGTTGAGCTGTGCTCATGACGGAACGGTTCCGTCATGACTCCGCCCATTTGCGTTGTCGCCCCGCACAGGCGGGGAAACAGCGCCGCGCAGGCGGAGCGGCCGCCGACAGGATTGTCATGACGGAACCGTTCCGTCATGAGCACACGGCAACCGTGGCTCATGACGGAACGGTTCCGTCATGAGCAGGGAAGGGGTTAACAAACTATGCGTGCTGTGGTAAGGATGGCCACCTCGAATAAAAATATAAACAGGACAAGAATCATCTGTTTATCGAGCAGCACGCACCAGTGATAAATTCGCGGTCAGGGATTCTTACAGCCTAGCTAATGTTCTCAGAGCATAGAGAACATGTGAAATTTGTGTTTGAGCTAAACGATTTAGGTGAAATACAATGACCACGTTAAACAGGTTTTTATTTTAATCTGAATTAATTCACACGAGATAAACATACTATAAAGTAAGCAATGACTGATGAGCTTGGCGTGCTGTATGTTTATTCAGCAGCAGAAACATCGGTGCTCGTTTAGCGCTGAAGGCACCAATGGGCTGCACTTTTAAAGTTTAATTCCCAAACTGAATCCAAAACATAACAACTGATTACATCGCTGGCCTTTTCAATTTGAATATCAGTACATGCCTACATTTATCTATAATGTGCATTGGCTTTATAAATCAATAATAACTTTAACTTCAACTTCCTTTCAGTACCTGCAGGATTTCCTTCAAAACTGCGGGGCAGATTTACAATATCTGGCGCATCCCTGCATATCAGCAGGGATGCGCCAGTTATTGTGCGCCATGGCTCGGCCACCCCAGGCTTGTTAGCACCCGCGCATAAGGTACCCCAAGACCACGTTCCCGGTGTGCAAACACCCTTCAGAGATCAGTGTGACGTTATCTGTGAGAAAAAGGATTTACGACTAACCAGAACAAGCATTGACATAGCCAATAGGTCTCGCTTTTGCGAGAGTTTATGCTATTGGCATTGTAAATGACAATACCTTTTTTTTTTTTTTAAACCAACACATTAATAAAATAAATGCATTGTAATCTACAATGCCAATAGCTCAAACTCTAGTAAATGCGAGACCTAATGCATTGCAAATGCTTGTTTTTTTAGACGTGGGGAGTCTTAAGTGAATTGCCCAGAACCACAGGATGTTGAGCGTCCCTGCCAAGACTCCAACCGGCTTCCCCGGCTTCTAAGTCGACCACCCTACCCCTTAGGCCACACACCCTCACCTCCTGTTTTCATGTATAGCTGGCTCATTTGATGTACATTTGGGAGTGTGAGAAATTGTGGAAATGCATTACAAATATCTTTGAAAACCCACAACATTTGTGTGTGTGTGTAATTTTTAATGTGCTTGCACTAGTGTGTTCCTGTCCGTTCCATTGACTTCTAACACACCCCTTGAAGCGCGTGCTTCTTTGCATCTAGGCGTCACCAACCACCGGCTTCAAAAGACGTAACTCACACTTCTGCACTGAATATTTGTGCATCTGGTCGTTAATCCACACCTCTAGAAATTGTGTATTTATGTTGGGAGTAAAAAGCGAGGTTTCTGGAGTAAAGTATGCGCCCATCCCAAATGACTGGAGTTGGCGAGCTAAAATAACCGCTACTGCAAAAACATTTAGACTATCCGTTTATTTTTAAAACGCAAATTGCTGCGTAGATGACATGAGTTCTTGTAAATACTGCCTTGGCTCTGCCTTTTAGGAACTTAACTACCAAGAGGTTTATGCACTCAATATACAAGGTCGTTTGGTCAAATGGCAGCTTGTAGGCTGGTTGCCCATGTTCTGTCCTTAGTGGCAACCCAGTTGGCACAACCCTTGGCTGGGAATTTCTGTTTTGCTCTTTTGTGGATTGAGTGTTGGAAGGCATCCCTTCGGAAACACTCTGTGTTCTTTTATAGTGTGTCCAGCCTGCTTTGAGCGGCCAGCAGAAAACAGGTTGTCTGCTCTGGAAGTAATAATGGAACACAGTGTCCTGTTAAGAACAAAACCTAGTCTGGCGCCATTGCATTACATTCATTTTTTCATCATGGCTTCACTATCAGAAATACCAAGATAAACGTTTCGGTACTAATTATTTTTGTATGCCGAATCGTCTTTACTCGTCTTTACTTATTTTTTGTACTGGATATCGTCCGGTCGCGAAATTGGTTGTCCTTTGATTTATATGTATGCCATTTTGTTTCTTGTTCTATTTTGTGACCTTTTATCATTAGGGGTCAGTATTATTGATTTTGTACGCCAAATCATCTTTATTTTAATTCAGGATACCTAAGTAGATATTGTCCAGCAGTGAATCTGTCTTTTCTTTTATATTTATGTGATTTTCTGTATTTAATAATTTATGTTGTGTTCTTTTTCATTGGACTTTGACCCTTTCTTTCCCATTTTAACATTTGGAACCTAGGTGTCACTCAACTTATATAAATCACTCTTTGTTAGGGCTATATGGCAAAGTCAAGATAAGAGGTCTATTAGGAAAAAATGATGAACTCTTAAAATGTGTGCGTTATAGGGAGACAAATTGAATTTAAGAATTCCTTTCAATCATCACACATATTGTGAAGTGTATCTTTCCTTTAATTTTACCTTGTTCATTCATTGTGTTTTGTGTCTTAAGTTCTCTTATCTTTAACTCTAAGTCTTTTGATGAGATCAATTCATGCTCCCTTTGATCTGATCGCCCATGCCTCTCTCAGAAGTGACAACTTTTCAAAATAGGATTAGCAATCTGCGCTGTCTATTTCCAAGGCAAAGATAACTTGAATCTTACCAAATTTATCGAAAATAATCATGAAAACTTTCGACCATGAAAATAGCTTATTATTTATTTATTTTGTGTATTTTATATAGCGCGCAGCTACCCCAACGGGGTGTCCCGGCGCTTCTGAGTGAAAGCAGAGTGATAGTCCTGGGGGGGTTAACAAAAGAGAAAAGTTTTTAGTGCCTTACGGAAGGGTGATTCTTCCTGGATCATCCTAATTGTGATCGGGAGTTCGTTCCAGAGAGTTGTGGCACAGACCTGGAAGGTTTTACCTCCAGAACGTGCTTTCCTAAATCTTGGTATGGAAAGCAGATGTTGGGAGTTGGAACGAAGGTTCCGAGAGTTACAGTAAGGACGGATACTAACAGAGAGGTAGGCCGATCCCCTACCCCTAGTTGCTCGATGGGCTAAGGTCATGGCTTTGAATGCAGCTCTTTGATGGATTGGTAGCCAATGTAATGCTCTGCGATGAGGCGAAATATGGGTGCGTAGGGAAACCCCGCAGACCAGCCGAACAGCCGCATTCTGGACTGTCTGGAGCCGATGTAGGAGGCCCGCGGGCAACCCTAAATACAGGCCGTTTGCATAGTCCAGGTGAGATGTAATCAATGCCTGGACTATGGTTTTCCTGGTGTCACTAGGGAGATAGGTGATGAATTTGCTAATCATCCTGATCTTGGAAAAACAAGCGGCTGAAACGGTCTGTATTTGGTTGCTAAAAGAAAGATTTGAGTCCCACTTGACCCCTAGATTTTTTACAGAGTCCTTAGGGACAGGGGGAAGGCTAAGTTCCTGTGGCCACCAGAGAGTTGCATCAAGAGGGGAGGGTTGATGGAAAAAGAGAACCTCAGTTTTCACCGCATTCATGCGGAGGCAGTTATGGTCCATCCATTTTGAAATGTCCCGCAGACAATCCTTCAGAGGATCAAAAGTAGTCTGCGTTGCACTCTCATAGGAGAAAAGCAGCTGAATATCATCTGCATAGGAAGTAGCTATGATGCCCGACCTAGCAATGAGTTCAGCCAAAGGAGAAAAATAGACATTGAACAATAGTGGGCTCAAAGCCGAGCCTTGAGGGACACCCCTTTTCAGGGTACGGCTAACAGAGGTAAAAGGGTGAGTATAGACTGCCTGGGTGCGATTAGATAAAAAAGAGATCAACCACTCCAGGGCCTTCCCCTGAATGCCCTTCGACTGAAGACGGTCAATCAGGATGGGGTGAGAGACGGTGTCGAATGCTGCCGACAAGTCGAGCAGCACCAGCACCGCTCTGGAACCCCCATCCAGTTTCCACCGCACAGAGTCGGCCATTTCTATAAGGGCAGACTCAGTGCTATGGCACTTTCTAAAACCATGTTGGGATTCATGAAGTAGGCCGTGGGATTCAAGAAAACCTGCCAGTTGTTGCTGCGCTAGCTTTTCAAGGACCTTGGCAGGGGCTGTGAGCAGAGAAATGGGTCGATAGTTCACCGGCTCATTAGGATCTGTATTAGCTTTCTTTAAAATCGGGACCAGTTGGGCATGTTTCCAAGACTCCGGGAAAATTCCGGTTTTGAGCGAGTCATTCGAAATGTAGTTAAGGAAGGGATTAAGAAAAGAGGCCAATAATTTATATTGCTTGGCTGGCCAAGGGTCTAGTGGTGAGCCGGAGCGGCATCTAGACAGTTCCATCAGTGAATGTTCCAGTGAGATTGCCTCAAAGTCTGAAAAGGTGGAAGAAGACTCGATGCGGTCAAGTAAAGGCGTATCACTCCCTAGATCATTATTCTTGGGGAAGGTGTCATAGATCTTTGCAATCTTGTCTTCAAAGAAGTCAGAGAGGCGGGAGCAAAGGGCCTGAGAGACTGGAAGACACTGTTTAAGAGCCAAGGGATCTGTGAAAGTCTTCACTGTGTTAAAAATTTCCCTGGCCGAGCCATGCGCTCTATTAATTTTCTCCTCCAGGTAAAGTTTTTTATGCTCAATTATTTTCCTACGGTATTCTTTGAGGGCCAGTTTATATTTAAGTTTTGTGTCAATAGAATAGGATGACCTCCACCGGCGCTCCAACAGCTTACAAGAAGATTTATATTTCCGAAGCTCGTCGGAGTACCATGGGGCGGAGGGAGCTGCTCGAAAGGTTTTAATCGGTCGCATAGGAGCGAGCGAGTCAATAGCAGAGGTGACCCAGCAGTTGAGGTTAGTCAGGCGTGAATCTAATCAGGGGCGTCTTTGGGAGTAGTATTTACAAGATGTAGGGCAACACTGTCAGGGGAGATCTTACTCCAATTACGTCCTACCGCCTTAGGGGGAATTCTAGGTCTCACATGCTGGCAAAGATGAATAGCAAAAGGGATAAAAAAGTGGTCCGACCAAATCACCGTATAGGGATCCTCAATCAGGATGTTTGAGAAATTCGAGCAAACAAGATCAAGAGTATGACCAGCTTTGTGCGTAGGTTGAGAAACCAATTGGCTTAATCCAGCATCTTTTAAAGTAGAAAGAAAGTTAAGGCAAAGCTTGTCAGAAGAGTCCTCTGCGTGTAAATTTAGGTCTCCTAGTAAGGTAAAATTGGCATAGCGTAGGCTAGCCTGAAGGACATAGTCCAAAAATGTAGCCAAGTAGGAAGCCTTAGATTTAGGAGGGCGATAGACCAGTAGCCCTGTCAGTGTGGTGTGTTCAGCTAATTTAATACAGAAGGGAAGGGCTTCAATCAGTTCAATTTGTGTGTAAGGGAAGGAAGAGATCGTCCATTGGGATCTATAAATAATAGCTACCCCACCTCCCCGATTGCGACCCGCTCTATTGGCGCATAGGATATTATATTCCGGTGGAATGGCTTATTAACAGTTTGGTTCAACCCTAGGTACTTGTTCAGTTATTAAAACAATAGGTACTGTTGGCACTAGAAGTTTTTTTTCAAAGCCGTGAATAAAGTGAAGACAGCTTGTTTTCCTCCCCAGTTTAGAAGGGAGCAAGAACCTAGTCATTGTGTTTCCTCTTCTCTTCATTAAGTGTTATCTGCTGGATATATTGGTAACCTTTCCAGAAGGGCTTTTTGTCCGCATGTAGAAGATATAAGAAGAGGTGGTGAGCCCATCTGTATTAAAGGTGGTCTTTCACGTGGAAACTTTTTTTCTTCAATTTGGAAAGGAGAAAGTCCTCCTCCACAGTAGATGCAACTTAAGAAGCTGATGTATTACAATTTGTGATCTCTGTGGCCTTCCATATAAGTACATCAAGACCGGACAGAAAACTGATATTGAGCATAAGTCCAGTATATGTACTAGCACTTAATTGGCCTCACTTGTAAACCTCAGGAATAGGGCACACACATTCACAATTTCAGAATTTCTGGAGTGGCTTGTAATCGACTGTCTCTTTTGTGAAGGATGCTCCAACAATATTGATCATCTTACGAATTTGAAGTGTAGTAAGTAGATTGTTTACTTAATAGTACTGGGAAAGGTCCTTTATTATTAGAGTTCAGCGATTCAGGTGTGAATATGTCCTCCCTAACTGATTTTAATGTCTGTGTCACAATATAAAGTAAATGTTAATGTGTTTTCTAAGATGTGCACATAGTTATTGCTATCTACATCACATTGTTGAATATTACCATTCCTTTCAGTAGAGCTTGTTGTGGAAAAATATAAGGGATCACAACTTGTTTTTTTTTTAAATGTGAGGATGTTGAGTTTAGATGGAAAGCTTATTATGATGGCTATTTTCAAGTATTTCAGTTGCCCCTGAAAATTGCCAGAGATTTCCACATTGCTTTTATGTCATTGAGATTAGATATATAGTGATGTGTGAATTTTTAATGCAGTTTAACTTTGTGAGATTCACGATGATAAAATCCTAATTTTGAGATAATCACACAGTTAATGAATGTCTGGGAATCCTTGTGTACTAAAACGATATTAATACTTGGATACAATATCAATCCAATTGCATGTTTTATGTACATTCCTATGTATAATATCTATATGGTTGACCTTGTATGAATGCAACATACTCTGGAGTGTATGGTACTAGGGTTATGTTGGGCCTGAATATAATTCTTCCAGAAACTGGTTAAAGCATTTCCCTTTTATTGCATTAGTACAGGGTCGGACTGGGACAGAACATAGACCTGGGCACCAAAATACAAGTGGTCACCATTATTGGATTAGAAAGATTAAAGAAATGGCCCTTGTTTGCAAATTGGGGTTGTTTTGAACTTGTAAAGAAACATTTATATGTCTTGCAAAGTATGGAAAACTGCATGGATCTGTGTTTGCTGCAAATATCAGTAAAATAACAGTAAAAACTTTCACACCAGCTCATAAAACAGGCCCACAAGCAGCCAAACACTGGCCAACACACTGATCTGTCAGACCATCCCATCGGGCACTGTCTGATTGTCCTATAGCCCAGTCTGAGAGTGCCTCAGTGTGTGGGCCAAGATGACCAGACCTAAATTGTAGTTTCAGTGCACCAGGATGTACCATTGCTTTTAAAATCTTTAGCTGCAATTTGCACTTTTCTTGTTATTTAATTATGAGTATGAACCATACTTATTGTTTATTCCATGAACTGTGTCCTTGGCAGTACTGAATTGCCAAGTGTATAATTGTTCAATGAAACGTACACAGTAGTCTGCTCTGGCCGCTTTTTAGTACAGATTTGTTTTGTTTTTGCCAATTTTGTGTTCTATCTAATATAGCCACAGGGTTTCAATCAGAGAAAACCCACCTTTCCATAGGTGTCCATATCTAAAAGTGTGTTTTCAAGATTTTGACTAAGGTGATGTTGCCAATTATATGGAGCCACTTTTGTTCGTGTTGAGGTGAGCATTAAAATCCGGGATTTCCAAGGGTAGAATGGGATACATCATTACGATTTGAAATATTGATTTTAAATGACCTGTCTGTCTATTAGTGGTCTGCAGAATGGAAATTACTGTTTCATTACAAGTGCATTGCCTCATTATAAACTCAGTGGCTATTTTAAACACAATTACTGGTGAAGCATGTAATCATGTTTATTAGATGATATGTACGTGTACCGTTCATACTACATTTGTAATCGCACATTTGTGTACATGTGGTGATATTCATTAATTTCTTCTGTTTTCTCTGAAATTGAAGATTAAGGACATGATAATGATGTCGGGTGGACTCACATCCATCCGACACGGTTGCGGTCTCAGGCCAGTCCTGACACCGCAATTACAATACGACTGCACATGGTGCAGTCGCATACTCCCATTTCTCTATGGGGGCTTGTGCATTTGGTACATCTTGCCATCTGCATTATTAAGTTAACACTTTACCTTCATGAATGAAGATAGTTGTATGGTGCTTTGGAAATAATTGCGGTAGGTTAACTTTGATTTTGCATTATACGTATTTTTTCACGATAAATGTAATTGGTAATTCCTTAAACATAAAATATATGGGTGGGTCTAACACTCAACACTCAAACAATTTTGAACATTTCCATCTTTCTCCTAAATGGTTGAAAAAGAAAGAACATTATTTCTATGTTACATATGATACACAACGTAGGGTGCAAAGACTAGTTTGAGTGAAGTTAATAAATAAAATTTAATGTATTTGCGTCTGGTAATATATTGAGTATGATTGAAATCAAATTTTTGCTATTGCTCATGGCAGCCTGAAACTGCTTCCTCGCTTTCTATGAGGGGCAGGTTTTCTACTGAAAGCTACAATTTCCCTTGGCCCACAGTGATTGGTTTCTTCTCATCCTGCTACTTAGCTGCACCCTCCATTTGTGTTTTATGGGAGTTCAGACAATATGGGCCCAGTTTAAAGTTTGGTGGATAGGGTACTCTGTTGCAAATGCGATGGAGGACCCTACCTGACAGACATTTGGCCCATCCGCCCCATTTAGTGATGAGTAGACCATGAGTAGACCATAAGTATTCAGTAGACGGAGCCCCCGTTGGCTCCACAGCCGGAATACTTCCTCCGCCTCCAGCCTCACAGAGTAGGAACCATCAGAGGAAGGACATTACACCACTTGCCTTATTGTTTCCTGTCCATATATAAAGAAGGTGCCTCTCCTGCTGGAGAGGCACTGTCTTTGTATCTGTATTTAACATGGCCCAGCCTCTTTTCTTCCTTTATAAGGACACATCCCCATCCTCTTACCACACTCCCCACCCCCCCCCCACACTTTTCTGCTACTGATGTTGCTCTATCACTTCACGACAAGACTTAGGCATGCATGCACATCGTTATAGTTTGTAACTAAAATGTTTATTATCATCACCTTATGGCATCTAGTCCTCCTGAAAGCACTACCATAACCCCATCCCTTGTGGGAGATCATTTGCCCCTGTTTGCACAGCGTGCGCTATTAACTATAAACCCAGCATACTGATTCAGTATTAATATTGTGCTATATTACTGTAATATTTGAAATGCCAATAAACAAAAGTGTTAATATTCTTACCATTTGTTTTCTTTTTCGTCTATCACCGCCAGGTAAAACGTAATGGTGATGGACAGGTAAAATACAATACTCTGGCAGAGTATTCCCAGGGACTGGGGGTCATTGCTCTTTATGTTTTTTTAGAAAACAAACTCCAGCTTCAAGAGTTTGCTTCTGAAAACCAAAAGTTTTTAAAAGTTTGGTGGACAGCCATCAAAATAGATTGTGAACATCCACTGTGGGGTATTGGGGTCATAAGTGTTGGTCGACTGCTGTTGGTGTTCTAGGCCGGCACTTGGAAGAGAAGATGCAACCTGCACAGAGGGTGCAACTTGAGGCACCGTTGGTATGGGGGCATCTGTAGTTAAGAAGGGGGGCGGTGCAGGCCCAGTTGGTGATATGACCTGCTCTTTCAACCCCACTGGTTAGTATTGATCAGTAAAGGAGGAGCCCCACTATCTTCCTCCTGGCTAGTGGTGCACACATCCCCCGCCACCACAATTAGTTCTACAGCTTGCACCGGAAGTATTTTTGTGACTGCTTCACAGTCAAGGATTGCCTTCTTTGCCCCTTGTCCTGCTTTGAAGATTTTGGCCAAACAGTCCTCTGAAAAGGAAGGCGAAAAAAAGACAGAAATTTTTAATTCATATCTTTCTGTTTGTAATTTCCTATTTTTTGCAGGAGAAGGAGATCTCTTCTCTGACTGCAGACACCTCCCCCCATGTGGGTGGGCAGACTCTGCATGCAGAAGGGAACCCTCCGCATGCAGGAGGAACACACCTGCATGCCCCAAAAACCCAAATGAATTTAGAGGATCCCAAAGATTGTACTTGATATTGTTTGTGTGGGTCATTTATGTGTCAGAAGTTAGAGGCTCATTAGGAAGGCGGGCGGACCTGAGTCTGCCCGCGATCCCCGCGTTGCTGGGGCTGGCCACCAGACATGCGGCAGTCTCGCACTGCGAATTAGGATGCGACCGCCACCATGGTGGTCGCATTCTGTGTTTTAACATTGCGGTGGGTGCTGCTGACAGCAGCACCCATCGCTATGTTAAAATCGCATGCCAGGCATTTCGCTGCACCAAATGGTGCAGCGAAATGTAGGGGGTACCATAGGTACCCCCCAAGTGCACCCCACCTCCCCCAGACACAAGGGGGGCCCCTAAACACAATCCCCGCCAGGCTTTCCATGGCTGCGTTGGCGCCATGGAAAGGTCTTTAAAACTCGCCATCCTAATATGGCTGGCGATGCCTGCTAGGCACCGCCACCATATTAGAGCCCCTGCTTCACCCGGCAGGCAATCATGACGATTGCCACCGGTGGAAAAGTGGCGGATGGACTTTCCGTCCGCCGTGATACCTCCCACCATCATAATATGGCGGGGGTAACTCTCATGATGATGGCGTAACGATCGCCACCGCCGGCCCGCTGGTGGTGATAGCTACGCCATCGTAATGAGCCCCTAAGTTTTTCAGAATGTATGTTGTAAAGCATAATTGTACTAAGTGAGTATATTACTAAAGTGTTATTATTGAAAAGTGTATGAATGTTAAAATGAAAGAGGTAAAATATAGCTTGTTTGTCAGTGACATTGAGAGATGTCTCAGGATGGTGTATTTGGACAGTGTGGTGGTTCACCATTTGTCACTGACAAGTGACTGCCCAACTCCATAAATGCAACAACCAAACAAGCAGCTCAAGAAAAAAGTGAGTTAACTAGCTGATGCCGCACTGGAATATCCTGACCTCTATTTTGTACCCCACCACAGGCACCTTGATGTGGACATAGATCACGGCCAATATCTTTAAGTGTGTCACATGGGGATGTTGGGCAACCCGCAGCAGCCTACAACAATTTTGTACACAACTTCTTAGAAGTACACCAATACAGTCAAGCCATGTGAATTGCACCTTAAAATTCCAAAAGCGTGTTCAGTAATGGCTCATGTATGTATGTGTGCAAGTTTGTACCTCTATTGAGGTAGTGTGCTTGAATGTCTGTAGGGTGAGAGAAGAGAGAGGGGGAGAGAGAGCATACCTGGTATGACAAAGACCTGACATTTTGAAAAGAGTACTCTATACTAAATGTATTACATCATGCCTACATACATGCTATGGGTTTCAGAGTAATGTCCCTGTATGGTGTTGCAGTGTTTATTCAGTATGTTCGATATGCCACCCTCAGCTGCACATTTAGTCCCAGTATGAAGTATTGCTTACCAATGACCTACATGTCACCAAAATTCCCAGCAACGAGCGACGTGCAAGAGGTGACTGATGGAAGATGTAGCTGGTGTGTGCTCCCAAGAAAGGCAACATGCACGAGTGAAGCACTCTGGCATTACAGACAGCTTGCATGTTACCACAGAAAAGGTGTGGCTTTGGGTGCAGTCAGTGGCACCTAGCACGTGATGTAAGTGGCAAAATCATAAAATTCCCTTTGCTTTTTCACCAGTGACTGTAGCATGGCGATAAAGTGTTGAGCCCTTCTCTTTATGCATCTCAGTAGCTGATGCAAGCATTGACACTGTCTGGCCTGTGAGATGCCAACATTGTCAGAGCTGACCCTCTGGGTCAAGGCAGTGGCCATGAAATTAAGTCTGTATTTGGTTAGCCTGGGAGTGTGCTGTGGGTGAATCAAGCTCCTGCTCCGAGTCTGCAAACATAGGAAGGATCACATCAGGTAAGAAGTGCGATCTGCCAATGACTGCTTCCCAGAACATCCCAAAGATTTTGATCCTTGCCTGTAAACCCTCCGGAAATAACATAGTGAAGCCAGAAAAAAGTTGCTTGATGTGCTAGTTCATTTCTTATGTGGCCAGCCTAGATGTGACTGATTGGTGTGAAATGTGTTTCACCTGCAGATGGGTGATAGAGTTCAGAACAAGCACTTGTTGTTGTGCAAGTGCTGTAGGCATTCTTTTAAAATTCAACACGATTAGCTGCAAAGAAGAAAAAAACACTTGATTTCCTAAAAAGACAAAATAATGGTTGATTTAAAAAAACAAAAAAACAATTAAAGCTTCTTTCGTGTTCTAGTATATTTCTGTAGTTGTTTGGTGGCTCTATTATATTCTGTGGGAGTTTGTTTTAGTACCTGTGTTCAACCATCTATGGTGCTGGACTTACTCTAAGGCTGTAGTGGGGTACATTTACTACTGGTTTGGGTCATTTTGGCAGTAGTAACTTTAGAAGTGCAGTTTGTGAATAGCTGTGGTCTTACTCTTTTGTGGGTGGATGTTTGTTCCTTACTAACCTTACACCTCACCCCTCCCTTAACCCAACCAATTTTGTAGTATTATCCATTTTCAGAAATTCCTATATGTCCCTCCCACATTTACTGCAAAAACATAGGGAGAAGTGGAGTAGCAGCCCACCATGCAAGTTTGTGAATAGTATTTTGTAGTATGAGTAGTACTATTTTAGTGCTACTAAACGTAATACAAAGTTCAGTTTATGAATAGGACCCACGATGGTTGGGAGATTGTTAATCACTATTTATTATTCTCATAGAAAGAATTGCAGGAAGCAGAAAGTTCAGTGTTACCACCCATTGCTTTCCAGTGCAGTGTCGGGCTATGAACTGTCTTTGACTTCTGTTCCCATCCCTGAAGTGGAGATAGTACAAAAATATTCAGGGTGCCACTTTGCCTCCCAATTGAACAATTCTTTGTGAGTTGCTAATGGACCACTGAAACAAATACTGGCCTTGAATGACCGCACCAGCAGAAGAACAATCTGAAGTGGGAAGTAGGCTGTCCAGGGAAAGTACTAGTGGATAGTCCACAGTGTGACTGGGTCACATGGGGAGATGCTAGAATTGCAACTAGTTGAGATGAATATTATTCATCTCTGATCCTAGTCATGGAAGTAGTCAGAAAGCAAGTTAAGGAAACCTCAGGAGCCAGACAAACCTGAGCGCAGCAGGAAGAAAACTAGAGTATATATGCTGCCAGTAACAATAAGGATTACCATAAGGATTTCACTCACTAATCTGACTCCATGCATCCTTTGCCTCAATTCTGTGCTAGTCAGACCTGTAGTGGGGATCCAAGCTCAGCTTCTGAGTCTATTCAACCGCATGACCACATACATTTTCTGGCCATGACATTAACTGTTGCCACCTCTGAACACATCGGGTCCATTGCCACTGCAGTTCCTAAAGGTAAAATGAGTCGGGTTTTATTTTTCAGTCATTGCGGACACCATTGTATTGTATTGGCATTATATAGTGCCTATCTACTTCTTACAGGTCCCAAAGTACAAGCAATGAGCTGACCACCTGCACCAAAATTGAGATACAAGAATTGCAGAGTTCAAGTGGTAGTACATACTTCAAAAAATACTTTAATTGTTCATAAGTCAAACAATGATTTTAATCATTTGCCTTAACATAGGAATACTTTCTAACATAAGAGTACATTTTTCTCCATCTATGTGAGTTCATAAAGTTACATACACGGCAGTGCAGTATAGCTTGGCAGAACCAAATTGTTCACAAAAATGTAAAGTGTTTAATATTGTTAATATTAAATCAGTTGCATCAGCAATGCCTCTTTTGTGCCATTTTTCTACATCTACATCTGTGCACATAGGGATAGGAGGATTATGTCTAGATGTTTTCAAAATTATTTTTCAAAATGAGTTTTTAATAGATTTTATCCGTGGTGGAGCTTTAAATTCAATTTTTCTGATGTTGATTGACCTGTCCAGTGCTTAACTTGTAAAATAATGAGTGCTGGTGCCCAAAGATTTGCTCCAAAGCCTGTAGCCCATGCAATTAAAAGTCAGTGTGTCTAATACAAAGGCTACATAGTCCTAAATCAATCTCATATCTCTTTAATCCACTGCCAAGCACTCTCTGCCTGTTTATCTCACTCTTGCAATGCCTTGCTTTTTCCCTTTCTGACTTTTTGCCATATTTCCCTTCCTCCTCCTTTTCGTTTTGTGTGTTTTCCCTCTCTTCCTTTCGTAAATGTCCCTCACTGGCAACCACCGGCTCAAACTAAGCACTGTACCTGTCCATCTTTAGAAAGTGCCTGTAAAGCCTGTCTTGGCGGTTCCTTTGCATAATCCTTGAGCTGTGCAGCTTTCCAGTGTTCAATGTAAGACCATAACTTCCCTTCAGTTGATGTTACAAAAATAGACAGATCAACCCAGTGAGAATAATGGAGAGGTGTCCTGGGTTGTATATGTATAATGTTTTTTCCAAGACCGTGTTTATGGTGCCTGTGATGCGTCCTGGAATCCTGGTAGATGGAAGGTGGGAGATGTGCATTAGTGAGATGTGTAGAAGGACATATGTTTCTCTGCCGCCTATTTCTGTGCTAGGGTTTCCTACGTATATGAATAAACTCCAACTTTACAAACTCCATGTGTGAACCCCATAATGACAGTTTTGGCGGCAAGGAAACAGGCAGCAGCTATAAAGTTACCCATTGTTTCACCATTGCACTGACTGATGTGTTCTCACTCGTTAATCCTGCAAACAACATCGCTTTCCTCAGTGTTTGGTGTCAATGTGGTGAGTGTGTTAAAGCTTTAGTGCATTTTAGGCTTGTGTTACCTTCCATTATTATTGTGAGTCACCAGTCACTATGGCATCTGGTAATATATGGAATATTTCGCCACCACAGCCATTTTTGTCTGCTTCTGGTGACTCTGTTATGGAGTGTGAAGAATAGAGGAATTATTTTGTCAATTACATATCTACAGTTGATGATGATGAGAAACTTAGACTAGAGAAAAAGAAGAACATCTTGCTACACTGTTTAGGTCAAGGGAGTTAAAAATGTATAATCATATTGAAAGAAAGCAGAGACCCTCAAGGTGATGTTTTATTGATGCTTTGGAGGATTTAGATACATATTTTAACCCTACCATTTGTGTTGCTGTGGATCGCTATAGATTTTACCACAAAAAACAAGGTCAAGAATAGTCCATTGAGGATTTTGTTGCTGCATTAACAAGTTGCATTTACATGCTGCATTGGTAATCTCCATGTTGAACGTATTCAGGAGCAAATAGTAATATACACAGCCAAATCGAGTGTGCAAGATAATTTGTGGACAAAAGGAAAGTCCTCAATTCAAGACTTGATTGACACAGTTAAAGGAGCAGAGCTCACTGGTAGATGTGCTGAGGCTGTTCTTTCAGAAGAAAAGGACAAATTGGACAACGGTACTGTTACCAGGATTAGAAACTCTAAACCAGTTCCACATTGGCAACAAGATAAAAAAGAGTTTCCTCGCTATAACTCTGACTGCGATAAAAAAAGGGAAGGCTTCAGTTAAAAAGTGTTACGGATGTGAGACTGGTAGTCATCTGGCTAATGATGAAAACAAATCCTGCGTGTGGACAAATGTACTCGAATTTTTGGGGTTTTGGGTCATTTTCTTAAAGTCTTACATAAAAGGAAGAATGATACAGTTATACCTGTGAAACAGGATGTAGATTCACAATCAAGTTCTTCAACAGAGGAGGATTTGAATATTTTTATGTTGAACATTGATGATGTTCTTAGTGTGGATGGAAAGAAAAGGAAACCAATGTGTGTTAGGGATGACGCTGTGGCGGATTCTGGTTCGCCATACTCGATGGTCAACAAGCAAGTATGGTATGACAAATGTTTTCTGGTTTTGGGTGATGATATTGCCGCTAGGCAAATCTTCCACCAGTGAACCCATAGATATGGTTAGGTATTGAAAACTTGTATTCAAATTCAAGAGTAGGGAGGCGTTGGGGAAATTGTATGTGTCAGTTAATGGACCATCAGTACTTGGGCAGGTTGGCCAGGGTGAATTGGGTATTACTCTAGAGCCCAATAGCCCTGAACCAGTTATGTTGTTGCAACCAGATGAGGATTATGGTCATAAATCCAGAGAAAATATCCTTCATTTTTGGCAGGAAATAGTAGGACACTCAAGGGGTTCCAACATAAACTCATGAGGAAACCCAATGCCAAGCCTTGTATAAATAAGGTAAGGAATATACCGTTAGGCCTAGGAGATGAAGTGGCTAGAAAGTTATAGAAACTGCTGGAATTATTGAACAAATTGAATCATCTGAATGGGTGACATCTTTGGTTGTAGCTAAACATGCCAACGCCAAATGAAGGTTGTGTGTGGATCGCCTCGACCTCAATAAAAATATTTTACATGACCAATTTCCCCTTCTAAGGATCAGCGAAATGTTATCTCTGACTAAGGGTATTAAGTCATTACCTACATTAGATTTGACTGCAGCTTACCACCAGGTTCCACTACATCCCGATAACAAAAGCCTCCCTACATTTGTTACACCCTTTGTTTGTGTCTACTTTAAGAGAGTGCCAAGGGCCTGATGTTTTTCCAGGATGATATCTTAATTATGGGTAGAACCAAACAAGAACACAACTTGCGCATGTTTGAAGAAGTTTAGAGCAAAAGGGTCTCACAGCAGAGTCTAGCAAATCTACGGCAGTGCTTAATTTGTAAAATATGCAGTGCATGTACCCACAATTTTAGGAGACCACACTCCCTTCCACCGGCCCGCCCACTTCCTCCATTGGGTCCACCCACTTTATTAGCAACACCCACACCCACAAGCCTCAACACATAAGAGCCACCTCTTCACTTCTTGAGTTCCGCAAGAAGCTGAAGACCTGCTTCTTCATATAAGCCCCTCGGGGACTACACATCAACACACATGCCCAAGCGCCTGGATACCCTCTCGGGTGATTAGTGCACCATAAAAATCAATATAACATATTAGACTAGGACAACAACTCGAAAGTGAACTCAAATTTGTGAATGTATGTACGTCTCAAAATGCAGCTTTAGGAAAGGTCATTTGAGGACTTGAGGCTACTTTGCAAACTAAAGAGAATGTACTTGTACTGTACTGTTTAAAAGATAGGATGCGAGGGATGAAGGAAGGAATACATTAACCCCTTCAGCGCGGCACAAATTACCGCGCTGTGCTGAAGGTTCTATTGCGCGGGCGGGGCCATGACGGAGCGGTTCCGTCATACGCACAGTGCAACCGATGCGCATGACGGAACCGCTCCGTCATGCGCATCGAAGGGGTTGAAGTAATGGATGAAAGAGGGAACTAAGAAAAGAATTTGAAAGGAATAAATGAAGGGATAGAGAAAGACGTGAAGTGAAAGATGTGTGAAGGATGAATAGAAAGAAGAAAGGAAAGGAGAGAAAAACAGAAGCAAGGGTTAAGGATAAGAAAGGAAGGAAGAATTTAAAGAAGGGGCGAAGGAAGGAGCAGGAAAAAAGAAAGTAAGGAAAGAAGGAAGGGTGTCAAGGGTGGGGAATGAACAAGGATGTAAGGAAGCAAGAATGGAAAGAAAAAAGTAGGCATGGCTGGAGGTTCTGAGAAAGAGAAAAAGGAAAGCAAAAAGATTAGATGAAGGAAAGAAAGGAGGTCAGGGGAATGGATAAGAGTATGAAAGGTACTGGGCCAAGGAGGGACAGAGGGGATAATGACAGTATAATATTGCAAAGAAATTGAAAAACAAAAGATTAAAATAAGTTTCTGTATCCTTAACATGCTATGTTTGTGAGACACATGTTCACCAGAGGGGGCATTGACACCGCATTACACTTGCTGTTATCCAACTGAAAGGAACTAATTTCTTTTTACCTCAGAAAGATAAACGACTGAGTGGTCACACCAAGATTTAAATGTATGACCCTGAGATCAAATGCAGATTCCTGGAGTGGATATAAAGATATGTGCAAGAAGGAAAAACATAAAAGGGAGAGCGTGGAAGGAGGAGAGGTATGAAGGCAAAGATTGATACAGTAGAAAAAGAATGTGAAGAGGAGTGGGCAAAGTAAAGATTGGGAGTGCAAGATTTGAATGGAACATGATGAGAATGAAAAGTGGAAAGAGGAGAAAGGGAAAAAGAGCAGACAGTAGAGATCATGTTAATGGAGAGTGGAAGAGAAAGTGAAAAACAAAAAGCAGTGAGGGGAGATGACAATGAAGAGGAAATATAAACATAGGGCAGAAAGTTAAAGGAGAACAGAGAGAAGGGAAGGAGTGAGGTGTGAAGGAGAGGAAGAAAAGCGGATACTGAGGGAGAGCAAGAAAAGAGGAGTGACAGGGCTGTATCTTTCTTGGGCCTGTCTCATTAATGCATCGCTGTGCTGTCCAAGACTCACAATAGCGATTCTTTAAGTCTGTTAAGGTTTTATGACATCAAAAGATGTTTTGCGGCATCACCATAGGTATTCCTGATAAAAGATAATAAGTTGTCAGTTATACCATTGGAATTAAGCTTTGATGAAGAATCAGGCTCTCATGCTTTAAACAAATAGTTCTATTACATGATCAGGCTATAAGACACAAAATCCTACTGCCACCCATTTCAAAATGAAGTTGGACATTCAACTCCATTCAGAGAGGCTTCCACATGCACTTTTGAACTAATAAAACACAAAATCCAACTAGTCTGCCCGTCTGTTGATGAGATGTGAGCATATACCCTCCTCCCCCCAAACCTCCACCCCAAATGTAATTGACACATTCGCTGCACTTTCTAGGCTTGCCACCTGACCAGCTTTCTAATGGCGCCAATGGTATTTTAATATCCTGACCGGTACAAAAATAAGCAGAATAACCTAAAGTCTACATTTTTAGCCCTTATCTGTACATATTTCAACAAGCAAACACTTTTAAAAGATTTTAGCGCTGAGTTAAGGAACCTTGACCAATAATTATGTAATAAAAGACAGGAGTCAGGTTTCAAATAAATACATACAATTTTGTTTAAAGTCCTATTTAGTGTCACAAAACAACAACCAATGGTCGTTTTTTTACTCTTGGAAATGTAGCAACCCACATGTTCCAAAGAAAGCCCCCCATTTGTGCAATCTAATTCACAGGTGGTTATTTCCTTTGCCTTTGAAACGAAGCGCAGTTTGCCAAGAACTTGCAAGTTGGTGGAATAAATCACACCTGTTTCACTTTGTGCCTCTTACTCCTCTCCTACCATCCCAAAAATACCAACTAAATGGAGTAATGCTTCTCACCCTCTCTAGTAATCTCGGCTAGAATATGTACAGTGTCCGAGCAGCAGAACTTCTCTTTACACCTTGGCTCAACTGCAAGTTATAACTCCGCTTCCGCTTCCGTTCCGAGGCAGAGACAATACAGTGGGATGTGAGAAATAGAAAACGGACTGTAAAAACACAGTGTAACTTGGCAGCCATCAAGCTTTGGCATTCACAACCAGTGTCCTTTTTACATGTACTTTTATTTTTTGATAATTACTGGGCCCACCACCCAGGGGAGAAAAAATTTAATCAATCCAGCCCTGAGAAATAAGTGCTGGTGCTAAGCACCGGAAACCACTGGCACAAATTAAACACTGATGTAAGGTTGCCAAGAACCTAGTTACGTATCTTGGACACGGAGTCGAGGGAGAGGGTATCAACCCCAAAACAGAACAGATGGATGCACCAGGGAAGCATCTGTACCTTAGAATAAGGATAATGTGTAAGCGTTTTTAAGTCGGACAGAATTTTATTCCAAATTTGTGAACTATTTTTCAACAAAAATATATCCTTAAAGGAAATTGCTCAAATTGAAAAACAAATTTGACTGGTCTACTGAATGTCAGGAAGTTCTTTTATCTCTTTAATCTGACATTTGTTGTGTACCTCCTTTCTAGTATGTTGATCCTGCAGTACAAACTATTGTTACTACGGCTGCCAGCGGCAAAGGTATAGGTGCAGTTCTGTCACCAATAGATAACTTGGGCAAAGAATACACAATTGCTTTTGCCTCTTGTTCATTGTTTGACTCCTACTGAAGAAAAATATTTTGTTATAGAGAGGGAAGCTCTTGCTTACGTATGGGGTCATGCAACTTCATGCAGTAAATTTGGGGTTTGAAAGTAATTCTTCTGAGTGACCATAAACCACTAAGGTTCACAGCCAAAGGAGCGTATACTACTTCACCACCACTGGCTCACATGTCTGTAAAACTCTTTGATTACAATTATGTGGTGCAGTATAGCCTGGGTGTGAAGAATGTTGTGGCAGTTGTTTTGAGTCATTTACTTTTTCCTTTGAAGGAAGCTAGTTTTGTCCATGATGAGGAATTGTGTATTGCACATATTGCTAATTATATCTCCTGTATTACATCTGAGGAATGGGAGTGTTCCCAACAAAATGATTTGACACCTAAAGAAGTAAGTGAGATGATCACCGAAGGGTGGCCTCAGAAATTAAAGTTGAACAAAGACTTGACAGTATATTGTGAATTGATATCTGAATTATTTTTTGAAGGAGGAATGGTTATGAGAAATGGCGGAATTATTCCCCCAGTGAATTTGAAATCCAAATTGTTGGATATTTGTCATGAAGGACATTTTGGAGATTGGTAAAACGAAAAGTAGAGTGAATAATTTGTATTGGTGGCCAGGCGTAGATTTGGAAATTGGAAAGTGAGAAATTGCATTCAGTGTGAGAATTCAGACAAGTCTCATTCCACACTAAAACTGCCTTTGCATCCCATTCATCGTCTACTCTGGGTATGCCGTTGACAGAGTAGGTATTGATATCACTGGGCCTATTAGGGAGAATAGTGAATGGAAGTATTTGATTTCAGTTTAGGCTATTTCACTAAATGTCCTAAAACTGAGATCGTCGATAAAGCTGATGTCAACACTGTTGACACAATTATTAGATACATATTTATTGAGGAAAGGGTTACCTTAATGTGTGGTAAGTGACAATGGTCCACAGTTCACCTGTGATGTTTTCAATTTTTTTAACAGAAATGGTATCTCATATAAAACTACATCTGTGTAACATCCAGCAGGTAATGGTCCTATGGAATGATTTAACAGGATCATGAAAGGTGCTGTTCAACTTGCCTGTAGTAAAAAATTGAGGTGGAGGGAAGAGGTACTCCTTACAATTTGGGCTTACATGATCACCTTTTGTAGTTCTATGAAGGGAAGTCCCTTTGAATTGATGAGAGGTAGGACTATATTTTCTAAGGATAATGTAGGTTTGACTAAGACTTAACAAAAAGTTAACTGGAACCCCTTACACAGTAAAAGAAAAATTGCCTAGGGCACAAGTAGTATACAACGAGCATTATGACAGTAAACACAATTGTAAACTGGTGAATGGGTGAGAGTTAAGAGAGTTGGTTTGATGAAGAAAAGCCACAGCAGGTTTTCACAACCTTTAGAAGTGAAACAAATGTTTTGTAATTCTGTACTATTGAGTGATGGTAAGGTGTGACACTTCAATTCACTATCATTATGTAAAGGTAAGAATGAATCATCATCTATTGATGCCATCTATTGATGCCTCTTCACCATCCAATGAATAGCAAAACTAGTTGGAGGATTGAAGTAGAATGGCAGCAGAATCAAGTGGATCAGGGACCCACTGACGATCAAGTTGCGAGAGAAGAAGAACCAGGGAATCTAATTTGAGAAAAAATGACCCTATGAGTAAATAATTGGGGGCCTATTATCATGGCTGGTGGATTGCCACCGCCCTACCGGTGGTGGCGATCAACCCACCAAAACACCCCCGCAACATTAGCATGGCGGGTGGTACCGCGGAGGACGGAAAGACTGGCTGCCGCCCTTCCGCCGGCAGGCAATCGTCACGATTGCCTGCCGGGCGGAAAAGGCGAGACTCCGCCATGGAAAGGCACGCAGAGTTTACTTTGGGGGCCCATTGCTGGGTGATGAATGTATGTAACAGAGACAATGTCTCAACAGGTAATATTCGACAGGCTGTTAATAAAATATGCACATATAGGGGCCTATTACGATGGCGGGCAGACTTTCGCCACAGAGCCAGGGACCGACCGCCAAAGTGGCGGCAGTCCCACCATGTGCATTAGGATGCAGCCGCCACACTGGCGAGCGCATCCTGGGCCATATACATTGCGGGTGGATCTGCTGGTTGCAGACCCACTCGCAATGCATACACACTGTGCACAGCATTGCCATGCACTACGTGGAAGGCACCACGTGGTGCCTGCCACGTAGTGCATGGCAATGATGGGGGGTACCATAAGTACCCCCCAGGTGCACCCCCCAACCCTCCAACAGCCTGGGGGCCTGTTGCAGGAACCGCATGCCTTTCCATGGCGGCAACGCCGTGGAAAGGTGATTCACCGCCTGAACCATAATATGGATGGTGGTGTCTTGCAGGCACCACCACCATTTTATGCCCTTTTTCCGCCCGGTCGATGAGTCGACTGGCGGACCCTCCAGCCATACTAATATGGGGGGGGTCAATCAGGCAAGGATGACGGGCGGATCGCCCACTCCGGGCCAGCGGTGGCTACTGCCGGCCCGGCCAGGGCAATCCACCCGTCATCCTAATGGGCCCCTAAGTTGCAAGAAGGAAAAGCAGTGAGACTCAAAGGGTTTGAGAGAGATGCAAGGAGCATTCTTTATTTAGAACATGTAGAGACAAAGAAACAGAATCAGCACTGTTTACATCAGATGTGGGTGTAATTTGAAAAAAACTTGTGCACATAAGTGCTTGTGAAACATGATGAACGGCGCAAGTGGATGGATAATGCTGACGACGCCTTTATTTTTTTTAAAAGTAAAATATATTTTGTTTCTTTGAAACAAGTTAATTATTTACATTTCCTTTTATTTTTTGGGTTTTTTAGAGCGTTTTGTTTTTTAGCAAATTTTAGGGTTTTTGAGGGTTTCATTATTGAGAGAATTGCATTGTTGGAGCCTTTTTTCTACAGTTGTATTTTTGCATTTTTTTGGGGGCTTTCTTTTCGAATGGATTAGTCTTTCGATTTATCTACTATGGATTTGTTTGTTTTCGAGGACCGTCTGTTACAACATAACTGTAAGTTATTTTTTATTATTATGGGAGGGAAATGTTTTTGGTTACATTTGGTTTGTTTGTTTCTTTTTTATTTTAATAATTATATTATGTCATATATTTATATGTACATTTTTAAATTTTTAAATTACATAATTATTCATTTAAAAAAGAGTAGAATTGTGTAGTTTAAATGTTTTGCAATTTTCAAATGTTCATGATATATAGCATGTTTTTTTTTATTGTATCGATTTATCTATCATGTCTAGGTATTCTAGCCCTTTGGTGTTCGGAAATAGTCTTATGTTATAGGTATTCATACATTGTTTTTGTTTGTTTACTGAGTTTAGGACCGATTTTAGTTAGGGATTGCTCTATCGTTAGCTCTTGATAGCTCTGTTCTTTTTTATGGCTTCTATTAGTTTGTGTAAGGTTGGTTCTCCTCTTCCTATTGTGGCTTGGAAAGCATTGTGCCATCCATCCACAGCATTGTTAGTTTTAGCTTTTCTGAGCTAGAGTGCTATCGTAGACATTCCACCAGGGGATTTGGAACTTTGGTTGTCTATGGTGCCCTTACTTATGTAGCCTTCCCACCTAAGTGTCTTCAAAGTAGTCTAGGAAGGGAGTTCGTTTTGTTTCGTTTGCTTGGTTGAAAGGGCTTTCAAGAAGTATGTTATAGTGATTGGCTACTTCAGTTGTTGGTACATAGGCCAGGGCTATACATTTTTTTATTTGATAGGCAAAGTTGCTATTGGTGGCGTAATCTATACTAAGGCGTCGATTCCGATCCGGGTCGGACAGCTCTCCGAGAGCTGTCCGTAGCCTTACCGCGCGACCGACACGTACCCTTAGCCGTCCGTCCTGTAGATGAAGTACGATGCGCATAACTGGCAAAAACACGACTGACACGTAGGCTGTGATTCAAGCTTAATTCTCCCTCCGAGCCGTAACCCCGAACGCCGAACCGAGTCACCCGGAAGCAGTATCCATAGCAGTTTCCACCCTGACAAGTACGATGCGTACTTCCTACGCGCCGGAGGGGTCGCCACGTACGGCACGTCACAGCATCCGGAAAACAAGCATATCAGCTACGATTCACGCCATAACTCAATCCACGGCTACGAGACGGACCAGCCTGCAATGGGTACGAGACGGAGCTACAAGCAGCGTGTATGACATGAACACATCATGAATCCCATCGCGCAGGTAATACCAGTACTCTACATCTCTGACCGGATCAGGAACCGACGCCGACGGCGCAGACGGTAAGTCAGACACCTACCACACAAACAAACGACACGTACATGCAAAACGGCACACACACACAGGGGATCCACATCCTGGCCACTAACAACAGGAGTTGTATGTCCAGCACCACTACCACCCCCACTCATAGGGGACACCTGTTGCCCATCACCCCTGCCACACCCACTCATAGGGGACCTGTTGCCCAGCACTACTGCCACCCCCACCCCTAGGGGACCTGGTGCCCATCACTACTGCCACCCCCACCACTAGGGCTTATGTTGCCCATCACCCCTGCCACCCCCACTCATAGGGGACCTGTTGCCCATCACTACTGCCACCCCCACCCATAGGGGACCTGTTGCCCAGCACTACTGCCACCCCCACCCCTAGGGCTTATGTTGCCCATCACCCATGCCACCCCCACTCATAGGAGACCTGTTGCCCAGCACTACTGCCACCCCCACCCATAGGGGACCTGTTTCCCATCACTACTGCCACCCCCACCCCTAGGGCTTATGTTGCCCATCACCCCTGCCACCCCCACTCATAGGGGACCTGTTGCCCAGCACTACTGCCACCCCTACCCCTAGGGCTTATGTTGCCCATCACCCCTGCCACCCCCACTCATAGGGGACCTGTTGCCCATCACTACTGCCACCCCCACCCCTAGCGGACCTGTTGCCCATCACCCCTGCCACGCCCACTCATAGGGGACCTGTTGCCCAGCACTACTGCCACCCCCACCCCTAGGGCTTATGTTGCTCATCACCCCTGCCACCCCCACTCATAGGGGACCTGTTGCCCAGCACTACTGCCACCCCCACCCCTAGGGCCTATGTTGCCCATCACCCCTGCCACACCCACTCATAGGGGACCTGTTGCCCAGCACTACTGCCACCCCCACCCCTGGGGCTTATATTGCCCATCACCCCTGCCACCCCCGCTCATAGGGGACCTGTTGCCCAGCACTACTGCCACCCCCATCCCTAGGGCTTATATTGCCCATCAGCCCTGCCACCCCCACTCATAGGGGACCTGTTGCCACTCACTACTGCCACCCCCACCCATAGGATGGGTGATGTGCCAGCAAAATACATCCCCCTAACATCATGACAACAGTGTGTAGTCTGTGACAAATGCCCACAACAGTGATTATGACTTCAAACATACAATGTAACTAACAGCACATGTGTGACCAACAAATGAGTGTGCCCTACACAAGGCAAGCAGCACTATAGCACTGTGTCAATGTAAAACTAACACCCCCTTACTGTGTAGAACAAAAGTTAAGTGTGGGGTCCAAACTGCAGCAGATGTTGAGCTTTGTGGTGATGGGGTCTAAACCCCCCCTCATCACAGTGATGATCCCTGCTCCCAACACATTAAACACTTCTGGGGCAAACTAGTGGTTGTGTCCCATACCCACAGAGATGTGGTGAGGCTAACAGTGCAGTGAAAACAAAACATACTCTCGGCCTTGTGCAGACAAGCACCACACATGGGGGCTGACAATGCATACAGTGTACAATGACACAAGAGCAGAAGTGACCATCACAAAGCATACACACATCTCAAAAATAGGCACACCAATCAAAACAACCTGTGTAGACTGTAGGTGTCAGCTCACAAACTCCCTTTCCATGCCAGCAATGGCACCTAACAACCAGGATGACTGTGCACAATGATGTGATATGACTCACAGGGACTGCAGGGAAAATCACAGAAACGGCATCCAGACAATGGCCCACAACAGCAATAACAATGCACTGATGCAGATGCACAAACACAAACAGGCAACCTCCCCCTGCACATCTGACACAACATGTGTGTGTGTGTCTCAGTATCCCCAGGCAAATACACAACACATGAGGGGGCTGAACCACAGTGACACAGATGTGGACACAGTGCCATACAAAAGTAAACTATCATTCGGACACCTTTAGTGGGCAATCAGGCATTGTGAGATGAGAGGGAGCACAACATACACATGTGAGACAAGCTGGAATGCACACCAACTAACACAGCAAGAGACTAACACACAACAGCACTACCCCCAGGGACCAGACATTAGGGTGACACAAGCATGCATGACACCTCCACTGTGATGACAAAGGTAGATGTCGTACAAACTGGGAAACCCAGACATGTGTCCTGTGCCACAAACATACATCACACCTACACAAATACAAATCACTCAGCATGGCCCGTCATCCATGGACAAACGGGAGCTAGGGGCACATCCATGCAAACATTTACATCAGTCCACCCTCAACACCACACACCCTGAACTGCAACAATGTGCATCTGTGAAGCCCACATGGACAGGTGACATTGCACATGCAGCCATGACAAACACAGGAATGTTGGAAGGAACTAAGGTGCACAGACTCATCACACAAGGACAGTTTACAACCCTGGTGAATGACAGACATACTGCACAGTATGCGGTACATGGCCATGACGTCAAAGCTCACATAACCTTCTGAATACCTACCACAGTCCCAGGGCAATGCAGAACCCAAGGAGAACCACAAGGCACACATGCTGACACCTGCAAACATTACAGCCCTGAACCCGACAAGTGGGAGCAGTCACACACACATACACATGTCTCAATCACTGAAAGGTACCACCTAGGGACAACTACATGATATTGCGAACAAACAAGTGCCTTGGGGAACCCTGACTGTGTCCCAGCTGCGTCTGACCACATCATCACCACTGAGAACAGACAAATCCCAATGATGAAACACCAATTAACAGTAGTGTGTCATGCACCCACACATCTGGTAGCCCATGGCAAAGTTGTGGGATGAACACAGTACCACTCAGCAAGCATCAACAACAGGAACATATCAAGGGAACACTGCCTGTGTATGAAAAGGAATGTGAACACACACACACACACATGCTCATACAATACATACCATGGGCCCAGGCTATGTCACGGAACAACACATCCGTGACATAGCCTGAGGGGACCCAACTCCTGTGTAAGTCCAGCTGTGCCAAACATAGTCACAGCATGTCCCACTCATGTCAGCAGAACACTTGGTCAGTCAGCCATCAGTTACCACACAATGAAGGCTCTGGTCACAACAGCCTGGGTACGTGAGTCTCCCCTCAGTCATCTGCACATACTCAACACATATGTACAGCAAGTTGCACAGAGGACCCAGTTGCTCCTATACTGATGATGCTCACACCTGTAGGTCCAGTGGAGATGCGCCCAAAGTCAGGGAAATAGACAAATTGGACAATGGGAAGCACATCATATGTGCATGGGTGCAAGCCACAGATGTGACCATGCAAATGAAATGTTCACAGAGATGACCTCAAATTGTTAATCATGACACACCCAGTTAGCTGCAAAGGATGACATGGATACCGACCAGAATAGGATACATATCTCATGGACCACATGGAGTACCTCACATCAACACCTCAGTATTCAACATTGGAAACCAAGCATTACAGGTGCAAGGGCATGCTAAATATCATCAACCTAATGTACAGCTAAATCAAGTTCACAAGGATAAAGAAAAAAGCTTTATTCAGCAGATGGAAATTGAAACGTCTGTTCAAACAAAAGGCCAATGGCTAGTCCATCATCAAATTACAAGGAGTGAACTTGAGTGACAACTGTCACACGTTGCTTGCCTGCACTGGAAGGACAGGGGACATCACCTCTGAGGGGCATACATGGGGGCAGCCCAGGCACTGCAGGGAAAGGATCAGGGCGCAGCAGAAGGAGGCAGTGAAGGGGGTGGTGGATGCAGGAGAGTCACTTGCAACTGCAGTGGAGCTGACTGAAGTGGTGGGTGCAGTCACAACTGTGGGGCACAAGTCAGATGGGGTGGGTGCCGGCACAACTTCAGTGGGCAGCTCAGATGGAGTGGATTGGGTCCCCACTGCAGTGCCCAAGTCAGACAGGGTGGTCGTGGACTCCACTGCAGTACCTAAATCCATGTGAGCGGAATGGGGTGCAGGTGAAGTCGGCAGGACAGAGGGGGGGACACGGTCCCCACATCAGTGGCACTAACCGTCTGACCGGGTGTGGAGGAGCAAGTCGTAGGGGGGAGGGCCTCAGCATTTTGGGGATGGTGTATCTGTGGGTGGGGGAACCCGGGGCAGGGTGTGGTGGGGGAACCTCTGGAGTGGTGGTCTGGGGACGGAGACTTTGCCTTGGAGCTGCGTGGCGGCGGTGGGGTCTTGCTCTTCCGGCTCCGGGGGGACTTGCGGTGGGGGTCTCAGTCTGACTGCACCTAGGGGAGGGTGTCCGGGTGTGAGGGGACTTCCTCTTCCCCTTGTAATCTGGATCTGCTGGGTCGGTGGGGAAGAGGCAAGGTCACAGAGGAAGAGCTTCTGGGGAGATGGGGTTGCAGGTGAGGCAAGGGAAGGGGGCTGGAAGGGAGAGGTTTCGGAGGACTGCAGAGTGGTTGTGGATGACTGTGTGTGTGTTTGCAAACCATCCCCTGTGAGTGTGGTATCAGTCCCCCGGGCTTGCTTTTGTGCACGTCTAGCCCTTGGTTTGGGTGTGTGTGTGCTGCCCGTGTCTGTGGCTTTGTGAGAATGTGCAGGTGTGTGTGTGCTTGGGATAGGTAGGCTGCTAGGAATAGTGGGTGGTACAGGGGTAGGAGGGGTGCAGGACTGTTGGAGGAGGGACACTACTGCCGTCATGGAGGAGGCCATGGACTGATTGGTCCTCTGTAGGGCCGACTTGCCCGATGAAATGCCCTCCATGAACGACACCAGTTGCGTCAACAGAGTGGTGTGTGCATGGAGGACACTCAGCATCGATGTCTGCCCTACATCGATCTGTCTAAGTAAGTAAGTCCACAGACTCCTCACTCAGGGCAGCAGGGGACACAGGGCAGGGGGTGCGGTGCCTGGCACAAAGGAGACATGCTCCCGAACACGTGAGCCTCCACGGATGTCTGGGATGGGAGCCGATGGGAGGGTGGTGATAGTGGCGGTGGGGGCAGTGGCGGGAACAGCCTCACTAGCTGGGGTTTTGTGGCTGCTGACACCCGCTTCCACAACGGAGTCATCCTCAGATCTGCTGTGGCCCTCAGCTGGGGGTATGGTGCTGACGACTCCTTGGTGTGGCTCCACTCGCCCTCCGTGCCACTGGGTCCCACTGACTCCTCTCCTTCTGTCCCTGTCAGGCTCTGTGGCTCCGTGAAGCTGTCCCCTCCTGTGGCCGTGGATGTATCTGGATAGGAATAGGAAGAAAGAGAACAACATCAGTCACCTGCACTGACTGCACACACCACAGTGAGTACATCACATCACAGGGCAAGCCCTGGCATCATCAGCTGAACACTGCTCAAAGTGCCAACACTGTTTAGAATAAGCCAATTGTCATTCTCAACATCAACCATGGCACACATATCCCTCCTTGACTTGCAACCATATGTCTGTTGCATGTTGGATGCTAATACCCCAATGTCCCGACATGCACCACCCACACATCAGTTGGACATGCAAGTGAACATGTAGGAGTATGTCACTATACACACAGCACATCTCTTGCCACTGACTCAGGACAGGTGTCCGAATGAAGGGATGGGCAGAGACTCATTTCACATACTTGTGATGCATGCCAGCAACACACACACTATGATGTTCTCATGTCCTGATAGTCAATGCCACAATAGGGTGCATGGTGCACACTTGAACACAATCCAGGATCGCTCATAGCAAATTAAATGCCATGGCACTGGCATGCCTGGGAAGTCAGTCAACACTGTCTCCTGTCACAGGGGCAGGGCATCCAGACAATAACAGTATGCACTGTGTCACAATCAAGGAGTAAAGCAAACTCTGCAGCTGACAAGTGCACTTGCCTATCCCCTGCAAACAACATATCCAGGACCCAGAAGACCCCACATCATGCAAATCAGACATATGAGTCTCTGCAAACACAACTCCATGTACATTAGCACATCACAGTCTTCCATGCATGTAATCCAGCTGCCTGAAGTACTCAGTTGCATACACCATTGTGCGCCGTCAGATGATCACACACCTATATGTCACACAGGTCTTGTCTCACACAGTCACATCTCAGATGTCCTGCTGACCCTCAAAATCATGGATACCCCAGTTGTACGTAACAGACACAGAGGCAGACACCTGAAGGCACATGTCACGAAGCACAACCTGTAAATTGATACACAGGAGTGGGATTATAGAGTGTTTCTAAATGCCCTTGAGGACGCATGACTGCCCAGGTCGTGAAACAGTGTTTTGCCATGGACCGTAGTCAGTTGGCTAAGCAAGTGTGACATACTTGATATACATACTCCTGAGGCCCACAAATTGGAGTCCCCTGCTGCATGGTTTTGTTTGAAATACCCCAGCCACATGTGGCGAGTCGGACCAGCAATTGGAACACATATCAAGGGCACACACAGATCACATGTCAGATAACAAGCATTGGGCAAACAATTGAACCAACCATGAAATACACAACAGAGTCACAGGAACAGATGCTGTCCGGTAGCTGAAGCATAGCTGACTGCAGGGACACAGTGCCCTAGTGACACAAGCAGCAGACTGTAGGGGCCACACCTGTGGAACAGATGAGGAGGGTGCATCACACAATTGAGGGACCTGAGTATTGAACTACAAGACCTACGTAATGTGGAAGTGTGACCAGGCCAAAAGACTGCAATTCTCATGTCAGACATAGTACACAGATTAGGCATGGACTTATCCCCTTCTTGCTGCTGTCTGGCCTGCAGCTGCCTATCCAGGTCTTGGAAGACCACCGCCAGGATCTGGAGCATGTGGGGGGGGGTCAGGGTCCGGTGTACGCCCCTCCTGCGTGGAGGTGACAGCTTCAGCTGGACTCTAGCTATCCTCCGGGTCCAGCCCCGAAGGTCCTGCCACCTCTTCTGGCAGTTGCGGATCCGGCGCTTGTAGACCCCCACTGAACGAACTCCCCGGGCGATGGTCAGCCATATCTCCTGCTTCTGGTGGGCATCAACCTGTGATGATGACAAAGTACATTAACACACATGCCCCATATTTGTGCTGCACACATTTGGATATACATTTCATCATCACAAAGGGAAATGAGTTACACAGGTAGTGCAACCATGGGGAAGGACAAATCACCTGCATGTCTGACATGTTAACAATGCCTGGGAAGTTTAAGCTTACACTAATGCACTTTAGCAGCAGAACACCTGTTCATTACATGTCCCTACATGAAAGTAGTCAGTGAGAAGGCTTTCCACTGGTGTACACACTGCTAGTACTGCTAGTCAGACAACATGCACAATTAGGAAGGCAGTGGACTACACACTCACCTGGTTTCCCATACAGCTTGCTGTACTGTGGAAGGAGCCCGTCCAGCAGGGCCTGGTTCTCCTCCTCAGTGAAGGCTGGGGCCCTCTCCAGAGTACGTGCCATAGCAGGAGCCAGAGGATGCAGAGACAGCAGCAGTGGTAGCAGGGATGTGGTCCAGGAGCATGTAGTGCAGGCAAGTGAGCTCCCTGGGGGCCAGCCAGCCTTATATATGTGCTGCAGAGGCAGAATCTGTGCCATATATCCCAAGTGATAGGTCCAACACGGTTGCATTCTATGAATCTGGCCAATCCATGGAAATGTACGACTCGTACACGCCTTCCGCATCTTCACGTTCCTAACACACTAGTAATTGCAACATTGTTGTAGGCATCCAACTGAATTTCCAGTGCACAACTCGTACAAGTTTTGAATCCGCATCTGTCTCCATGACAGTCCAAAGCCAATGGGTGCACCCGACTTGGTCAACTGACAGTACAACGCGTATTTTGAAAATACACATGCATCTGTCTCCATACGATTTAATGGCCAAGGCGTATGCACGGCTCGGTCATGAACCGTGCAATGCGTACGCATTGTGACCCACGTCGGGCCTCATTGCAGTCAATGGCAAAGCATACGCACGGCTCGGTCACGAACCGTGCAATGCGTACGCATTGTGACCCACGTCGGGCCTCATTGCAGTCAATGGCAAAGCATACGCACGTCTCGGTCACAAACCGTGCAATGCGTACGCATTGTCAACCGTGTCGGACCTCATTGGTGTGGCTATTCAACGGATTCAACACACAATTACTTGCCACGGACACTTGTGCACACCTACCATACTACAGCATTGCCCACACAGTGTCCCATGGCATGTAAGTCTGCATTCCCTGTGTGTTGGGGGGGGCACATTTGGTTTGTTGGGTGGCACTTTTGTTCAACCTCTCCCAGGCTGCGCACGTGTACATGGGGCAGAATCCTTTGTGTGTTGTGCACATTACCACTGTGATGTGCAAATGTACAGTAATGGGCATGAGTCACGGACACAGTTTCATGTTGGATCTGTTTAGGACATGTGACATACAATCTGAGTCCTGGGGGTGTTGGCATGTACGTCACAGTGAGACCTATAGCCACAATTCTGATGTGCACCCACAGTCTGTGTGCATGTTGTGTCTCAGATGTGGCTGATCAAATGTGCCCAATGGGAGACAGTCTCCACATCCATGTGGTATATGCATCTACCTTGATGGTGTGTGTGTGTGTGTGTGTATAAGAGACATACATATAGGGCCTGCAGGGACAACAGTGGCCACTACCTGTGGGACTCACGCTTGCCTTATGGTGTGTACGTGATACACCATGTCCATGGCATTGTCGATGTGGCAATACAGGGACCCTGGGTATCTGCATGGCAAAGATCTGTGATGCCTGGGAGACACCAGGCTTCACTTGTCACTGTGGTGTGTGTTTGTAACGTCACAGCAGTACATAGGTTGGGAGACACAGCCAGATGATTGGCCATTTCACTACATGGGACTCATGTGGACATGTGGAATTGAGATGTGAGGTGATGGTCATGTAGGTGACATATGTGTCCATGCCCAACAGCACACACCTCAGTACATTGTGCAATGTCATGATCTATCATGTGATATTGAGCCTGGTCATGGCCACATGGGTGGATGAACCGACAATCTTCCTTTGTTCATCTCTGTTCTGCAGGGCACCAGCTGTCCATCGACCGTTCCCAGACCTTGCAACCATGCAGGAACGCGACTGCATCCGAAGGTACCGCTTCACCAGGCCACTGATTGAGGAGTTGGCGGAGCAGTTGGCGCCACATCTGCTACCTAGCCGGACATACCCTACAGCACTGACCCCAGAGGTGAAGGTGATGGCAGCCCTGCACTTCTTTGCTACTGGTACCTTCCAGTACACTGTGGCTACAGCAGGTGGTATGTCGCAAACTATGTTTAGTAGGGTGCTACGCGATGTCTTGGATGGGATGTTGCATTTCCTTGACCTGTACATCAAGTTCCCCAGCCCAGCTGAACTACCTGTAATAAAGGATGCCTTTTATACACTGGGGAGGATGCTGAACGTAGTCGGATCTATTGATGGGACACATGTGGCCCTGATACCACCATAGGCACATGAGCAGGCATACCGGAACAGGAAACATTTCCACTCGATCAATGCTCTGGTGGTATGTCTTGCAGACATGTCTATAACACATGTGTGTGCACAGTTCACTGGTTCTGCGCATGATGCCTACATAATGAGGAGTAGTCACATTGCACCGCTGATGTCACAGATGCCAGCTCAGCATGCCTGGCTTGTCGGTGTGTACTGACTGTTTATCATTGTGTGTGTTTGTCAATGTTATATTCCGCACTCATACAAAACTCAGCTACTTGTTCATTTTTGTGTGTGTAGGTGACTCCGGATACCCCAACATGCCATGGTTGCTGACACCCCTCAGGAACCCTGTGACACCAGCCGAGATGCGCTACAATGAGGCATATGGTCGGAGCAGGAGGGTGATTGAGTGGACATTCGGCCTCCTGAAAAGCCGCTTTCGCTGCCTGGACAAGACCGGAGGGACCCTCCCATATGAACCTGCAAAGGTGTGCAAAATAATCCTTGTATGCTGCATGCTACACAACATGGCAGTGCAGAAGAAGGTGCCTCTCATCCAGGATGACGATGATGATGATGACCAACCTGGGCCAAGATGCCAGTGATGATGAGGATGAGGGTGACGTCCGCTCACAGCTCATCAACAACTTCTTCACCTGAATGTGAGTTTCCAGGGTTCTTATGTCAATTTATGGAGTTAGCCTGGAATGTGTTGTGACTGCTCTGTTGCTGCCTGAGTGTGTCTGTGTGCCACTTGACTGGATGCGTGCAGTGATGTGTCCATTCAGGTGGTGTGTACTCCACAATAGGGTAGTACTGCTAACTTTTTGTGTAGGTTTATTGTGACATGTTTGGTGTATGTGTATTGCATTTCTCTCCTGTTTTGCTGTGCTTTTGACTGTGTCTTGTGTCTGTCCTTCACAGGGTAATTTGCCTGTTGTTTGTTCAACACTGACCCCCAACACCCAGAATCTGACACCAGTGTGGGAGTAGTCAATTGACATCAAGTCATGTGCCACACACCCCTGGACTACAATTCTCAGACACTCTGTGACTGTGTTTTGTGGAATCACAACAGAGGCAAGTATGGTTTACTGGTGAGTTTATTTTCAAACATGTGTGAGGAAAGTGCACAGGCTGGTGGGTGCTGTACATTGGTTTTGGAATCCAAAGTTCACATTACAGTTGGAAGTGCTGGTAGATGAAATGTCCAGAGTGAAGTCCACAGTCATCTGCTACATTAGTACAACATGAACCCTCCATGTCGTGGGCGAGTTGTGTGCGATTGGACAAGGTGAACGGGTTGCGCACAAAGAACATTGTCCAGAACAGGTTTAGAGGCCCTGAGGGATGTGCTGGGACATCTGCATCTCACATGTCCTTCTTCGGATGACCCCTCTTCTTCCTGGGGGGGGCGATCCTCAGGTGCAGGCCTCTGCGGTGCAGGGGACTCTCCACCAGAGTCCTCCTCCCTCCCTGTGGTGCTGGCAAATGGTGTTGCAACAGATGTTGTGGCCACACAGGGAGGTGTGGACAGGTTTGTGTTGATCTGGCGGAGGCATTGAAGTATGTCCCGATGCACCGCAGTAAGGGCATCCCACTTGGCCTCCATGCGGGCATGGTGGGCAGCCTGCTTCTGTTGCATGTCCTTGAGGATCCCCACTACCTGGCCAAATCCTCCGGTGCTATCCTGGTACGCATCTATGATGCGTGCCAGTTGGGGGTCATCATGCAGTCCAGACTCCTCTGCAAGGTGCGCCCTCTGCCTCCCACCCCTCCCAGCACCCCTATCCACACGGGCAGGACCAACCCGCGGGTGGACGCACAGGTGACACTGGGACCCCTTGGGTGGTGTTGCTGGTGGCGTTTGCTGTAGCTTCCGGGGGGTCCTGTGTCCCTGTGGTGTGGGTGTTCAGTGGCCTTGGTCTGTCTGTGTTGGCGGGGGTGCCCTGTCGGTGTCCAGATGCTGGAGGCGTGGTTACAGGGGGTGCAGATGTTGCTGCTGGTGCTGCATGATGACTCCCTCCGGAGGGGCCAGGTTGGTCGTCATCATCCGAAGAGGACAGAGACAGAGTCAAACCAGAGAGCTGAGTGTCCACCAGAGTCTGGGCCTGGGAATCCTCTTCATTTGGTGCTGGGTCGCCAGCACCACCTGTGTTTGGAAGAGACACACAATGTGAGTTATGTTTCTACAGGCATCAATGGTTCACAAAAATGACATTTTCTACTGTACGAACAGATGCCTGCTTGTACACTGCTTTTTTCCAGCTTGTCATGGACAGAGTTTGAGATTGTTGTCGCCCATTTCCCAGCAGAGCCTTGTGCTCCCCACAACAGAGCCCATTGTCAGACATCTTGTCAATCCCTTCCCACTCCCTGTGAGGCGAGCATGGTTCAGTGTATGCTTGCTGGGCCATGTGGGTGGGTGTAGATTGTCTGTGACTGCGACTCCCATCATGCTCTTGGCTACACCCCCCTTCCCAGCATGCCCATACTTCCTCCCTCTTGACTCTGCTTCTCTGTGAGGGGGTGTGATGGCAATGGCAAGATGGCTGACTGTGAAATCCTGGTGTTTGTTTGGCTACAAGTCCAAAGAAAGCCCCTGTGCTTCACACAGCAGCACCCAGTACGGGGTATCTTTTGATGATATTTCACTGAGGTGTGGGTCAATGCATTCTACCTGGTGAGTTGTGTGGAGTTTGTGATGGGGGGGGGTGTGTCTCCACATGCTGGTAAGTATGGTCAGAGCTGTCGGTCCTCCTTCCCACTCGACCAGACTTCCCATCATGAAACGTGCTTCCATTGGAGGGCGTGGAAGTTGTCTTTCAGGATGTCAGTCAGTGGTGTCCTGCTTCTGATTTGCGCACATGCCCTACCAGGGCCTTGTGCTCCCCACAGCAGGACCCATTGTCAGCCATCTTGTCAGTCATTTTCCACTCCCTGTGATGTGGGCATGTTTCAGAGAGGTCTTGATGGGCCAATCAGGAGGGGGAACATTATCTGTGACTACAGACCCCATCATGTTTTTGGATACACTCACTTCACCTGCATCCCCACTATTCCATCCTGTCAGTCAGCTGCACTGTGATGTAGTGTGTTTGTGGTGGCAAACTGTCTGGCAGTGTCGATTTAGCTTTGTGCCACTGCCTTGCTCTATTTGTTTGTAGGTTGGTGCATGTCATGACACAGTTTCAAGTCACTATGAGATGGCAGGTATTGTGTTTGACTGGCATACACATCTTGGGATGATTATCTATTGGTTATTGTGGCTTTGCTTGCGGTGTATGGTTTCACTGTCCCCTTGCCACACAATATTGGGTATGTTGTTTGTGTACTCACCAGGCTCTGGTATGTCTGTTAGCCCATGGACGCTCTCTGGTGGTAGGATGTCCCGCACCTTCTCCTCCCAAGTCCTGAAGTAGACTGGTTTGGCAGGAGGGCCACCGCCGGTGCACTGACTCAGGGCGTGATCTTTTTCGATGAGTTTCTTGACCCTCCTGCGCACGTCATACCACCTGTTCTGGATATCGTCCTTTGTGCGCCTTGCTGGTGCTTGAGCATTCACCTTGTCCACAATCCTTGCCCACATCTTGGTTTTCTGTGACATGGGATTCCTTTGGACCAATGTACCAAACAAATGTGGCTCTACTCTGATGATCTCGTCTACCAGCACTTCTAACTCACTATCTGTGAACTTTGGATTCTTCTTTGGGAGCATGGTGATGGGTGGTGGTGGTGAGTGATGTGTGTATGAGGGTGAGGTGGTGTTGGCTCTACTGGCTGTATGTGTGTGTGCATTTGGATGAGGTGCTGATAGTGTGTGAGTTGTGTGATGGGTGAGTTGTGAGTGTGTCTGTGGTTGCTGTGTAATGGTGTTTGCTGCTGGCTGTGTCTCCTGTTTGCAAGGGATCATTGTAGTCCTTTATATAGTTGGAGTTGTGGGTGTGTCTTTGTCCCAGGTTTTTTTTTATTTGATATTTATTGGCTTTGTCATTGCTTGTTTGGTCCTTTTTTTGTCATTTTTGCTTTGGGTTTTGTAGGCATGAAGGAGACGTTCATCTGACGGAAACGGATGCTGATGTTGTCTTGTGTGGCCTTCTCTGCCTCGTTCATGCTGGCTATCTTCTGTGTTTCATACACGTCGGTCGCGGAGATCTCTCTTACTTGTGGGCCCGGTTTTCTGTGCGTGTTGGTCGTGCGGCTTGTTCTCCGTGCGAGTCGGTCTGGTTTTACAAGCATTGCATCATACTGCACGGGTCAGCCATCGCGGGTACGGGTCGGTCGGGTTCATTCCAGGTTCGTGTCGGTCGGTGAAAATCGCGTCGGTTTTTCAGCCGTATCACTATTTTCCCTAGAGCTCGGTCGTACGGCTTGTATTCCGTACGTGTTGATAGTAATTCACACACGTTGCATCGTACTGCACGGGTCGTACGGCGTCGGTCTGTGACGGTCGGTCTCCGGTCCGGGTCCGTGTCGGTCGGTAGGTTTTGCGGCCGGAATCGGCCCCTTAGAGTAGATTTTTGGAGGTGTCTCCAGATACTTTGGTTAAAGTGTTAATAGCAACATTGTATTGCAGTGTGTGGGTATATTTTTTAAAATTGACTGAATCATTGCTTGTTCAAAGTTAATGATTATTATTTGTGGAAAGTAGTTGTTTTATTATTGTAAGGAGCTCTATGTAGGTGGTCTTTTGCTTATTAGGGAGTAGTGCGTATATGAAGGGGATGTTAGTGTCTTCATATTTGCCGTTGATGGTATATAGTTGGTAAAAAGGTTTGTGGCAAACTTTGAATGTGCCATCCATCATCCACGTTTCGCAGTTTTTTCGTTTTTGTGTGTTGTTGGTGGTAAAGATGATAATTCGTTTTTCATGATTGTTATTGTCACAAAGAATTAATTTCTCATCTTTGTGGGTGACAGTGTATTCCGGTAAGATTTCTATTTCTGCAAAAGTTTGGGGGGTGGGTGGTGTTTGAGCACTAGCTCTTTTAGTTCTGGCTATTAATCTTCATAGAGTGGGGATGGATGGTAGTTGTCCTGTGACATGTTCAGGGACCCTAGTTATTACGTTTTTTAGAATTTGAGTACTGGTTTGTTGGGAGCTGGTGCTTGCTTCTCTGATTGTTTCTAGAGCATCTCTGACCTCGATTTATGTCACATTGGGTGGATGGTTGTGTTCTCTGACATTAGCTACATTTGTATTTACTGTTGTAGCTCTTCCATAGCAAGAATTGGAGTAGTATTTACTACATTTCCAATGGGTTTTGTTTCCAGTTATTTTTTCTTGCATATAAGTGAAGCCCATGCAGTACAAAGTAGTTTTCCTTTTTGTGATGCGACACATTTTGCTCCTTCTGTCATTTTTTTGTCTATCTGTGAAGATCTATATATATATATGTTTAAATCATGTACATATGGGTGCAGTACCTACGAAGGGTGATGGAGTGGCTCTGAATGCAACTGCTAGTTCCAGCATGCAACTACTAGTTTTAGCATACAGTAAACAACACGTGTATTTAGCGGAGCCCACTGGGGGCAGTATTTAAACTCTCTGCGTCAGCTGCACATGAAGTACGACCTTTAAGAAAGAGGACAATACCTCGAAACATGTCAGGTCTTGAAATATTTACCAAATGGATTAAGATGCAGGTTTCCTGCTTGTGAAAATAAAAGCTGTCTGGTTTTCATCTGCCGTTGTGTGCGTCCCTGCAGCTCTTGGGCAATTGGTGGAATATATATTGAATTGCACGCAGTTTACTACTATTTTTGATAAAACCATTAAGGTTAAAGGACACCTAACCTGTAGATCCAACTTTGTGGTATATTGGTTACAATGCCCCTGTAAGAAGGTTTATATAGGTAGTACCACTTTGCCGGTTTTTAAACGCATTCTACAGCATAGAAGAGCTATAGTCAATAAGGATAGGACTTATCCTATTGCTAGACACTTTGAAAAACATCATCAAAGTAATCCTGAAGGTCTACCGTATAGTTGTATAGCGGAAATCCCTAAGAAAAAAAGAGGAGGGGATAGGGAGAAAGAACTCCGAAAACTGGAGACCTATTATATATTGGAGTTTGACTGTAAAGAACCACATGGTTTGAATGTAGATGGGGATCTGTTCACTTGCCTTTAAGAAAAAGTAAGGACAAATAAAAGGAAGAATTGGATGTCCCTGTAAGAAAAATTAAGTCATTGTCGAAATAGGAAAGTGCTGTTAACACATGTTTCTTTTTCATTGTTTGTTTTAAAAAGAAAATAATTTAGTCAAAAGTAAGTTAAGAGAGGGACACTAACAAAGGAGTAATATAACTAGTTTTTCTAAGTTTTTCTAAAGGTAAGGCGGACATGTACCTTAGTACAAGCATTTTTTGATGAAGAACTTTTTTTATCTAGTACTGAAAAATTGTTTCCCAAATTTTATGAGAAAGTTAAAATGGGTTTACATAAAGCACTAGCACTTTATTAATTCGAAGATTGTTTACAAAAGCACTTGCACTTTGTAACATTTTTAGAATGAGTATTAGTTTACATAAGCACTTGCACTTTGCAATAGAATGTGTATAGAAAAAATAGTCACGTGAAAGAAACGCAGGCTATCGTACTAAGGAACATGAATGTCGCTTTATTTTTATGCTTTGGTTCTCCCTTGGAAGTTGTAATACGCACTTGCACTTTATGGAAAGTAATTAAGGTTTAATAGAATTAATTACTTATAAGGGTTTGCCTAACAAAGTTAATGATGTGAAAAAATGTTCGTCTTGGAGCACTTGCTTGAAACGATACATATTAGAGAAACCACACCAAGATGGCAACACCTCTTTTACGAAAGAAAGGAAGGTTTGTTGTAATCTGAGTAGTCCCTTCTTGCTGTCTGAAATGTTTTTAAACTATCGGAAATGAAAACACTATGTCGTGAGCAAGGTAGCGTGAAGCTATCGAAACGCGTAGATAGGTGTCTCGTCAAACTAAAGGAGACCCATTTTTGAAGAATCCCTTGGTGTGCTGCATGATTATTTACAAAAGATAAACGGATAACTAATATATATATATATATACATGCATATATATATATATATTAATATATTATAAAGTCTTTAATAATAAACGTGTTTGTATAGTTCTTTTATTTGAAAATAAACTTACATTTGTCTTGAGTTAATTTTCTTGGATATTTTATTGATGGTTGTGGTTGATTCACTGGTTTCTTTTTTTCTGTTAGTTGAAAAGCAAAATGGTATTTTTATTAAAGTGTTGCATTTAATTTGATTATTCCATTTATTTAGTTTCTATTTTTATTTAGTTGAGAGAACAAAATACTTACTATTTTTAGTTGATGAAGTTGAATTCGTTGAAGTTTGTAGAATCTGTGTAGAGAAAAGTATTTGTTAGTTCTATTTTGCTTTTTTATTTAATTTATTGTTTTTTATTAATTTGCTCTATTTGTTGATTAATTAATATACTTACTTAGTTTTATATTTTTGTTTAATGTTTATTTTGTTCCTTGTTTTCAAAGGTATAGTTTTAGTGAAGTGTAGTCTGTGAAACATAAAAGACAATGTTATAGTTTTAGTTAATTTTATTATTTTGATTATTTAGACTCTATTTTGATTTTATTATAAAAAACTATACTTACTTGTTTTAGTTGATGAAGTTTCTTTCGGTAATGTTGTGGTTTTGTTGACTGCTGTACAAGCTGTTAAAAGATAAAAGAAAGTACTTGTTAGCTATGTTTTGCTTTTTTATTATTTTTTTTATTTTTAGATCGTTTACTTTATTTGTTGATTAAGTCATATGCTTATTTCTTATATATTTTTTTGTAATGTTGATTTTATTGGTGTTGTGGACGTAAATCTTTGTGTTGAATTTTCTAGGTGGATATTTAGTGAAGTTTAATCTGTGACATATTAAGGAAAACATGTTATAGTTTTGGTTAATTTTTTTAAGCTAATTTTATTTATTTAGTAGAGAAGTTTGTTCTTACCTTTAATGAAAGATTTTCAGAATAGCTGTTTGTGTAGTTCTTTTTTGTTCTGTTTTCTGTCTTGTAAAGTTCCGTTCTTCCTCCGTGTTTGTCTGTTATAGGGTACATTTTGTGTTAATTAATTGATTGTTTTTATAGTGTTTATTTAATTAGTTAGTTTTCTGTTGGGTTGTGTTGGCGTAGTTTAAATTTATTGGTTGAGATAGCTTTTTTGTATTTTTCAGCAGTTACTTTTTAATTTGTTTGATATTTATTATGTTTATTTAATGTTTGATTTTATTTCATTTATTATTATTTAAATGTATATGTAGAAAAATATGATATTTTTTTACATATGATATATATTTGTTTGTTATTGTTTGTAGTTGTGATTTTTTTATGTTGTATTGTTTGTTTATTTGTTTTGGGATTTTTTGTGCATTTGTTTTATTTTATATTATTAATTTTATAATTTTTGTAGTGTATGTTTAAAATCTTTGGAATATGTTTTATTATATTATTGAAAATAGTTTATTTTTATGTTTAAATGTTATTTTCTGTATAGTTTATATGTATTTTATCAATGTTTGTGTTGTCGATATTATTTATATCAATGTCTTTGTTGTGTTTCATTTTATTTTAATGTTATCTATATTTTGTGTTCTGTTTTTTTGCCATCGAGATTTTTTCAAACAATGTTTTTTTATCGATGTTTGTGTTATTTCTGTTTTATTGGGTGTCGATATTTTTGTCTATGATATTGTTGACTCAATATTTTTGTAGTTCGATGTTATAGGAGTCGATGTTGTATCAGTGATCTATAATAATCATCACCCATAACTTAGTGATATGCTCTTCTTTGAATGAAGAGATTTTGTGCACTCCTTCCTTGCCTTCCCAACCGCAAATATGATGGAAGTCTGCTTTTTTTAGCAGTAGTGTGACATGATTTTCTAGAGGGCTCCATTATTACACTATCCCTTCTGGCAGGGTAACGGTGCAATCATTGTTAGTCCTCTAAGACAGGCTTTGCCAAAGTTGGTCCTAGGGGGCAGGATCTGGCTCCACGATCGACTTTGGAGAACCATGCTCTAAGAGACAAATGTGCCACTAAAGCCAGTATTGCAAGGCACATTAAAGTGGAACTATCTAATGACATTATGACTTTGAAAACAACAACAAATCTAGTTGCCCGGACGTTTAGAAACTGAACAGTAACATGTCAGCTCACTAAATTTGGAGGTACCACAATTATGTTCAGCTAAATGAAAACAGTGAATGGAAAAGCAGGATCATCACTGACAAGGTCAACAGGGCCTCCATACTTTAGTGGTTAATTGCACTTTGATGTAACATGCTTGTTGCTTTGCTTTGATCTATATATGCCATGAGAAGTGAAGGATAAGGAGCTTGGACTCTAGTGGCAGTCAATTGACTGCTTATTACAAACATCAAATATGGTACGTTGCCCTAAATAGAAAACCCAACTTTGTATAATCTGATTGTGCCAGGGAATGTGTTCATCGTAGTGTCATTACGTTTGCCAAGTAAGGTTGGCTCTTTGAAATAATGTTAAGAATGTCAAGGTTCTGTATAGAGCTATCCATTTCCCCAATCCCATGCACAGTAGCTTGTCCAGCTCATGTTTTCTTTTTGAATTTTGGTACTTGTAGTCCTGATTTTTTAAATTTAAATAACTAGACCACAAGTAACAAGCTCTAAAAAAGCTGGTACTGAAATAGCTCATTTATGAAATCAGGGAACTCCAGAACTTTGTACCTGACTGTTACATAACACTTAGTTTCAAAGGAAAGACGGAGGCTACATGCTGCCTTTTGTGGGGGGACTGATGATGTTGCTCTGTCAGTAATGAATAAACAAGTTAATTTGCATATCCTTCTGGATTGGATTTGTCATTGATGAAACAGTGGTGATGAGGCAGTTGGGCCCCATCTGTTACATCACGTTCCACATACTTGAAGACCAACAAGATATATCTGTGGTTAAGGAGGAGTCATGTAAGTGCACATTAAAGGAGCCTGGTATAGATGCAAAGTTTTATAATTGTTACATGTCTTTGAGGGTTGGAGGTCTACTGCTCATGAATCAGCGAGTACATTGGAACTTGTGAGAGCTTTGCGGAGTTACACAAGTAATGTGTGCTGATTACTGACATAAGGAGCCTGCTCTTCACTTGTTACAATAAGGGATACAGAGGGCCATGCCACTGTTGTGTGGGTTATTGCCCTGAATTTGCTCTAGCTGCTGCTCTGCGAATGCTTTTAGATCTATTGGTGGATCCAGCCAGTGCTTGCAACGGCGCCCATGCTCATGCAAGGAAGGCAAGGAAGGCTCAAGAGATGAAGGCTGCATTCACTTTTGAGGTGGTCCTTAACAGTACTGGCCCTGTGAGGTAAGGGGGTAGAGACCACCAAGTGAATACACACTGCTGCATTGTGTGGGCAGTTCCAAAGGATTTGAGTGGGATACACCCTTAAAAAATATCTACCCTGTGGGTACTGATAAGTCTACTGAGCTGCATAGATATGAACAAGTACAACTTTCAAAGGGTCAACCTGAAACAGAGTGTTGCCTGGCTCGGCTGTTCCTAGAGTCACCAAGTGAACCATGATCACAAGGATCCTTTATACAATGTATTTAGAGGCAGTTGATGCTCACAGGATAATGGTGCCTCGGAAAAAAGCTGTCTTTGTGGAAGGCCAACAACCCTTCCAGTGGCTGCTAGACTCTTCTCTGTATGAGCCTTGACTGGGTGTATTTTCAAAGGTAACACAATTGTTGAGGTCTCCAAAAGTAGCACAAGGCAGTAACTTAGTTGGAATCTGTGTTTGCACAGTAGAAAGTACCATTGTCTCAGAAAAGGCCAACATATCTGTCATATTAACTGTGACAGTTGTGGAAGTCTTCCTTCAAGACTGCCTCCACCTTTATGTAAAATGGACCAGTGGTTCAATAAATGGCATCGGTGTACTCCGTCATGGCCTTCAGTCCAAATTCTACTCTCTTGAGTCTGATTGTGGATTTCATATTTGTATACCTATTCTATATATGGAAAAGGTCTTTTTGAAGTGTGAGTGCTGCTTTTCCTTATATTAGCTGTTTCTTCTGACTCTCCTGGTTTTCAGTGACTGTTGCTCAAGCAGATAAGAGGACATCTTCCAACATTTACTTTTGTGACAGATGCAGATAAAAGGATGGCTTTCAACATATGTGTTCATGATGGACACCTCAGGACCTCATCAGTTAGGTCCGCAAGGCCAAAACGTGTATGTTGTTGTTGTACTAAATCATTTTATGTTGCTTTTGATACGGTGAAGATTGGTTTCTGTATAGTTAGTCCCTATCTCTAATTGCACAGATGAGCTAAAACAAAAAACTGTATAATGCAGTTCATTACCACTGGATAATTACCAGTGGTTGAAAATTATAAAATTATACCCATGCATAACCCATGCAAATCCTTTGTGATGCTTTCATGCTTCATCTAGTGCTTCTTCTGTGGGATGTTCTGAACATGAGACGTTACTTCATACGTTGTCACACTACATCTGAATTAAAAAATAGATTGTGGTTAAGTTCCAGAATTTGTATGTTATACATTTTATGGTAAGATTCAAACATTATTTATTATATCCTATGGTACTTTTGTGTGACACACATTTTCTGATGGAATGCACCTAAATGTCTCTTGCTGTAGGGCCTTGAGCAAAATTGACAAAAACATACTAACACATCTACAGTCTCAACCTACCATCCCATCTGATACTGAGCTAGCCTCCTCCTGCTATATGGACTGCCTTCCACTTTCTTGAAATTAGCACCACCAAAACCTTCCATTCAAATAGAAGAGAACTCCCTGCCCCTTGGTTCTCTGAGGCTGGTAAAACAAGCCTGCAGAAAAACGGAAAGATGCTGGTTCATGCACTATGATTTTTTTTTTATAACAAATTTTAATAATTTTCCATTTTCATCCCGTTAATTACAACATATTGCAATCATACATGATAATACAGCACATTGAAGTCACAGTGCAACCTATATACACCATAAGAGAAAAGATTTGTGTATCACATAAATGCAATTATCCCATCCCTCCCCCCCCCCAACCCCAACTACATCTGGCGCCCTCCACATATAACTTTTTTGTCAAAGTGGTCCAATGGCGACTTCCGGTTGCACTCGAACATTCAAGACCTAATAAATATACTGTAACGTGAAACGTCTACATGAAATATAAATACATGTTTGCGTGACCTAAAGGGGGGTGCTGGGTGGCCAAAATGCCACTAATTCCGAGTGACCGGGACAGGCGGCGGAGCCAGGGCCTTAAATGCTTCCAGAACACTGTCCCAGTCTAGAAAGATAATCTTTTTGCCCAATCCCCGGGCTTCCTCCCGCCGGATAGCAGCGTTCTGTGCACCACCCCATCTCACCACCTCCCCATGCCAGCCATAAATCTGTTGGGGTGTGGCCGATTTCCACCTCATCGTAATGGAGCGTTTAGCCAGGAGTAAGGTTAGGTCTATAAAGCAAAGCTGTACTTTCTGTGCCTTGGGACGGCGTATCAATTCTAAGAGACAAACTGCAGGGGTGCTCGAGACTGGAATCCCGACCGTGGATTCGAATAAAGTAAGTACTTCTGACCAATGAGGTGCGAGCACAGGGCACCGCCATAACATATGTAACAGGTCAGCGTCCTCCAATTTACATCTGGGGCAGCAGTGTTGTGTGGTTGGGAATATGCGTTGCAACCGATGTGGGGTAAGATACGCCCTATGTAGGACCATATATTGAATGAATTTGAATTTGGCGTTACGCAGGATTTTTTTAGGGTATGCCAGAGTCCTGTTCCAGTTCACATCCGACAGGTCTGCGCCAAGGTCCGTGGACCATTTATTGCGCAAGCCCGTCAGTGGGATTCTAGGGTGGGTAGTGAGTCCTTTGTAGAGCCACTTGGTGAGATGACGGCCTTCTCCCATTAAGTAGGTCATGTAGACCAATTCGTGCCTGGGAGGTTCCTCTCTCTGTGGGGACCAATGTTTCTTTACATATTGCAGAACTACAACATGTTTTAAATATAACGCATCAGTGACTTCCTGTCGTCTGACAAAGTTACCATGATCCATAAGTGCACCTTCATCGAACAGAGCACCCACTGTGGTCACACCTCCCTCCGCCCAAGGCAGCAGTCGTGTTTTGGCGAGGAGGCCTGTGGGGGTGGGGATGCCAATAAGTGGTGTGGTGTCAGAATAAGGAAGACAGCTACGCGTGTAGTGTATAGATTTCCCCCGGTACATGAGCGCCGTGCGCAGGAGTGTCGGGGCGTTGATCGGGATCTTGGCCAGCGGGAGGAGCAGGGTGTGTAGCCGTCCTTGGTCAATGTCCACAGTAGTGTAATCAATTTCATGTAAATTGCGCCCCGCCAACCAATACGAGAGCCATTGTAGCTGGCTCGCGTATCAATATGCGCAGAAATCCGGGGCACCTAGTCCCCCTTATCTGTGTCCAACTGTAGCTTGGTTAGCCCCACCCAGCGTCCGCTACCCCAGATCAAGGCGGAAAGTGTGGTATTCAGGGAATTGAGAAGCGGGGTCGGGATCACAACTGGCAGGTTAGTAAAGAAGTATAGTAGCCATGGCAGGACCGCCATTTTTTTAATCGCCACTCGGCCCATCACTGAGAGTGGTAGAGAGGACCAAAAGGTGACCTGCGACCTGAGAGATCTCATGTTCATGCACTATGATGTGCATGAGAAGCACACCTACAAACCAGTACTGGCCAAGTATAAAACTCTTTTAATAAAAGAAAAAAACAACAATTTCACACAAAAAATTGAAGCAGCAAAAACTCCACCAAGGAGTTATTCCAGGTAGTTACCAAGCTTACCTCTCTTCTCAGTAACAGTGCTGCTTCTCACAGTTAACAGATCTGAAAACACCCTGGCTCACAACTTTAAGGAAAAAAATACATCAAATTTTCCAGAGCTTTGACAACTCTTCTAAGCTGGATGTTAAGGACTGAACCATTCATGTTCCTCTCACTGAATTCTTACCTAGCTCCCCTGACCTAGTAGCTTAACAGTTCTAATTTGGGCTCTCCATTAGACCCATGCCCCCCTGGCACACTCAAGCTGGCACCTGAGGTGATATCAATTAATCTCACTTCCATCTTCAACTCCATGTTCTCCACTGGAGTTTTTCCATCCATGTGGGGAAAAAGCCTCTATCCTCTCTTTAATAAAGAAACCTAATCTGAATCCAGCAGAAGCCAACAATTATTGCCCCATTTCTCGCCTTCCGCTCCTGGCAAAAATTGTGGAGAAAGTACTGAATATGTAGCTTGCCCCGTTGATCCATTATAACCATCTTCTTGGCCTGACCCGGCACAGAAACTGCCCTAATCAAAGCCACCGAGGAGATAAGAGCTGCATTCGAGGTTCCGCAGCTCTTATTCACCTCGACCTGTCCGCAGCCATTGATACGGTGGATCATAAGACCTTGATCAAAGGCATAGCTGAACTAGGAGTTAAAGACAAGGCCTTGTCCCTCCTGACTTCATTTTTCTCCAATAGACAACAATCAATGGTCTTGGGTCAATATAAATCCTACCCTTTTTTACTCCCTTGCAGGGTCCCTCAGGGACCTTCTTTTAGTGCAACACTTTTTAACATTTATGTTGCTGAACTGGCTACCCTAATTGAGCTTTGACTTCTCGCTTACCTCCTACGCTGATGACACTCAATTAGTAGCGTAAGCCTTCAATAACGATCCCCTAGTCTCCAACCTCTTTCAGAACTGAATGCGGGAAATTAGTTCATGGATGAACAGTCATTGTCTGAAGCTCAACTCAGGGAAAACCGAGGTGGTAACCTTTGGCAACCTTTCCCCAACCTGGTCTTCTGGTGGCTGGTAGATCTAGGCTCCCCTCCCTCCCCAGTGGCTAAGGCCAAGAATGTGGTTGTACAAATTAATTGACAATAAGCTTAACTATGGCTCTCATGTGATGGTTGTAGTCTCCTCATCCTTCTACTCCCTGAGGATGACCAAAATAATCCTCCCCAACATTCCAGCTAATTACAAAAAAACAGTCATCACCACCTTACTACAATCCAAATTAGACTATTGTAAAAGCCTCTACATGAATCTACAGGAAAAACATGCCAACAGACTGCAGATAGTGCAAAACACCGTGGCCAGAATGCTACTAGGACTTCTTAAATTCCAATCAGTCTCCCGTGGAATCCGGGAACTACACTGGCTCCCAATGAGAAGTTGCATAATATTAAAAGACAACTGAACCGCCCATAAGGCACTGCACCCTACAGGCCTCGAGTTTCTGAGGCATATCTTCCAGTGGTATACACCCAGCAGACCACTGCTCTCCTTTGGTGCCAAAACACTTATGATCCCAAGATTCAGGAAGTCGAATTGGGTTGTAAGACGTTTTGTCACTGAAACTATTACATTTTGTAACATTTTTTAACTTTTACCTTGCTTGTTGCAGGTTTATTGATTTTTCCCTCCTTGTTCTCTACATTGGTCCAGAACACATCAGCCGGTTTACTGTTGTTTATTTGCTACTTATTTACTAGGAGTTTGATATATAAGGACGTATTCAAGAAAACATGTTTTCTTTTCTAATATAGATTGCGACTCTGGTGTATACATCTTGTTATAGCTCAATATTCAATGGTTACTGCTACCATCTAATTATTCACACAAAAGAGGAGGGGTGAGGGTAACGGACCACCCTACTCCGGACCCCCAAAAAACACTATAATACACCAAAAGGAGTAGGGAGTGGTAAAATATCTCAAATGTGGTGGCACATGCTGTGTGTCCTAATACTGCCCTTACTCACACGGTTGTGTGACATGCTTCATCATAGGGCTGCTTCAAAAGACCTGACGAGCGCAGACAAACGGTCAATAGGAGGAGGAGTACCTACCTTGATGTAAGTGTGACTACACTACAGGGGGTCTCTCCTTGTGTCTAGCCAGTTTTAACAATGTTTAGGGATAATCTCGTACAACAGTAGAATACTCTCTAGGGGAAACCTCGGGCTAGAACAACTGGTTCTGAAACCCCTTCATTTCGGGAATCGAGGTGATCTATATCCTGGGACCAGTAGAGTCCTAAAGAAGGCCAGCGTGACCCTGCACTAGGGGCGCAAATTTACGGCTGAAACATGTCGGCGAATTGGCAGTAAGGAGGGGGTGTAAGGAGCCCATAACATCTCCCAATCACCACCATCCTTCACGCTTTTAATCCTGGCGGGAGGGTCCAGGAATAAATTGTATGCACAGCGACACCAACAAGCTAGTTTTAACTTACACTGCACTTTCACTCCCGGTAATTCCAGTCACTTTATACATTAATTGTTTCTCTTATGTGTTGTGTTTTGTCTTCCCCTACCCTACTGCTCCACCCCGGGCGTTGGGTGCGTGGGGGTGTTTTGAAGAAGCCCTATGATGAAGCATGTCACACAGCTGTGTGAGTGAGGGCAGTATTAGGACACACAGCACGTCACCACATATAGAGATATTTTACCACTCCCTACTCCTTTTGGTGTATTATACTGCTACCATCTAACCTTAAGGACTACCCCAGAGATAGACCAGTGCAGATAGGAAGTTAGGTTGATTGGACCACTTGCTCCTACTGGAGACATTTTCAATACTGCCAGGTTGATGTCTTAATACATGGAGACAGTCTCAGAACGTATTTATTACCATCGCTTTAATATAACCAGTCGCATAAACCTTTTTTGATATCACTTCTTTGGTTTCCTATTTTCAGGTAGCAGTTTTGAGACACGATCGGGGGAGTTCCAATTCACAGAACTCTTGACTTTACTCATTTTTGATACCTTCTACTATGTTAGAGGTTTGTGTGCATTTTTACATTCTCTTTTTGACTTTGCACATGTATTTAGGTGACGGGTGTTTGTAACACCGATTTCTTCACACCTATACCGTGCCTAAATTGGGCTCACAAAACTGTTCATCCTTGTTTGTTGCACATAGGAATGGTTGATTGAGTTTTTGTTCTTTTCTTATCTTTACTATTTTTTCCTCCTATCACTAACATGTACTAGGGTGTCTTCTTTACTGGTTTACTTCTGGTACATTTTGATCCTTACTTCCTTTATATAATTTTTCTCTTTTAATAAACTTGTCGGTCCCTGTCTACCGACATTTACTCTACACATAAGAGTACGAAGGTTTTGACAATTTTGTATCGTGTTGTACAACTTTTACAGCCTTAAAGTAGTCACGCTGGTGATGGAACACATGTTGGCTGGGCCCTTTGATTTTGCTTCATCATTGAAGTTCTCAAGTCGCAAAAAAAACAGAACTTGATTGGACATCATCGTGATCCTGACTCTCTGTGTACTAAAGTGGACTACTGAATTACTTACAGTGTGCTGTGATATCTTTGTATACATGCGTAGCGCTGTTGACTGATAACCAGGAATGATTAAAGGTGACCATCATATAATGGACTCAATATATTTATCTTTGAACCTTGCCTGGTGTCTTGCTGACAGACTACATGAGCTATGTCAGAATGGGAGTTTCAGCTGACTTTGCGTGTTCTATAAGTATGACCCCTAACTCTCCTGTGGAAAGTACTTCTCCAAGCAGATGCTATTTGAACAATTTCATTTCTTAACATCACAGCCAACTTCTATCTATATCAGCACTAGAGACTGGACCAACATAGGCGAGCATTTGCAAGGTGGTGCCTCTCTCCCAAAATTCAGGTTTACAGAGGTGGCAATCTGGACTTGACTTTGTTGCAAATATATTTTCCTGTAGGCGAACCTGGGATACCGATTGACCCAGGAAAACCACATGAGAGGGTCAGCTTAGTCACCTAAGGTGAAGTGGGTGGCCTCCTATGTTGTCAAGTTATGGGAGGAGAAAAATTCAGAGGAAAAAAAGAATTACATAACATGAACTACGGCCCTCAGTCTGATGTCAGGCAGGTGCTGTATCGTTGAGGGAACCCCCGACCATAGGTCGGCAGTTCCGCACAACGAATTAGGATGTGACCGCACATGTTGCGGTTGCAAACTTCCATTGTTTAATGGGAGCTTGTGTGGCGGGCCGAAACCGCCGCAGCACAAACTCCCATCGAAAAATGAAAGTTATTGCACATCCCTGCACCGTGAGGCAGGCACCTTATGGGGCCTGCCACTCAATGCGGGGATGTGAAGCAGGGCACCATAGGTGCCCCCCATTGCCACAACCGGAGGGCCAGGGGGAAGGGGGCCCTGCAAGGGGCCCAAAAAGGCACTTGCCAGCAGCAGTTCCATGTTGGAAAGGCTGCCATGGAACTGCTGTGGGAAAGTGCCATTATAATCCGGACGACGGAAACGCCGTCCGTTAGGGATTATGAAGCTCTTCCGACTGGCCAACAGGCTCCTTGAACCCCTCGGAACCCAGTCGGATTAACTGGCAGTTTAAACTCCTACTGCTGTTTTTGTAATACGGAGGTCAGAGTTTAAACCTTAGATGTTGGTCCGAAAGCCTCTGACTGCATGTCGGAGGCTTTCTGACTGACATCCAAATCAGGCCCTCCAATTATAAGAGCGCCAAAATCATAAATTGCCTAGATGCCGAGTGGTGGCTAGATCAGCACTGCACTGTACCTGGGGATTGTTTTTGTACCAGTGCAAATTTCATTGCTATATAAAAACATCCTAATATGCTGGCAGAAGAAAGAGAAAGCAAACCAGCATTGTTATGGAGTCAGCAAATATTGTCAATATGTCTTTCCTTCCAAAACTATGAAATTACCAAGTGTTTCAGAGGAGACTGCACCCGAGGGCTCTAGGTCTGCCTGATTGCCTCTTTTATGCAGGTGTGGTGACTCAGAGGCGAAGGAGTAGTGTACATCAGGGGGTTTCCAGAATAAATGGTTTCCCTGGTTTCATGAATTGCTCATTTCTGCTTCTTTTTTATGCTCTCCGCGTGTCAGGCACAGCAAACAAATTGAGTAATAAGCATCATGTTTCTCTGCACCCCTCCTTTAAAAAGGCATCTCATTAGGTCGCTGCATGATCATTTTCCTTTTAATCCTTGCTTTTGAACAGCGCCATTGGCATTCCCTCGACTGCACTGTCTAGCTTCCCAGTAATTGCATAAAGATCGCTTGTGCAGCATTACGTTATGCACATAAATCTATAATTGGTCCATAAACGCAGGATAGACTGACTGTAATACGAGCATTCTTTGTCACTATATATGTAGTATATGGGTTAACATTTATTTTCTGGCTACTCTGATCACTGTGCGCAGCCCTGTAGCTTTCACAGAGTTCAAGATTTCAGTTCTCTTTTTTGTTGGTGAGACTAATGTCACAGCTTTGAAAATATTATCTGAAAATTATGTGGCAATCTTGCACGCACTGTTAGCCACACCATTCAAACTATTAGTTTTGTCATGTAATGATAGCATATAATAAGGCCTTTTTTTAATGTAACATGTATGTATTACCAGGAAAGTCCTGCCACGCTGTAGAGTTCACAGTGAATAAGTATATGTAGCCTGGAGGAGCCCTCATTCTTGTGAGCTGTGGTTGTGATTCAGTTATTTTTATCCTTTAAATACATTTCTCTGAGCTTTGTGTATGTGGTTCTTCCTGGGAGGACACAATTGAACATTTTCCATGTCCACATCAAGGGTGGAGACATTAAAGCCAAATTTACTGGTATCATCAGCAAATGAGTAAGATGAGGCCAGGTCAAATTTCATTTCCATGGCCAAACCTCACTATTTCTGGCATTTTATGTTGCAATTGCGAAGCCGAATGCCTGAGATTGCTTTGTGTCACACAATTACCACTTTATTCCAGTTAATAAACGTGGGAGTTCGGAAAAATCCCGACGTGAGTGGCAGCTGTTCACATCACTTGCATTTTGTGGGTTTTTTTGTAATGTAAAAAATGGATGCGAGGCTGCATTTCACTGTAAAAAATCGTGCAAAATGCCAAAACTGATATTTCATGTAATAACACGTTATATTTTGTGTTGGGCATTTCATTTTAAATGCTGTAAACTAAATTATCCAAATTTTGCCCAGACCTAAATATGACCATATATTTCCAATATTGAAAGGCCTACACTAGCGACGACTGAAACCAGTATCAAATTCAAGATTTGCTGCCTGGTGTACAAAACTTTTATCCAAGAAAAACCCTCTACCAACCAGAGGGTCAGAAAAATAAAGACGACTCCGAAGCAAATGTTCACATGATCTGGTAGTCTTGAGGTTAAAGTCCTTCCAGCCACAAAATTAAAACCTCTGTGGTGCAGCAACATTCCTTGGGCACTCTCCTCCTGGCTGATTTAAGAACCCCTACTTACTCTAGTTCAGTAGCCTGTTAGAAAAAAACATCTTTTTTATTTGTTCCTTAACCAGAAGATACCAAATCTTTAAAAAAACATTTTTTTTAACTCTACTGCATTTCAATTAAGTACATAACCAGAATTCCAATGTAAATGAATACTGCATTCCTCTGTATCTGTCACTCAGTTATAAAGTGCAGTCATGCCTTTGGTGCAGCAAGGCTGTATAAAAACAATATGCATTATATATGAGTGGTACAGTGACATGAACCTATGGTGCTTTGCAGATTGGGTGATGGATGTTTCCTCTTTCTTGTGTAGGTTAGGGGTAAGTCAGAAGCAGCGTAGGAGTTTAACTCATAGGGGTATAAACAGTGCCATCTTAATGCATGGGCACGCTATGCAGCTGTCCGGGGGTCCCACAAGCATAGGGGCCTCCTGCAGACCAGAATTTAACACTAATTTTCCGTTAAACATTTTTATTCCTGTGATTGCTTGTGTAGGCAGGGCCCAGTGCACTGCTTTACCCCGGGGGCCTATAATGCTGTTAAGATGACCCTGGGTATAAAACACGCCAGTGGGAAAAACAAGGCTTCACCACCAAAGACGGACCTGAGGTTTTGGCCCTTTGAGCCATGGTCCTTTGGTCATCTTCTGCATGCTGGCACTCGCCACCTTCAGTTTGTAAACCATTTGAGCTAGCAATTAACAATCTATTGTTTTAGGAAGTTGGCCAAAACCGAGTTTTTGAACCCCTGGGTGTATTTGTGGGGGTGACTGTGTGTAGTACCACAGGGGCACCTGATTCCAGACTCTCTCATACCTGTACAACTCACTCATTGGAACAATGACTTGAAAATCTTTTGGATCTGTACCTGATCACCCTCAGAAAAGTACCCGCTCTTGCCTTTTGACTATTCGCTGGACCCCCCTGGCCCTCATAGCTACACATCGAAACTTTGACCCATTCCTGTGATGATCTGAGCATCCCGTGATTCAAGTTCCCTTTTGGAATGGTGGCTTAGTAAAAATCAAATCAAACACAAGCTTTATTCGGTATGCATCAACAACCATAAAAGCAATTACAATAATAAAAACATACATATTACAAAAAAGACGAGCATGCTTAACCCTTTCGCTGCGGCGGGAATTTCGCCGCAGCGCTGGGGGGTGCGGGGGGGCAGCGCGGTGGCGCTGTGCTCATGACGGAGCCACTCCGTCATGAGCCACGGTTGAGCTGTGCTCATGACGGAACGGTTCCGTCATGACTCCGCCCATTTGCGTTGTCCACCCGCACAGGCGGGGAAACAGCGCCGCGTAGGCGGAGCGGCCGCCAACGGCCGTGACATGACGGAACCGTTCCGTCATGAGCACACGGCCACCGTGGCTCATGATGGAGCGGTTCCGTCATGAGCGGGGAAGGGGTTAAAATTGGCTTAAAAAACCTTCTAACAAGTTTAATTGAACAATTATTCCCTGTCATATGCTTCATATTATCATAATTTATTAAGGAAATACTTTTCCGTACATTTGTTGCTTTCAAAATAAAAAGTGCAACATTAATACAAACCCCATTATCCTTAAGATCAAGCATACATTTTAGAGCAGCTGTATGAGATGTAACGTTTTGGGATGAAAAAGGGGCTTTAAAAAGTGACACCTAAAATTAGAGTAAAAATCACAGAATAGCATAAAATGGATTGTACTTTGCTTGGTCTGCCCGTCACAAGGACAGGGAATAGAATCTGGGGGGCAAGATTTCATGGTGGGAAAAGCAACTAAATGATGAACAAAGATGGCTTAGTAGTTTTTGCGAGATTTCTTGCTATTAATGTGCTATGTTGGCTCAAACACACTGTATTATTATTACTTAGAAATTGGGACAAAGGGCAGACGAACCGTGTGACCGTGGATACATTTGTAAATTTTCCATCTGGCTCCTTCACCTTGCCACCAGCCAAGAATTGAGGCCCATGGTGCTGCATTGGAGGGCCTTTAGCCATCGCTCTGCTCATTTTCAAGCACACACTTGTGCTTGTGGCAGCATCCACCTTGCAGCAGCGAGCGGGGGGGGGGGGCGCCCCACAAGCATGAGTGCAGTGCTTGAAAATGAGCAGACTGCTCTCCCAAGCGGGCGCACGCACCATTTGCGGGCTCACCTCCTGCCTGCATTCCGCGGTCTCTCGCTAACCATTTGCTTTCAAGCTTTCAATTACCCTTCCCTCCTATCGCAGTTCGCCTTTTTCCATCAGTCTTTCAACTCTGTGTTCCCACTCTGCCTCCTCAGTTTCCTCTGCTTGTTTCACTGTCAGTCTTTCTTTTGCGACTTTCTCTCCCTTCCTCTTTCCTTTCAGTCTACCCCCTATTTTATCTCACCCTCATTTGTCTTTCGTCATGTGCCTCTCTTGTCTCTCTCTATCCTATTTATCCTAAACTGGGGCCTTGAACCTCTCTTCATCCTGTCTCACTTCCTCTGCCTCTTTCTTAGTCACTCTCCACGCGAAATCCCCTACTCCGTTTCTTCCCCTTCGAATTCTGCCGCTGACCGCGGCACCCGAAGGGGGCCAATAGAGCGGTCGGTGCTCTAGTGTCGTCTGGGCACCAGAGCCCCCTCACCACCCCCCCTTGGGGGCAGGGACTCCGGTGAGTCCCCCCACTTCCTCCCTGGGCGATACGCGATGGGCGTCACTTCCGGGGGCATCGTGGCCTGAGGGGAGGCTATATAGCCCTCCCCCACCATGAGGTCGACCTCTTTGCCACGCTCGCCGCATCCTGGACACGCTGTCTGCCATGTCTCTCCACGAGTCCATGCCCGATCCAACTCTCCAATTAGTGTATCCCCATCCCCACCCTCCTCCCCTCATTAGTCTGTGCGGCCGGTATCGGCCATTGCCCATTCCCGGTCCACCGCTGGAGGGGGTGGGGAACAGCTCATGGAGCGGGTTTCGGGCGGAGACGGCATAGGGCAACCGGAGGGGTGCCTGGAACTTTTAAAGTCCAGCATCCACCTCCCCTTCCCACCAGCTGCCCTGGAGGCTCTTTGGGTTGGGGAGAGGGCAGTGGCGGTGTACACACGCGAAGAGAGGCCGAATCGCCCCAGCAATTAGGTTGCTACGGCGGCATTTGCTGATGTTGTGGCTGCAGCTGGGGGGGGCAAGTGGGGAGACAGTGCATGCTGAGGGAGCTGTGAGGTGGGCCAGGTCCCTCGCAGGCCTTCACGGGACCCGTAAGCCCTTGGGGGCATAGGCTCCTCACTGGCGGGAACGGCGCGGCCTAAGTGGTCCGCCCCCCCACAGCCCCCGGGCAACCGCAATTCACGCGGTACGCGGGGCCTGTTGCTGTCTGCTGTTACGTAGGAAGTCACTTCCGTCCTGATGAAACCTGCCATTATTAACCGCTCAGTGGGTGCGCAAAAGTGAAGCGAAATTCTAATCTGCATTCTTTGCTGTTCTACTGCCAAGATTTTAACGTTGGACGAATTGGGCCCGGATCACAGTGTAAATTCAGCAATAACTACATTGAAACCCAGTAGTCATGGATAAATTCATGCGCAAACATTTGGTTATTATTTCTCGTTTTCAAGTTTGCATATCGGGACCGGGTGTATATCGGGCAGCTGCTAGATAGCACATCATGGTACCGCTGCAAATTAAGGGGTACGCATTTCTCCCACAAAAAATACAGGCCAATCGCGATATACACTTTAGTGTTCATTGGGGACAGGATGTGGTCCGTCGGCTAGACTACAGACTTTGGTGCTGGAAACCAGGGTTCGAGCCTCGGGGTCGCGTCCATCGGCATGCGATTAGTAGAAGTAGTGAGTGAGAAAAAACACACTATTTTAAGCAGGGACGGCAACAAGGGTGCAGTCAGGGCACAAACGTCCAAAGAAAAGTAGTAGGGGAACTAACCAAGTTAGATACTATGCAAATGACATCACGGTGCCCAACATCGCAAGTGGTGTCACAGGAAGGGGCATCACAGGAAGTGCCATTACAACCCATAAATTGATATCATATTTTGAGACCTCACACTTAATTCAATTCAGAGGTCTGTAATAAGGAAATCCTATGCGTTTTATAGAGCGCGGACTTTACCCGTAGGTGTCAGAGCGCTTCATAATATGAACAGTACTGATACATGTGGAAAAATCACAAGTGAGCATGTTACAGAAGCAAACGTCACGTCACATGAGGCAATAGTGTCAATTGGGCAAGTATCAAGAGCATACAAAATACGAAAGGTAGCATATGATACGTTACAAAAGCAAAAGTGACATGTGTGCATGTTACAAAAGCGTGTCACGTGTGTGTGTAGCTGGTTCTCTGGGGGGGGGGGACACTTTCCGCAGTGCCTTTCTCCCGCGGGAGTTCCATCGGGTGGCTTTTGAAGCAAGGGTGGTATTATTTAAAGTCAGCGTGGCCTGCATCGTATACGTTTACTGCCATGTCATGGGCTTGGCACTGAAGGGGGTGGGGGGGCTTCTCGCTAGTCAGCAAGGACCGAGCGTTGCCCCCCCACGTCCCAATACAGAGATTTGGGTCCAATAGATCTGTGGGTAGAGCACCTGCTGCAGTGTCCTCTCCAAAACATTCGCGAGGTGCTCCCTAGGTGCTCGGGAGCTGGGGGACATGTGCCCACCCCCCCTCGCAGTTACAGGGGGGGCCCGGTGCCGCGCGACAGAACGTTTAGGGGTAAGGGGCCCTCCACCCACGTGGCCGCAGGCGCTGGGCGCTACAGCGTGTGAACACATTGCGACACAGGTAAGGTTCACGGATAGCATGTAGGACCAGCTCCTCGCAGGGTGAGGAGAATGTTTAGAAATCATGGTAAAGAGAGTTTACAAAGGAGATCTTACACCACCAATCGTTTATGTAGATTCCTGTTGCAGTGAGGTGTTTAGGCCACTTGATGGCACTGTCCCTCGGTTTCGCAAGTGTTCTTTCCTCGTCAGAGTCTTGGCATTACCACTTAATCGGTTTTCCTCCTGCATTTTATCAAGAGGCGTACCTTGGGCCTAGAATCAAGTGGTAGTGGTAGGAGGAAGGGTATGGATAGTTAATCTGGTTTGGCAGATTTAATGTATACAGTTAAGGTGATAGCACAGCAACACTGGTTCTTTAGAATACAAGAGTCACCAGTGGATATATACATTGGTGCAGTGGCAGTATCACGGCCGCTGAGGTCTCCCTAGACGGGGGGCTGTGTCCTTAAGTTGCTCTCCCAAACCTCCCACGAATCTCTAGGAGTTTTTGGTAGAGGATTGTGCAGGGATATTGACTTTGCTGGTAGGGTAACCGAGGGCCGCCGGCAGCGTAGCTGGGGCCTGCTGTTTTTGGCCGGGTGGGGCAGAATGGGGCCCGCCTCTCGCAGGAAGTGCAACTGCGGGTGGTTGTTGGCAGCGCTCAGTGGGTATGGTCGATGCATTTATGATCGCAAGCGCTTTCTTCCTGGGGTCAGACTCTGGTGCAAATGCGGTGTGTGCCTGTTTATGCACAAAGCCCTGGTTAAACCGTAAGCAGTTACACTACGCTCCCAACTGAAGGGGCCAGTGGTGAACAACCTTGGTGTGTGGGGCAGCAGATGGGGTGGTCACTAGGTGATCTCTGCCCGCATCCGAAAAAAGTGTTTGCGCGGGAAGTGCGACTCTGCTCCTCTTAATTCGGTAAACCTGTCTGTGCATAAGTCCTGGTACAATGTAGGGGGTGCTCATGGAAGGCGCTCCGATACCTTCAGCTCGAGTATGTACTAGATCAAACTGTGAAGAGTCAAACAATAGCACTTTGAATTTTTAGTAAGAGGGAATGTTAAACAAGCAGGCATGTGAAGGTTTACCAGTGTCATTGAAAGGTAGAGCTAGTTGAGCACAGGTCGGGATCTGTCTCTTTTCTTCATTTATTTGTTACTTTCGGATACCTCCCGGCCGGTGGTTCAGGGTACGAACTGAGTGGCAGCAACCAGACGCAGAGGGAAGCTGTGTCCTTAGTAGGCCATTAGCCAGTGAGGGTACTGTGTCTTCTCAGCCCTAGATTCCGCACAGGCCGCTAAACCTTGCATAGGGTGGGCTGCACCTGGAGTAGCGAGCGTTGCGCAGTTCCATGGACGGCCATGCTATCATTTGCAGTGGACATAAGGATAGTTGTGCTGAATAGGTGATTTAACAGGCACTCTTGTATTCCGTTTCAATACCTCTGCGTGGCTCCATCGAGCCAAGCCAAGGTCACATGACTGCAGACGATGTGATGGCAGATAAAGATAGCACCGTTTGAGAGGTTCCCTCTTATAGCTAAGAGCCTTCGCACTGCCTGGAACTGTTACAGCAGACAGTGGCCTAATGGTAAGGTATCTGACTCTGAACCTGATGGTTACATGGTCAAATCCAGGTGTTTCCATGGTTTTGATATGCCCCTTTTTAATTCACTTGGCATTCTGTTAATGATTAGCGAGTTTCAGAGTGAAGGGACAGGTTGTCTAGTATCTGATACGTTAGGGGTTTTGTAGTATTTGTCTCGGAGGCAATGACAGAAGCCGCAGAATACCAGCTGGCTGAACACTAAGCTTAGCACTAAATGCCAGTGCAACTGTCAGCCATGCCAGATTGCATTGACCGCGCAACCAGGAGGTTGCCAGTGGGGCACTGTGCTGCAGGAGGACCGAGACTGAGGTAGCACAGGCCTTGTGTGAGACAACTGTTGCCCATATAGAGTGGTCTCACCGACTGGGCAGGCCTACCATCGTAGTGATGGCTTAAGAAGCGAGGAATGCTTGGTGCTTGGTCCTCTCGCATTGGTAGGCAAATTCTTGGGTGAACTTAGCTTGGCGTGCCACCTTGCAGTGGTTTCACTGACCCTGGTGATATTGGCTGGCGCAGCACTTGGTCATCAGTCTGTACCCTCGTACTGGGGAGCATCCAGGGAAGGGGAAACATTAGGGCTTAGTCACCCTAGAATAATATGCACAAACTGGCACACGGTGCGTTAGTGTTGGTGTCGCACAGAAATGTGGGGTGTCTCGTGGGGCACACTCACTGCCTGTGATAATGGTGTTCGGATGAGTATTGTTTTACTCCAGGAAACTGGTCTTATTCCCAGGTTCTGTCTGCCTTTGCCACCGGTTACCAGCACAATGGTGGGAAAGTATAATTTTACACTGACTCGGGAAGTGACAATGCAAAGAGGCGCTGCGAAATGAGTCTGCATTGGGCAATTGGCTACGAGGGCCTTTTATGAGGAACACCTGCTGGCACCATTTAGAAACAGGTACCATGTACACTGGGTGGGCATTCCTCTGCAACCAAGGGTAGATTTTAGGTCGCTTCAGTGTAGACATATTCACCCGCGTGTTAGCCATTGCAGCAGGCGGGTTGTGGTAGTGGACATATAACAAGTTGGCGGCAGTGCATAAATGTTTGGTAAACTCTGTGTTAGAGCCAAATGGAGGCAGGGTTTAGAGACCAGGGTATTCCCCATATTCAGGAATGGGCAGGTATTTGCACATAACTTTCCCCTCTAGTACCACAGACTGGCTGCCCCCATGAGTTATCCTTCTGCGTGCCAGAACCGGACAATAGAAGGGGCATCCTTTGGGACTTGGGTCCCTAGCACATTGATAGTCAAGCACTGGGGTAGATGTAACATGAAAGGCATGGTCACTACTTGGGTTGTCCCCAGGTTCTGGGGTTGAACTGGGTTGGAGTATTAAGTCTTCAGTCCTTAGGTAGCATCCAGCAACCCTTCCATCCAAATAAGGGCAGTGAGGCATAGATAAGTTTCAGCGAGGGGGTAACATACACTGGCCATTCAGCGACCCCGTGCCCCGGGGGCATGTGTACTTCACCAATACACAGAGCTGCAACCAGAAGGGTGCCAAGTGTCTAAAGAAAGTAAAGAGGTTTAAGTTATGTGTGTCTTTGACGTACAGCTGGGTTGAGCCAGTCCCAATTAGATGCAATAAGAGGCACAGGGTCCAAATGATTTGCATTTGGCCATGTCTGAAATGAAGAGGCTGAGAGAGCTAAAGTATGATGATGGATTAAACCCAGATCAGTTGACTGGGGGTGAGTGCTTGCCATGTCAACACTCCGTCCAACATCCCCTTTGGCATCGCTTTGTTCGCCCTAAGTAGGCAGGGTATGCCCAGACGTGGGTCCCTTGCTCACTTTGCCACTGGTTCCAAGATAGCCGGCTGATGAGGGCTAGGAACCCGAAACCGGCCGAGGAGGCTTGTTTCTGGTCCAGGGAAGACAGGGCTTGGCAGTTCGAGCTAGACCGCTCCCATGAGGCACAGGGTCAGACTGATTTGCGCATGGACATGTCTGAGCCAGGGTGGTGGAGTGAGCTAAAGAAGGATGCTGGTTTAAACCCAGATCAGTTGACGGGGGGGAGTGTTTGATGTGCTCAAACGCTCCGTCCAACCCCCCCTTTGGTATCGCTCAGTCCCATTGGAATCTCCCACATCAAATGTTATGCACCATACTACAGACAGTGCGCCCTGCATCGATTCAGACAGATTCTCTAAGAGGGTATGCCTAGGGGGCTTCACCAGAGGGAGCTGAGCGGGCGAAATTCCCATAAAGAATAAGGGATGCATGGCAAGTGCTGGAGGGCAGCCTTGCTCATTGTCTCATACGCATAGTATGGACATTCCTGTGCGCCTTGATTTAGCAAGTAAAGGGACTGGGACAAGGTTAAGTATATCCTTCTCGCCCTAATAGCCTAAGTATGCAAGCGGGGGTATGAGCGGTCTCCTGACAAGTGAGCTGCTGTCCCAGAGATGGGAGACACCTGTGTTCAGATGCACACGGTGCTAGAAGGGCGGCAGCTAGTGTGATCAGAAATAGGTGAGGCATTGTGAGCCAGGGTTTCTGAATCGTCGTGGGGTGAATACTTCACAGGCCACAAGGGCCTTCTTGTTTCATCAGACCCTAGCTGATCCAAGCTAACGTCACAGGCGTACTGCTTAACTCAGACAGATTCTCTAGCTTGTAGCCTAAGGGGTCCCACCACAGTAGGAACTGAACAGGCAAAATTCCCATAAGGAATAAGGGATACATGGCGAGGGCAGGAGGGCCCCTTGCCCATTGTGACACACTTCTAGCTATGAACACTCCTGTGCATCACGTTTCAGCAAGCATAGGGACTGTTCAAAGGTTAAGTATAATCCTTCTCGCCATAATAGCCAAAGTAGGCAGGCGGGTGGGGGAGTGGTCACCTAGCAAGTGGGCTGCTGTCCCATGGATGGGGCACGCAGGTGTTCAGGCACACACGGTGCTAGAAGGACGGCAGCTAGGTGAGATTAGCAAATAGATGGGGCAATGTGAGCCTTGGTGTCTGCATTCCTCCCGCTCAGAGTTTGGCTCGGGGCGAGGCATGTATGCAGTGGAACTTTCCCGCATGGGGGTGAATAGTTCTTTGCACAACTTCTCAGGCCAAAAGGGCATCATGTTTCATCAGACACTAGCTGACCCAGGCTAACATCAAGGGCTCTTGCGAAATGGATGGGGTCATCTATAACCAGTAGGGTTGGTTCTCTTTCATCTAGATTTGCAGGAGGTTCTAGACAGGAGAGGTTGTGGGTAAGACTATAGCTGTTTTGGTGGGGGGCGACGGCGGCGACGGAGCCTCCAGAGCTGTGGCGGAGTTACAGGGCGATCTGGAAGCAAATGGGTACAGAAGGGTACCTCTGCGCGACACCATGGTGGGTGCCAGAGCCAAATCCTAGGAGCCTCATGGGAGGTTCCTGGAAAACCGTGTTGGCGCCCCGCTAGTCCTTTGGGCGGTTGTGGGCCTGAACAACCGGGGGGTTTGCTATGCGACGCTCCGCCCTGGAAGGGGCGTGAGTAAGAAGTTACCAACGGTCACGTGATCCTGTAAGAGAATCACTGGTAGGGCAGCAGAGGCGGGGTTGTATATATGGTGGGAGGGGCGGACAGTGGATGCCAATGACGATACTATGGAGTTTTCCACATCTTTCTCTCAGAGGCTCACGGTAACCTCTATTTAATCATTCATTTGTTCTTTCTTTCTCTCTATCTCATCTCTCTTGGCCCCATCTTTCTTTTCCTCTTCCTCTCCCTGCCTACTTACTACTGACTCTTTAACATCTCCGCCTCTATATAATCCATTTTACAACTTTCATCTATTTCGGTCTTTCTCAATGTTTCACCTTCCACTGCCTCCCGTCCGTCTAGGTGCGGTAGTAATCCTCTATTTCAGTTTTCCATACGTTCTCTCTCCCTCATTAGGACGATGGGCACCAGTCCTGTCTAACTAAGGTTAATTCCTACTACCCTGCCAATAGACACCAGCCCTGTCACAATAATATGCACTAGTTCTATCACGACAATTAGGCTCAAGTCTTTTCATAATAGGATACACTATTCTTCCTATCACAACATTTACTCCAGTCCTGTCAGGATAAAGTGCACCAATCACAAGCTGACAGTAAGGGGCACTCACAGTGAGGCGCAATGATACTCACACAATCATAGCCACCCACCGTTTCATCGTAGGACACGCTATTCCTATCACGACAATAGGCGACATTAAATGCTATGGGAATGTGCATTACTCGTAGAATGACTCTGAGCACCAGCCCTGTTACAAAACTGCTCTTTAGTCTTTTTGTAATTGTTGGAACATGAATGTGCCCTGCTCGTTAAACAGACGCATGCCCATGCCCGAGTGCCTGACAGGACTGCACGTGAAACTGGTGTCCTGACATTGGCTTTGGCTCTTTTGTCACGCTAATCTAGCGTGTATGCAGAGGCCTAGGTGTGTCCTTGGTAATGCAAGGTCCAGAAACTGGTCTGTGACCTGGAGGGGTGCACACATCGTGCCCTCATTGTGGGCCATGTACCAGAGACGGTTTAAAGCATGGGCAAAGGGCTCTGGCCCAGGGTCACAACCTTTCAGGAGGGCATATGATTGAACCAGCTCTGTTCTGCCGAGGGCCTTGCCCTGATTGCCTTGCATAATTCTGAAAGAGATTGTTTCAAATCAGAGAAATGTTAATGTTTTTCATCATGATGCTACTTACATAAAAAGTTTCTTTTACATCTAAACCGGATTTCCCATATGAGAAATGTGGGGGAAGGGGGAGAGATTATTTTCCATACTATTGGTGAGCTGCTTCTGTATTATAATATTGAAAACACGTCGCTGTCCTTTAATATTAAATGTAAGCACATTTAGAATTTGGACCAGTGCGCCTGAGCACTGTCAGTGACCAGGCCAAAGAGGACATAAAGAGCTGAAACTGGATCCTAAACTCAAAGCTGTTCGGAACAGATGCTCCAAAATTACATTCGGCCCAGGGCCCCCGAAATCCTTAAGATGTCCCTGCACTGGAATACTGTCGAGGGCCTGGATGTATCACTGCCAGAACATGTTCAGGGGCAATACGGCTGATAGGGACTACTGGTCTCCACTGACTGTGGTAGTTGTGGTCATTTACTTCTGGTGTCCTGGGACCCGTCCTACTATGACTCTGCGAATGGGGCCAAGTCAGTGGCGCAACGAAACTTGAAGGGGCACCCCTGCAAAGCACAATGAGGGGCCCCACCAGCGGCCTGGCCCACCACCTACCACCGTCCACCAATTAGTTATCAATAATATGCATCTCACATGGGAGTCACGGAGGGCCACAAGAAGGGTGCGTGGGGCATTTTTACGGGGTCTTTATAGCCGTACAAATGAGCTGTGCACGATCCTCGGCAGACGTGATCATAATGAGTGATTATGTGTGTCTGGCCATGCAGGTTATACGACGAACATACAGGATCCTCATCAGCTAATACGGACGCTAATCATCGCTTCTCATATTTAAACCGCTCTATCGGCACTCTTAATCCCAGCACGAACGGTACAGAGTAACCGCGTTATCTTGGGATTGTTTCACTCAGCGCGCACCACACGTGTTGTTTTACAAGGTTATCCAGCTTGCACGCTCCCATGGTGCATATGTAGGACCCCTGAAGGGTTGTGTTGGGTGGGGAGTGGGGGCTCTACACAGTGTAAGAGGGCAGCTGCAGGTGCCCACGCGCCATAGAAGGCACCTGATGCAACAGGTGCTTGGCTGACACAAGTACTGTAAATGCAGCGGTGAAAACTGCTCTAAGTGCCACCGCTGCAAGTGCAGGTTGCCCCAAGCTTCCCGATGAAGTGTGCTGCGAAGTACTGACTGGTAGGGTGTCGTATGCTAGTTGTGTAAGTGCCTGGAGCCGCGTCCTTGTGCCCACTATTGCAAGCACAGTCAAGTACTCATGCTGCAAGTTGGTGTGAGCGCTCCTCCTGCAAGAACCCTGACACTTAACGAAACAGGGGAGGTTGCTGTGAGTGCTAGAGGCAGGCATTCTCTGGGGTTTTGGGGGCGCTCCGTGGTGCTTTTGGGGCCACACCCCTCACTGTGCAAGACATAGAGGAAGTGCAGCTGCTGAAAGTGACTGAGGTTGGAGACTTGCTGCAAAATCGCCGATAATGCAGGTTGCCTTTGTGCTAAATTGTGGAACTGTAAGCCCCTCTGGTCCTTGCAGTGTAGTTTGCCTTTATTGCTGCATCTGCACCCCGCGAAGGCTACTACGTTACTCTCTCCACCCTTCGGTGGCACCAAAGCGCCCAGACACCATGATTGCCCTCACTGTGTTTCAACAAAGTGCCTACTGCAGTAAGTGCCATTGCGAACGTGGTGTAGGCAAAGCATCACAGCAGTTTGTTACAAATATATCTATGTCATCTGCTTTTCCAATATGTTTACTATGTTACTTGCCATGGTACCAGCCTCTCCATTGTTAGTGTTTCCTATTTGCCTTGATCTTTGGGTCGCTCCCTTCCCATCCAAACTCTATTATACTCCCTCCTCCCCCGGGTTCCGCTTTCCACACCACCTTGTATGAAGCACTCAGAAGTAGCAGTAATGTGCAGTGCACTTTAAATACAACTGTGAAAGGAAAGGGGCCTCTCAAGCCTCGAGACAGATCTGGCTTTGGGTTAGCTTGAGGGCCTCTGAATCTCAATCCAAACTTTTTATGTGGTTTCTGTTCCTGCACTACTTGCCTTAGTTACCATTTTCTTGAAAATACCTTAATTCACTATGCCTCCTTTTCCTCGGCCAGGCCAGACCCAAGAAAAGCCAGCAAAGACACAGGAGGAGGTCATTATGTTGGCGTCTAGCGGTGTGACGTCAAGAGAATAAAAAACAATGGCGGCCTGTCACACCAGTGATTTATCGGAAAGAGATTGTGCATTTCCTGATAACCGGTCCTTAATTTGTACCGTCGGTTACAGGTGTGGCACCATCCATAGCTGCCAAGGTTTTAGATTGCTATGTGTGACAGTTTCCTAATTTCAATGTAAATATGAGTGACATTTCAACGACTATGAGTGACACTTTCTCGCAAGCAAAATCAAGCAATGAAGACGAGGGAAACACATAAATATCAGACATTACACCACTTGAGCAATGAGAAACTAAGTTAACTGCTGCAAAGCATAAGAAATAGTTCTTTAACGGTTTTCATGTATCAGACTCTAGCCAAAATTGCAGAAAATAGATAAAGCGGTATGGAAGATAGTCATAATTTATTTATAATCAGCTGAGTGACTCTCAGACTCACTCCACTGCTGCTGACGACATGAGCACTAAGCACCGCAGCATTGGAAAATTGAGAGCGAGAGGGACTCATTTAGGGCACAGCTAGACAGGCTTAAAGCACATTTTATTTTTCACTTAAATTAACAGTCTCCAGAGGCTCACTGTCTGACACTGAACAGAGAAAAGCTTGTAAATGTGTGCACCACAATACCTAGCTAGCCCCAATGCCAGGTCCAAGAAAAGTGCAATCCATACCCCTAGCTGGGGCTGGTGGCTCAGTGCACTAATACATCCACTATTCTGTGATTCATCTCATGGTCAAAAGTTTAAATATTGGCAGGTTTGCTCAGTATTTCTTTGCTCTGGGTTGGGTGGCATACGTACCCTTGAGATGAGTATCAATAAACATCTATCATTAAAGGCCATGGGGTGAACATTTGCATTACAAATATACATGTTATGGCGTGTTATAGTGCATCACATATGCGTGGTAAGACACTGCTATTAATTTAACGGAATGGGCTGCTACTTTGAGTAATCTTTTTTTTTGTTTACTTGTTTGTTCGGAAAGCACATGCTTAATAAAAGAGATTTGTAAACAAGCCCCTTGGTGGGAGTAAGGTATTTTCAGCCTCCTTGCTCCCTAGTTAAACTGTCACGGTGAATTCATTTACATATGAGAAGGGACAGCAAGTTATATACTTGATGGTTCTGCTTTCATGTCACAAGAAGTAACTGATTTGCGCAACACTATCATCTAAATAAACTGGTACCACCTTGTAAAAATATATGGAGTCAAACATGCTGCAAGATTAGAACCACCACAGTGAAAGCACCGCAGAGGGGGAGGCCTATCCACAAGGACCAGCTGACTTTGATTTACGCTGGAGCCAGCCTGGGAGGGCACAGCTGTGGCGTGCAGAGGCTGGTGCCCTCGTGACATTTGTGACGAGGTGCTCGGGAAAGGGACAGTGCGCTTAGGGGGCCCCTGGAGCTCTGTACCCCCCCGCACCGCGGGGGCTGCGGGGGCCTTTGTTACACCCCTGGGCCAAGTGCAACCCTTTCCACATTGTAGTGGCATAGTTCTACCACTACAATGGTCATTTGTATCCGTATGGTGGGCAGCAGGCGTAACTAGGTATCAGAACCCCATTTAGGAGGACTTGTGCTGCAGCGCGCGCAACGAAATTCGTCTTATTTATTTAATTGTTTACTACCCGCCACTCTGACCCTCCCCCGCCCCGCATCACCGCCCCACGGAATTCCCTCCACGGGCCGCTACTGTTTGAAACACTATACAAGGCTATGCTGCTTTCAAGTGAAGCGTTCCTGCTGCAGGCCGAGATTACACAAATTATGGCGTTCTTGATTCAAGGTTATTTTAAATATGTATGTTTTTGAACGGTCATGATTAACTAATAAGTGTGCCGTTTACCTATCTGTTTCTAGTGGACACAGTAATTGCTGTAAAACAATACCTTTTTTCACAGCAATATTTTCTTTTGCCCTTTATGGAAAAATGGGCTACTGTATTTTTTGACTACCCACAGGGTTTATGACGTTACTAGAAGTTGCAGGGTAATTTTCACTCCTTTAGCCTTTATGTTCTACTGCGAATTCGACTTTAGTTTGTGGTAGTATTATTCCATGCAGGTCAAATTTATAACTGGGATGCAATTTAGTTGCACTTTCACCTCGCACCATCACCTCAGCGCAGCACCACCTTACCACCAGTGCAACACAACCACAAGCACAGCCCCACCTCAGCAGCAATTCATCACTAATGCAGCAGCACTTCAGCATCAGCACAGCACCAACTCAGCATCAGTACCACTTGAGCACCAGTGCAGCACCACCGCCTCAGCATGAATCAGCACCACAGCATCACTCAGCTCCACCTGAGTATCATTAAGTAACACCTCCGCATCAGCACATTACCACCTCAGTCTGCCCTTGGTATCTGGAATCTGTTGATTCTCCCCTAAATTCTGTCCGCTGCTCGTGTGGTAATTCATGTACTATTTTTCAATTTCCACCATCCCGTTGATTATGTCCTCATCCTCCCCCCCACTTCCCCCACCCACCCATAACAAAAAAAACAATAACAAACAAGCATTAATAGGGTCGTTCAGTCGTATAACCTTTTTTTATTATGCCTTTTCAACATGCTACACAGCAGCCACAATGCTCTACAACATAGCTTAAAGATATTGGCAAAGGCAATTGCTCTGGCTAAACACTTATAAGGTCCCAAAGGCATCTCGCCAATGCTTGTTTTTGTTAGGCACGGGGAGATTTAGTGATTTGCCCAGAATCACAGGATGTTAAGCATCATTGCCGAGACTCTAACCCAGTTCCCCAAATTTCAGGTCAACCGCCCTAGCCGTTAGACCAACTCCTCTCTCCGTAGAGTCGTATGCTACTATGAGCTATAGCGTATAACAATATTTGGGGTAAAATCTCAGCCCAAGGAAAGTGCCAGGGCGTTCAGCTTTTCTTTGTTTATCCTCATTATTGCTGCTGCACGTATTCCTGCTTTAAATGCACGTATTCCTGCTATAAATAAAGACTTTTCTGCTTTTAAGTATGTAGATCTGACTGAACAGCGATTTTAAAATGTTATCATGTTGTCCCAGAGAGTACACGAATTCCAAAGGCTCATCACATCATAGTGTTAGTTTTGAGCCCTCCAGTACACTAACCTTTTGAGAACTGTTAAAAAGTCGAGGCTGAAATAGGAATATGTGCAGCCTTGAAAGAGTGAAAAACTGCCCCTTTCTCTTCCAAGAAAGAGTAACAGCTCCAGGGCCAGAAACATTCGTATAAACAGAGGGCTGGTGGCTCATTGGACTTATACACAGGGACATTTTAAGGATTTGGGGGGCCCCTGGTCAGAACAATGAATTTAAGATTCAATTTCAGGTTTTTCATGACCTCTATGGCCAGGTCACTGACAGTCCCACTCATCCAAATTATAAATGTTTTTACATCTAATATTTAGGGATAGTGTCTTGTGTTTTCAATATTTAACACAGCAGAAGCTCACTAATATTACTGCAAATATCTGTGACGCCCTCCCATTTCTCATATGTGAGGTCCTGTTTTGATCTAAAATAAACTTTTTTATGGATGTTGCATGAAACCTAAACAAACACAGTATTTCTCTTCAAAATGTCCCTAATAGACTAACACCTCACTCACATTAAAAATAAAATAAAGGAAAGCAGTATTTAAAACAATTTGTTTAAGAATTACCGAAGGTCATTAGAGTAAGACTCTCTGCAGAACATAGCTGGCTCTATAAGCCCCCACCCCCTGAAAGTCTGGGGCCCGGAGTCCACTTTGCCCATGCCTCAAAACGTCTCTGCTCATACATCCACTGCCCTCATCTGTGATTGACCACTGATTTGGGTAACAAACATCTGCTATTAGCGCCAAGCGGCTCCTCTGGGTGATGGGCGCTTTAAAACCAAACCTAAAAGCTCCCCTTGGGTGATGGGCGCTTTCAAACTAAACCTAATATGTTATGGCTTACAGTGTCTCGAGTTTGCACTTCTAAAGGGAAGATACGAGATATAAACACAAGGCTTTTAAACAAATGGTGTTGTTGGTTTTAGTCTGCAGAAAAACAAAGTGCGGTCAGACTGCAGGGTTGAGAGCAGAATCGCCGAAGGCTGAGTCAGCTAATATTGCTAATGGAGAAGCCGGCTCTCCCTGTGGACAGGCAAGGTGAAATCAGGGAAGGTCCCTGCAGAGCATTTCAGAATCATAACAAAGCCTGAGGAGGATCAGGGCTAGACCGGGGCAGTAACTCAAAGAGTTATCTTTTGTCAACAAATGCTGTAATCATCTCGATAAGTGCAGACTTAAAGAGGCTGTGGTGTACTCCCTGTGCTCCCAGGTGCAGGCTGATGATGTCATCAGCGTTGTTTATATTTTCAACTTGTGCAAAATGTCTGGTGCATTTCTCAATGTTCAGCTTGCAAAAGCGTGGCATGTTCACCTAGTGTTTGTAGGGCACTCTGGGTACACAGTGTACTGCAGGTGAATGGATCTATGCGCTACACTGCTGATCCAGAAGCCAAGATGTCTTGCTTCCAACCCGGGTTATGCGACAAAAAAACATATGATTCTGGACTCAGAAGAATCTCTTTGAGCCTAAATGTACAAATAAATGCATGTGACATACTGTGTATTTGTAAAGCTCCCTATCGTCTGCGAGGGTATCCTGGTGTAGTGGCGGCTGCTTCAATACTTGGGCAAGGGAGGAATTGGATAAAAAAAAATAAGCGTACTTTCTTCGCAGCCGCCGACACCACCAAACCCTCTTCTCTGACCTCCCTCTACAGCGCCGCAAGTACTCAGGCTCACAGCCTCTCCCAGCCAATCAGGACGCTGCATGAGCAGTCATCATGATTGGTCTGAGCGGCCTGTTTGGCCGCTCAGGCAGTACCAGGGAGCCTGAGCATGTTCTCCACGGGGCTGTGCAACAAATAAATCCAGTTACAATACAATGCAATATGATTTAGTCAGTAGATTCCTTGTAGAGCAATGAATTCTTCACCACACACCCCGTCCACCTCAAAACTAGCCAGCCTTTAAGTGTTCAGGTTGCTAAACTCTGAAACCTGGATGCAGAGTTTTTTTGACGGGGAAAATCTTTTGGGTGTTTCCAATTTGAATGGGAAAAATATTGGCAGTCCAGTCCAAGAATGCAAGGAAGAAAATTAACTGGATGAGCTGCTCCCAAAAAAGCATGACACAACTTTATACTTGTCCGGCATCACCCTATGCTTACCCACTGCCCACAAACATGTGCGCACATTGTACATCACATTGTGCCCCGTATTACATACCGCCCTGTTCTGTACGAATGGTTTTCCACCAAGAACTCGACTGATGTATGACACGCAGTCCTCATCCCATGCGCTATCATCAGTTCACCCTGATGCACCACATCCTTGGTTCTCTTCAAACACACCATCCTTTGCTCCACTGAGGTTCATCATCTTTGCTTGCCTGAGGCACATAATCCTGTGCTACCTTGAGGTGAAGCATCCATGTCTTTCCTGACCTGAATCAATAACATAGAGTGCACTTATACCCTTACATCCATCAGCTAGTTCTCCACTCTCATGACCATTGCTTCTCTGAGGTGCATAACCCAGTGCTCCTCTGATATGCATCACTGGTACCCCTCTGAGGTACACCACCTAGTACTCCTGCAGAGCATCACTCACTGCTCCCACAAGGTTCTTCACTGAGCCACTCCTGCAGCACACAACCAGTGTTCCCGTAAAGTGCATCACTAATACTCCCCTTAAGGTACACCAGCCAATAATTCTGCGGTTCATCACTAGTGCCCCAATGAGGGCCATCACAGTGCTTCCCAGAGGTACATCAACCAGTGTCCCCATGGAACATGACCCAGTCCTCGCTATGATGTATTACTAGTGTTCCCTGTAGGTATATCAGCCAGTGCTCTGCTGATGCACATTACTCAGCGCTCCACTAAGTTGCATCGTGCAATGATTTCCAAAGCCTCATCACCCAAGTCTCACCAGGGGCACATTACTCTGTGCTGTCTGTAAGTATGTGGTAATCGATTGTGCAAACTTAGGCAAAAGGCAGCAGAGAGCTGTACATGGTTAAAGTCTAGCTTAAGTTCTGTGAGTGATTACGGAGGTAGCGGCTTCATATTCTGTTAATGTATTGTCATTTAGTGCTCTTTAAAGAGGTGCTCCTTTAAACCTTTCCTAAATTGGAGCAATTGTGAGGTGATCCTCATGGATACAGGGATGTTGGTTCAGACCTTGGTCCAATAGATAGAAAAAGGCTTCTGACTTGTTTTTTCTGTTTTACATTTTTTAGTCTGCAGTGTGGGTGTGCCAAGAACCAGCAATATGATGAGCTTGTCTGCATGATAAGTGGGGGGGGGGGGTTCCTGGTTGTGATTAGGGGTGGGCGGAACTCAGCGAAATTGCATAAAAAATCTGCTGGATTCTGCGAAGTTCTGTGAACAGGCGGAACAAGGAACAAGGCATGTTGCGCTGCTCGTGCAGATTTGTAGATCTGGGAGCTTGTTCCATGCTGAAAAAAATTGATGCCGCTCAAGAAGATTTTCTACTTGATCGGCAGCTTTGTTACCATGAATGGTCGCGACTAATAGCATTGGGGAAATCTTTCCGGGTGCCCTCCTAGCGGCCAAAAATCGTGTTAGGGGAAGCCAATTCTCACACGCACTCACAGAGCCGCTCACGAGAAAAACTCCACCATGCAGCCGTTGGTGGAATTTGTCTGGAACATAGCGTTACATACGTAATGCGGACTTGCAAAAACTCCACCAACTGAGCTGGAGGAGCAGAATTTATTGCACACCACTAGTCATCTGACTAGCCATAGCGGGTGTCGGGCGTTTGCCCTGGAGGACCCGTTTTGGAGTGGTGACGGCCGGTTTTGTTACTGGGGGCCTGCTTTGCAGTGATGCTGCAATGTCAGCCCCCAGTAACAAAAGGGCAAATGTTCCTTTATTTTGGTTCTCATCTAGAAAGTGCCCCTTTTAAAGGTGTTGCAAAAATGTAGGAATATTTCATCTTAAAGAGATCACTTAAGTTTCAAAATAAACTAGGAGCCCACTGGACGACTTTGCACCTCATATGCATGTCTCAGTGCTATGTTCAAATACGTTTTGTTGGCATTCTAAGAGGCCTATTCACAAAGGTAGATTGAAGTTAGTAAAACGTATGCCTGTAGTACTCTTTTGCGTACTCTACATGCCTTTTTGAATTAAAACATCTAAAATGACAATAAAATGGGAAATATCAGGAAATATCCACATACAAATAGGGCAAATAGAAAGGACTGTGACCTCTTTCTATGTTTACTAAGAGGCAGTTGGAAGTTTCCGGGTGGATTCTCAAAAGCATGTCAGAGTACGTGAGAAAAGGCCCCCAAAGTATCTTAATCTTTTTGCAGTGCACCTTCTGTAGAGACCACTTCAAACCGCATGTTATTTGGTACAAAGACCATCTACGTCATATTGTATTTTGGTTGTTATGGCTCCATTTCAGACAAAGACACGTTGGCAGAGAAGGGTCTTCAGTTTGCCTCTAGACTTTGGTAACCCTGATGGAAATGCATACATATGGCAGACATGCGATCCAGGTGTACATGGCGTAGACTGTCTGCATTCATCCAGTGATATGCCGAAGTCCTTGAATTCAGTGCTCCTTGACATACCTTTTGATCCCTATCTAAACTTGTTTAAAATTGCACAGATTATTTGATTGGACCCAATGCCAGGTTAAGTAGCTTGCACCAAATGTGGAGCAATTTTGGTGTGCACCTTCAATATCAAATCCAAAATACAGAGGGTTGCAAATATCAAGGACAAAATATTGAATTCAAACTACTGAAAGATAAGTAAGTATGGATTTTCTATACCTAACTCCACATATATGTACCTTGGTCACCAGTAGGTAGGTATAGTTAGGACCTGGTTTCCATTGGAACAACGTCTTTTGCTTTGCCAATAACATTAGTGTCTTTTAACAAATCTTCTCTAAATGGTCAAATCTAGTAGGACAGTTGGCTCAGCTCAAGTTTTGAAAACTTTGCTATAATTTGTCAAGTGGGGGCTGAGAAAAAGGGGGGGGGGTCCCAAAACACATTTTCGCCAAGTAATTTTCCATAGGAAATGTAGACACGACTACAGCCCAAACCACTAGACGAAATTACACCAAATTTGGCAGCCAGGTAGCTTTTGTGTAAATCCTTTCAGTATTATTTTAGATATTAATAAAAATCCAAATTTGTATATATAGGAGCGCAAAGGCTTCGCAAACCCTCTCGACCTTGTGCTGAGATCTAATTGGCTGTGAACACTTCAACCAGGAAGTGCTGGCTGCCAACTCTTCAACTAGGACGTGTTGGCAACCATCTTGGTTCTCAGCTTAAGCCCAGTCCCACCCAAAAAGTTTAAAAAAAGAAATGGGGGCAGGATAGTAATACCCTGACCCCTTAGCTCTGGCCATGGGGTCCCAGAGTGACCCCAACAGGGCTCAAAAACACTTTAAAAAAGAATTGCTACAAAAATGAAAAAGAGCTGCAAATCTGCAGCAAAAAAACCAAACAAGTGTGGGCTCTGCACTTGTGTTGAATACAGTCCCTGGGTGGGCAGGTCCTGGGGGCATTTTTTTTTAATGGAGGCGGGTGCATGGGCCTCCCTCCTGAGGTTCATTGAGCCCCGGGGACCACCACCTTCCCAAAGCTAAAGAAAGATTAGTAGGGGGACTGCAAGGACACCCCAGAGCCCTGGGCTCTACCACCTCCCCAAGGCTAAATGTCATGAGTGATGTATAATATATGAGGTCATAAGCAGTGCATTGTGGGGGCGTAAGTTATAGTTAGCTCAGGTAACTATGACTGCTGAATGTCACTGATTCTGTATGATTGAAATCTGAGCCTAATTATAACGTCCCTGTAACCTTTGTTTTTTCAATGAATTTCTAAGCTTTTTTTAGTTCTATTTCCTAACTATAATGTCCCTGTAAGCTTCGTTTTTTCCAGTGTATATATATACATATATACACACTTACACACACGCACACACCTGCTGTACTCTGACATGTGCCAGTATTTTGTGTTATACATAGATATGTCTTTAAAAAAAAGCTCATGCGTTTTGTGCAGGACTATCTGATGCAATGTCACTGATAGTGCACCAGTCACTCATGCTAAATCTGCCACATAATTTGACCATTCACTGGCATGGATTTCAAGTATCCCTGTCGCAGAATTGTGTTCTGGGCTCCCTCAGACGCCTAAGAATGACAATGAAAAACAAACTATTTTGTTTGCACCAGTTGTACAGTTCTGTATTACACAATTGCCCAATTCGCTGGCATCATTTAAAGTAAGATTTGCCAATCGTGTGTGCCAAAGTGAAATCACAAATCGACCTTGCCAGGGTAAATTGCAATCGAAACTAATTTTTCAAGATAAAAATGTATGCTTGCTTTTCCACCCAAGATGCGTTGATGTATGCTTTGATACTGTTGAAGTACTCCCTCACACTTCTCATAATAGGGCAAAATAATTTAACACACACATGGGAATGAGCCTTATCGAACCAACACACCTTAATGTTAGAGGTGTATGCAGTTTACTGTGGAAGCTCAGCTTTAACTCCCTGTCTTTTTGTTAACTTTCAGCCACGGATTGAGAAACTGGCGTCGATATGAATCCTGTTTTCTGTGCCAAAGAAGAGTCAACATTCCTTGGTTGGAGGCAGGACGGAATTCCCCCACATTTCAGCGCCCTCTGTGAGTTTTGTTTGTTTTGTTTCTACCAGAAGTTGGTGTACTTGATGTAAAGCTTTGCCTCAACGAGGATCTCCTAAATTTAGCTAAAAGGGGCTGTTTGATGAATGATGTCACAGTAGGTCTCAAAAACCAAGCAGCCTCCTTTACTAAAGCAAGATTGTAGGACGCTTATTGTTGGTGACTGTTAAAGATGCAGAACTCGGCAAAGAACCCTTTTTTCTGAAACTGGAAGGCGCCTTTAAGTGCGCGTGCACGACCACCGTAGTAACGAGCTGAAACCAATTCAGAGATGAACCAGGGCTACCTAAAGCAAGGGAAGTGGAAAATAAAATCCATGTATCTGCCAATGGGAGTACAAGGCCTGTGAAATGCAGATTAAGTACTGCAACTAGAACAAATGCAGTGTTGTTTTTGTCATTTTTTTTTACCAGCAGCATTTTGCATGCGGAGACATTTAAGCCCATACTTATGATTCAAAAGCCCAAATATTAGCCACATGTTGCTAGTGCTCTTAGCTAAAAAAAAGTCTGCACTGGAAGAAAGTGGCTTCTTGCGGCACGCTAAAATAGGTTTGCCTTTGCTCTCTGACTCGGTGAAGTGTGGTTACTGCAAATCCTTCCCGATCTTGGTGTATTTTCAAAATGAGTACCTTGCTGTATGAGCGATACTCCAGAAACATGGCTGTGAACTGGCCACCAAGGGCCACTTCAAGTTACTCCTGGCTGAAATACGGGGATGTGTAGACCCATGCTTGTTTTTGGAACAGTTAAGCTACACGCCTGCATTTCTTTGCTGGTTGTAGAACAAAGGCAGGCTAAAAGCCACTGCAGCAACCTGGACACTCTTATAGAGCAGCAGTGCTTAATTTGTAAAATATTAAGTGCCAGGGCTCCGACCAGGAAGCCACTGCAGCTCGCACCGCTCATCGCACTTGTCATCGCTGCCAAAACGACTACTAACCATCTCTCTTGTGTGTTAATGCAACAGTTCAGATAATTCCAGGTCCCCAAAGCTAAAGGAATGGCTGGGGAGGCAGGTGTTAGCAATTTTAATGTATATAGTATTCCTAAATAGCCGTTGTTCTGCTCATCTCTAAATTTGATGAGGAGCGCCACCATTTGGCAGACTGTTCTAAATATGGTGTTGACAGTCAGGTGCCGGTGCCGAGCACCGGAAACCAATTAAGTGCCGGGTGCTGAGCACAGGAAAGCACCGGCTCAAATTAACCCCTTCAGCGCGGCGGGAATTCCCCCGCGGTGCTGAAGGGTTCGAGCGCGAGCGGGGCCATGACGGAACGGTTCCGTCATGAGCACAGCGCAACCGTCATGGGCATGGAAGGGGTTAAGCACTGGCAGCAGTTTTTTGGCAGCTTTTTTATTCTAATGAGCAGAGATGTATTTGGCGCCTAGTCACTTAGAACCTGAATTATAAATGGGCGGACACCCCGTTGATCTTCCAGGAGGACACCGTAAATTACTTTGTCCCCCAAGTGGAGGGTCCGCCTCCCACATTTATAGATGGCCGCCAAGCAGGCAGTCATTTATAATGCATTGACTGGAGCTGCCTTTATGGCGGTTCCTACCAATGCATTTCGCTGTTTGGTGCATGGCTGCATTATGCTGACGCCAGTTTTCTTTTTTTACTTTCAAAAAGAAATTCCCGAAACTGGATTTTCTTTTTGAAAATAAAAAATGTAATGCTCCACTCGCCTTTGGAGTACTCACTTATGGCGGGGGAATCATTATTTCCATTATACTGTTCCTCACTGAAATTGGTTTGCCTGGCAGTGATGGACAGTAAAAGAAATGGCTATATGTGTGCCCTTCATTATTGGGTGGATGGACATATAGCAATGGAGTAACGACGGCCTTCAGAGAGATCTGACTACGGCTGTGATGAAGTGGTCACCGCTGTAGACTAACCTATGGTCCACCCACATCTTAATCGGGAGGGAGGACCATTATGTTGGCGGTAAGGATACTTCGTTGACATTGCAACAGAGTATCCTTACCGCCAACATATAAATCAGCCCATTAGTTTGGACTTTAAACCACCTGAGTATGCTCTGAATCTAAGCAAAGATTTCTTAACAAATGAAAAACAGACATACGAGTTTTCAGAAAAGCTGCTGCGATTTCTGTATATATGCATATTTTGGACTTGTTACCGCCCTATGTTAAATGGGAGTGGCCTAACTTAGTGATGGACAGAGCACTGCTACAAGACTGGAACACCTCTTCCAGGCCGGATTCACATATGTTATGTTAAGAACATGTCCTCTAGCAACCAAACACTCTAGTCCTGGGTTGGGGCAGACTAATAGGATCCCAAAGGGCTTCACGGCCACAAGAGAGGTAGGAAGCAATATATACATGTGAAATACAATGCCTCGTGCTGTTCTCCACCTAGTTTCTCTGATATCAAATATTCCTTTTCACAACTGTGACATCATTCTTTCCTGGTTGGGACAACCTACCAAAGTGTGTGCAATCTTATGCTAAAGCATGGGCGCTCCCCAAGTCGGGACTCGTCTGTGGGACAATTTGGATGTGCCCTAAATGCTGGTCTAACAGGTCAGTGTGCAGGAAGGTTTCTTTGGCTGGTTGTGGGCCTGTTTTATTGTTGGGGTAGTCCAGTTTTTGCCTTTGTTTCCCTGATACGGCCACAAACACTGCCTGCAGCAAGCACAAATGCATACCGTCTCCCATAACTGCCAAAACTCCCCTCCAGTGCTTATTTACAAGTTCAAAACTGCCTCAATTTGCAAATGTGGGCGTCTTTTTAAACTAATTTGCTAATACAGGCACATTTACTTTGGTGTCGGCCTGCTTTCTGTCCCACTTGCACCCTTTCACTCCCTGCTTTGTTTACCTACTTGGTTCTTTTGTTCATCCACTCAAGTCTACCTGGTTTACTTTTAAAATGATTTGCATATTGTTGTCTGCAGAATACTTCATCAGATAAAATGCCCTTACAGTCATTTAGATCCAGTACACCTGTTTAGACTACCTGTAACTTCTTGAGTCAGATGAGACTATAGTGTCCTTATATTTGAAAGTTAGAACACATGATTGATAGTCTTAACATTTACCTATCACATAAGTATCACGTTTTGTATTGGAATTGCATTTATATAGCGCTTATAACCCCTGATGAGGCATTGAAGCGCTTTATGGCGGGTAGCACACTACTCCATAACCCAAAGTAAATGGATAATTCAGTGTTAAAAAAAATACTGTTACATATAGGCCTACTACCTTATTTTCCTCCTTGATATCATCCTTATGCAAACTTTTGTGCAATTTTAGCACCTTACACATTGGACCTGAGCTGTACGCAAATTAAAAGTATTGTTACATTTTGCAATGGCTTTTTTTCTGGAAAAATATTTTTGTGATGCGTGAGGACACGCCGCTGAGCACAGAAAAGGAGGTGGACAAACAAGTGGCTTTGAAAAAGTGCTGTGGGTGCTAATGCAAGCATGTGAAATGGGATCCCTTCTCCTTTTTGGGTGTTAAAGAAAGGGCTATTATTGGGGTAAGATGCGCCCAATACACGCCTGGGCACTAGTGCCCCTGCACCTATTGCACCATTGATAGCTACGCCCCTGGGTTTAACTATTTCATGTTGTCTGCCTGCTCGAGATAGGTGATTATGGATTCAGAAGGAAGGTATATTGCATTGTATTTTCGCATTTACATAGTACCTCAAAAGGGCAACAGAAGCTGTTTCAGGTGGTAAAGTAAGAGGCTACACCACTGATTGTACATTGACTACGTTGTATGCAATATTTTGTTGGTAGGTTTGAAGCTGTGTTCAGTTTGTGTGTAATGTTAAAGTGACACAAGCTAATAAGTTGATCGCCCCCCCAAAAAACACTGTGGAATCCTTTTTATTAGAAAGAAATACAATAATCTGCACTTCCAGTTTTACAACCTCACTAGAGTACAGATTTCTGCATTATCTGAATTCATAGTGGTTTCCAAGAGTATGGCGAGAAGCCTGCAACAGACTTGCAACACTGTGGAGGCATTTCTGCATGTTTAGCTGTAGACAGTGTACAACTGTGATTGGAGAAGTGTCTTTCCTCGTGTGCGATTTCACAATTTTTCCCTACACCCTGGAACATATGTTCAGTGCAGAGAAACTAAACTCCAACAAATAATGGGGGTGTTCCAAGCCCATTCTATTCTTGGAAAGGAATTTATTCATGTTCTGCACCAGAGATAAATCTCTGCCCATTTCCAGAGTGAGAAAAGGACATGGAAATATTTATGTACACCCCAAAACGTGTAAATAAGTGGGTTCTTCCAAACTGTCAGGCCAATTTCGTCCTAGGAAGCCAACTCCAGTGAGTAGCCTTACTTGCACAAAATCTTCATCAAAGTAAATGTTGTTATAAGTTTTTAAAACTTTGTGAACTGTGTATTTGTGCATTGCTGAGCACTCCCAAATTACCCTATTGCACCCCTTCTCCCTTCCTCCCCACCTTCTCTATATTTATTTGTCTTTTCACACAGTTGGTTGCTACGCTTTGTGCACTTCTTACTATTTGAAGCCATCCTGGTACATGAATACAGCTTTTTTCCTCTTTCAACTACGCATAGATCTTGTAAAGGAAGACAATAAATAAACCATTCCCCAGGGACTCTCCTGAACCAACGATTGTGACCCATGTGCATCCAGCTGATTGGCAAGCCCACTATGCGTGGTATAGACTTGCGTGGTAAAGATTTGCATGGTAGTGTTGCGGCAGTTGTAGTGACTGTGTTGTGAAAGCGTGCGTGCTAATGGTTTGCGTGGTTACGTCATCCATCCATCTTTGACCAGGATGAACCTGGTTAGTGTATCTGACCCACACTCCAACGCGGCCAGAGACAAATTGCGCCTAGGTCCTTTTCTATCATGACACTGACTAACATGGGCACTTTGTGCTCGGTGGCACCATATTTTCCAATTCTATGTTCTGTGTCATCAATTCTGTCATACTTGAAAAAATTAGCTTGTTCAATTATTCCTCATATACACCATGTATAAAACAGTGTTGCCCATTTCCCAAATATCTGTGTACCCACAGGCCTTATCTATTGAAAATGACATTATATGATATTAAAGTCCCCTGCTTAGATAAGAATATACGCAGCTATAATTCCTTCAACATACAATGCTAGGTCTTTCTGTAAGGCATGTACAGCCAAGATCCTGGAGGTGTCAAACCTGTTATTACAGAAATTAATCAGTATAATTCCAATCTCGTTTTTAGGTTGAAAGTACAAGATCTGATAGTATGGGGAACTAGTATAGGATTTTACCAGCCTGAGCGGGGTTAACGTAGAAATCAATACCGACAGCCCCCCTTTTGCTCTTCCACTAGATGATGGGATGGCTGGGGCAATAACAGAGGAATAACCTTCCTTATGCCAAGTCTATGGGAGGCAAATTATTCGAGATATTTTTAAAGTGGCATTCCATTCTGTTTTAGCCAGACTACTACTAACACCTGCTACATTCCATGTCATAAATGTAATCTTCTTTCTTTGTGGGAAGTATGTGGGCTTTTGAGGTCTGCCATATGTTCTATTAGTGGCCTTTCCACATGGGTAGGGGTAGCATTGTCGGAGTCATCCGCGTAGTCTATTGTTTTTTCCACTAAAACAGTAGAGTTGTCCTGGTCCGTAAAGGGGATCAATTTGTCAATCTAACTCGTTACAGCTGTTTGTACTTTTCCATACATTGTTACTATCTTGATTGCTAGCTGGTTGGTGGTTAGCCGGTTGTGCATGTATTCTTATAGTTCAGTCTGTAAAAAGAAGCCCAAAAGTACAGCTATAATACTAACCCCTATTGTGGTACTACTTTGTTGTCTGTGGTAGAGGTCAGAAAGAAGGAGCATAACAAGAGATGGTCGCAGGAAGTTTACCACTATAAAATCACCTGGTTCTTGTTTCTTGGTGCCACCTACCCAAGACACTTGTCGCACCATGATCACATCCTGGCTTAAGGCGTTTGGAGCACATATGCTATATGACATCCAATGTATCACTTTATTACGTAAGTCCATCCAAGACTTGGCTGTACCTGGTTTTTATTTTGGGACATTCTTTTAGGACAATCAAATTGGGTGTTTTATCCGGGGGTAAATGCAGGGAATCTTCCACAAGCATTAGCCTCCATGCATTTTTGCGACTCTGTTGCCTTGCATGGCCTAGTTGTTGGTTTTCATGTTGCGGTGGGTTGGGGCAGGTAAAGCCTTCTTATGTATTGCCAAATCGTTAGTCTGTTGAATACTCAATGATGCTCCCTCTTTTGTGTGGGCCGGTTCTGGCAGGAGCAGAGGTATTAAAGAGACACATTTTACCGCACCGGAAGTTGAGGAACCAATGCAATAGGGTTATGGCTACCCAAAAAGTCACTTGTTCCATTAAGGTTACACATTCTTTTTTTTCCTTTATTTCAGTTAAAAGTTTTAAATCAATGTTATCAATTTTACGGTGAATCCTTTTTAATAAACATTCCAAGCCTTTCGGTAGAGAAGGATCGTGGTCATTAATGAAGCCCTGGCGAATCCTATCATATCTTTTTGATTTTGGAATTAAACTTGCTTTATTGGTTTTCATGGACTTTGTTAGTTTAATTGTAGGCTCTTTGGATGATTGCCTTTTCTTTGGAGGGGGCGCAGTTAGCTCCTCATTAGATTGTAACTCGGTTAACTCCAGAGGATCTGTAAATACAGAAGGCAAAGGTTTGCCTTTAGGTATATTTCCAGCTTTTTCTACAGTGTCAGTACCTAACAATGGTGACTTGTCGATAAAGTTGGTGGGCTCGACAATTGCTTCTGTATTTGCCCCTGAGGTGTACTATTTGTAGCCACAAGCCTTGCTTCGACACTAACACTTTCATCATTTAGCTTGCCCATGGCATCTGTTAAGTAATTGGCAATAACATTACTGGTTTTTGCAGTCTTATCATTGTTGCCCACAAGTTCTTGGGTATGTTTGTGCTTCCCCATATTATTTCCCAAGGTCAATTGTAAAAAATAAGTTTGGATTGGGAGTCTCACCTTAGGCACCTTGATCCACCGACAAAGAGGGGCGGCCTAGCCCAGCCTTGTCCGGCCGCGGAAGGCCTGGGCTTTGCCAGGGCGTGACCCGCACATGTCCCACGCCCCGGCGCGAGAGGTAGCGTTATAAACGCGATGGGGGTTGCATCCCCCAATCAGCAGCTGTGTGGAGTAGTTGTTGTGTCCGTTGCACCTTGGGACAAGTAGGTTCACCAGGCCAAGGAAAAGCAGCCCAGCAAGAACAAGCAGAGTCACTTGGATCGTTGGTGGATAACTCATCAACAATCCAATTTTTTAGAATATCTTTATGTGCAGACCAGCATGCGTAGTTGAACAGAGAAGCTAGATGTAGGCAGCTTATAGATTTTAAGTTCAGTTTGAGGTGAAAAATTGCCTGAGTACTGAAGGGACTTAGGTTGAGTAACAGCCTAATATGTTGCATGTAGATTGTTAAGGATGTCAATCTGCTTAGAAGAAAATACTTACAAAGCGCGGAGGAAAGAGGGAGTAGTTTGGGCCAAAAGCGAAAGCGTAATTACTCGGCTGCCATAAATGGCAGATAAGCATTTGACTCCCTTGGTGACTGTGGTCGCTTTTGTTTTTTCCTTGGTCAATATGAGCTTTCCAGGTCAATCTGGAGTCAATTCTGATGCCTAGATACTGGTAGTTTGAAGCGACGTCTACTCGTTTGCCAATCTGCCAAGGAAAATGCTTCCTTTTCTTCCCAAAGGACATCATTTTTGTTTTGAAAGCATTGGTGATCAGGCCATTGACGAGGTTAAACAGATTCAGTTGTTTTAGTTGAAACTGAAGTCTGGAAGAAGTTAAGGAGAAAATCACCAGGTAGTCGGCGTATACAAGATAGGGTATCGTTGATCGCTCAATTTGGGTCTGGGGAGCTGAAGTAGTTGGATAAGTCAGTATGTATCAAGAAAACGCTAATGGTGCCAGTACACAGCCATTGTTTTTTCTTTTAAATAGGGTTTGCTGATTTTCATAGACATTGAACTGTGCTACTAACCGGCATAATTATGGGCTCAATAGCATTTCCCAGCTAGTCTTGTGTAGGATATCAGCTTAACATGTCCTAGCCATCATCATATGCCAAAGTTTCGAACAAACATGAACAATGAAACAGGCATTCAAAATGTAACACAACTGTGAAGTCCGCTTTAGAGTGATAGTGTGACGGGGTGTGTAGCACGAGCTGGGTGTAGAGGGTCGAGCTCGTGGATGCAGGAGCAGTGCATGGGCAGGGAGGGGCATGAGTAACAGCGCCGGCGGGAGGGGGGGGGGGGGATGCAGCCCGCATTTGTTGCCACTCTGTGCTTGGAGGAGAGGGGCTCGAGTCCCCTGGGGGGCCTAGTAGTAATGGTCATATAGGTTGAGGAGTCGTGTGCTGGGGTGGAGGGTGGTGCAGCTGCGCCATTCCTGGCAGGGGGCTTGCCCATGGTCGTGCAAGTGTGGGTTGTAGCATGAGATAGAATGGTATGGTTCACAGGGGATGCACATCATTTTTTACCCCAACCTGAAGCAAGAAGGTTTCCCAGCGCTCACCACTGGTACTCCTGTCCCCTCCCATGTGGAGGAGCCGCAGTGCGTTGGCCTCTGTCCACGTCAGTAGTGTAGGCAGCCAGTGCTAGAGATCAGGAGAACTGGCGCCTTCCATACTTTGGCTATCGGCCTTTTGAATAGTACAAAGGTGAGGTGTCTATCAACTTTCGCTCTGGTGCGATGCCCCAATAGGCACGATTCAGGTGTGGGCTCAAGAGCATATTCAGGCAGTTCAGACACATTGGCAGTTGTTCTGTAGTACCAGGCAATCCCACACCTTGTGGTAGAATCCAGCGTACCACTGTTAGTAGCGGGGCACTCGGGGGAGAGGACCGAATACATACATTTGATGAGCTAGGGGCGAGGTAGGCCTTGTGTACATAGTTGAATTGTGTGATGTGAACTCTAGGGATGCAGGATATGTCTTTCACCATTTTAGGGCGCGGGACTAGGATTTGTTAGTTAGGGGTTGCCATAGTACAGCATCCTATCTGGAACATGCTCGAACAGCGTAGTCTGGCGTAACGGAGTTGAGAGAGATGTAGAGGATGGTTATCGCATGGCACGAGCTATCCACACTCGGGAGTGTATGCAGTGTGGCAGATGCGTGAGGTGCGCATCGCAGCCGCCCCATGCAGCACATAGTGCACTTTGTATCATATAAGGTTAAGAACAGTCCAGTTCCTAGTCCGTAAATGTCCTTAACGTCCTGAAAGGACATAATGGAGCCATCAGCATTGAATTCCCCCAACTGTTCATCTCCTGCTTCTCTCCAGGGAACCGCGTCGATCCACTGTGCCACTTCATTATCGTGGGGGAGGTCCCAAAGCTCAATGGATGGTAAGTATGAGATATTGGCTCCCTTAGCGTGTATGAATTTGCACCAGCAGGAGCAGGCCACAGCCATGTGACTTGTTTCCCAATGGGGGTGGGCTGTCGAGTCTGATAACCATGTGTAGCTTACATGTGCACATGTGCAAGCAGCTTTGTGAACAGGACTCCTGGTGATGTGCAGCTTAGTATGCATTTGATAACAAACAAGGAAGCAAAATCTGTAAAGTTCAGGGATTCTGCCTAGTGGGCAGTACATTCAAGTGCTGTTATGGTTGACTTTGTGAACTGGAACGTGCTTAGCTTTCTTACACCAACGTTGCTTCTAAGGGGACAGCCGCCTTCCTCTGGGAGCCCAATTTGACACTTTGGTAACTGAAACTGAGGTTGCAAAATACCTATCAAGAAGCGAACGACGCCCGCGAGGAATACTTAGGTGTGAGTAACAGGCTTAACAAGATGGCCATTAAAAATTGATTTTACACTTCAGTTCCCTTTATTTCTCATGACACAGTCGACAGGGCACTTTAGGCTCCTGTTTCCAAAGACCGCTGTCCGCATAATGGAGCTGGCGGGTAATGGCCTGGGGTAATGTTTGGCTGCTACACGTTGTTTCCCTTTACAGTGCTGCTTTTGTGCATTAACCCTTCCTTGGAGCACCGCTGCACACAAACAAAAGAGCAGTGTGTCTCATTGTACCTGCGCTGTAGCCTGCAGGCTATGGCAATCTTATTGTGTTTTCCCTGAGGTGTAATATTCAACACTTAAACTCATTCAGACACAAACATATTGTATTGATGTCTGTGCATTGATTTGTGTGATGTGTGTGTGTGTATTGGTATTTAGATCATGGATACTTATGGGGGGAACAATGGAATGCCGTGTAACAATGAGAAAGGGGAGATGACTCAAGATCGTTTATGTAGTGTCCTCCCAGGCCTGGGTACCTGCGAAGGGCTACATCCCACTCAGAACTTAGTGTTAAATGTTTTTATTCATCTGTGTGTAGCTGCAAACCCAATATTCTAAATCAGTCTTCATAGCTTTCTTCTCTAACACTTACGTCACAGTTCTGTGGAGTCCACCTGAAGCCAAAAGGGTTTCATCATTTCTAATTCAAAAGACACTACATCTCCCCCTCTGTTAAATAAAAATGTAATTTTCTTTTCACAAAATATTTATATAGATAAACATATACACTCAAATCTCTTCAATGAATCTTCTTGGCACTTTAATTGTACGACCTGATCTTGTTGTGGGAAACTGGGAGGTGTCATCACCAATGTCCAGGATCTGCGTCAATGGTGTAGAAGCAACAGCAGTCACTGATGTTTTAGACCCAGTCCCTCTTTCAACTATTAGATCTGATGAACATTTGGTCAAGTGCCTAAAACTAGAAGAGTCTGGGGTAATAGAGTGCTCAGCGGTCACCATGTGTCCCTTAGGAGACACCACTTGGAAAGATTCTGATTCAAAGGAGCTTCACATTTTATTCTCTGTATTTGTCGTACATCCAATGGATCTCCTCTCTTAAAGGCGATGTTTTTGCATGTCATCTTTTGTCAGGATACACTTTCATCTTTTGTTTGTTAACCAAGTCCTTCTCATGAATTGTCATCTCATTCTTCTTTCTCTGTTTGGTCCATGGAGGTACCTTGGTGGTTGTTGCAGTCACCAACATCATAATAGCAGGACTCTCCTGTGGTCAAGTGGGGTGTTGAACAATAAGCTGTCAGGGTAGAATTCAATAAGGTTTCCGAACAGAGCTTCTCAAGAGCAGCACACTGCACTGCTTTCTTTAGTGTACTCATAAAACACTCAGCAAGCCCACTGGCTTGCAGCCACAGAGGTGCGCTCTGTTGATGCTTTATATTTAAATGCTCCAAGAATTCTTTAAACTCTTAACTGTTCAAAGGCGGGACATTGTCAGACTTCACTATGGCTGGAACACACCATGTCACCATAAATTCTTTCAATGACTCGTTCTTGTGTAGTAGATGAAAAATCTTCAATTAGTGGAAATTGTGAGTATTCACCCATTATCACCAACAGTTTTCGATGGCTATTCTCTCCCATGCATGCGTCAGGATTTCTGACTTGTTCAAGGTGTGATGAATAGTTTTTGTGAAAAGGCCGTTGCATAAATGACAGGCCTCTAATTTCTTTTCAACCCTCTCTTCAAGGTAAGAAAACCAGACTCTGTCTTGGAGAGCTTGTTTGGTGGTAACGACTAAGGGTGGGTGGAATTTGCGAAAGTGCCTTTCGCAACATATCGCGAAACGGCAAAAAATCTCCGCGATCACGCAAAATTTCACGTGATCGCGGAGATTTTTGTGTGCTCAATAATGTGTTACTGAATTTGACCTGCAACTCGGGCACCTGCTTTATTTATATTCGGGCACCTGCTTTATTTATATCTGTAAGACTTACAGATATAAATAAAGCAGGTGCCCGAGTTGAAGGTCAAATACTGTAAGTGCTTCCTGTTGGGGTTTAAATTTTGTGACAGAAGCTTCGTTTCAACACAAAAAGTACTGGCACACTGTAGCAAACATTTATTTTTATTCTGGAATGAGTGGAGGAAGTGTGTTTTATCACAAACCACCCATGCTCATCATATTATATAGAGTCACCCCATCCAGAATGCTACAAAGTTAAAAATTGTGTAAATCAGTAAAGTCAGAATGAAAGAAATGTGAAGTCAGTCCACAGATAGAAAAACTCTACACACACCCTCGATGATGAAGAGGTGAAAAATGTGTAAAGAGAGTGAGAGTACCTCAGGTGCGCACCACCAGAGGAGCTACTGGTTGGTTCTCACCAGCTTGCCCACGTCAATTTCATCATTGGTAACTCTCTCTCAGGAAAAAGGTGTGCAGTGTCCAGTGAAACAACACATAACACAAGACGGTGTAGTGTGAAAACAGAAAAACACATAAACTGTGCGAACAAGGACAGGAAAAAATGTGGGGAGGGGTATTAGACTCACAAATAATTGTTTATTCTGGTTAGGAGTCTATCCCCCTATTTAAAAACACAGCATGTTGCATACCTTAGTAATGACGGCCAACATTTTTTATTGCCAGTTGATTTGTGGCAAATTCATCAGGGCAAGAAGGGGTCAAAGATCGCCTTCTCTGGACACACACCTTTAAAAATGGACTAGTTGGGGCTATGGGCCCACATACCAGCCACCAACCAATTGCAGGGGCGTTCTAACCTCTTTATTTTCGCCTTCCTGCTCTGCAAAGCACGACCGTAGTTGGTGCCTGCACCCTGTAACTTTACTGCCAGGCGGAAACTCAGCACTGGAACCTCGATGGCTATTCTCTCCCATGCATGCGTCAGGATTTCTGACTTGTTCAAGGTGTGATGAATAGTTTTTGTGAAAAGGCCGTTGCATAAATGACAGGTCTCTAATTTCTTTTCAACCCTCTCTTCAAGGTAAGAAAACCAGACTCTGTCTTGGAGAGCTTGTTTGGTGGTAACGACTAAGGGTGGGTGGAATTTGCGAAAGTGCCTTTCGCAAAATATCGCGAAACGGCAAAAAATCTCCGCGATCACGCAAAATTTCACGTGATCGCGGAGATTTTTGTGTGCTCATTAATGTGTTACTGAATTTGACCTGCAACTCGGGCACCTGCTTTATTTATATTCGGGCACCTGCTTTATTTATATCTGTAAGACTTACAGATATAAATAAAGCAGGTGCCCGAGTTGAAGGTCAAATACTGTAAGTGCTTCCTGTTGGGGTTTAATTTTTGTGACAGAAGCTTCGTGCCAGAATGAATCCTGCCCTGCATATTTATTCAAGAAGATGCCACCATTTTGTGCGTGCAATACCTCTACTCAACTTGGGTCCGTACACTGAGGTGCTGTGAGTAGAAATGCACTTCGTGGGTACCGTTGGAACTGGGGTTGCAGTCAGGGATTCCTTTTTGGAGGTCTTCGGCGTAGGCAGTCAGTGGGCAAAGTGCAGCGTGCACGTTAGAGTTAAAGGTGGCGTACCTGTCTTTGAATCACATAAAGAAAGTGGCTCAAGAAAAGGTATAAACTAATTACTCACATCTCCCATCCACAGGCTCGCCATGTTTCCCACACACCTGGACCATCCCCCCACCTACTTCCAACTCAGACTCTTTCTTACTGGCCAGAATGTGCTTCTCGGTAACGGCATGCGAAGAGGATTAGCTCACACAGTCAGAGAACAGTTTGCAGCGCTAACGAAAAACTAGAGCGCTAACTGCGTTACTCAACTGTATCAGCGTACTTATGTTCCAATGGGTGATCAGAGAACTGGGACAGACACTCCACCAATGGGAGGCTGCATGAGAAATCCCGAGGCATTGCTTCAGAGATGAGTAACTAGCTATCAGGCAGAGAGGAGAAGAAGAGACGCAAGGGCAAATGGAGTACGTGGGAATACAGGAGGGTAGGAGAACAGACGGGTGTAGAGTAATGGTGGACAACAATTTCCGTTCCCTCGTGGATTACAGAAGTTGCGACATTCTCGCATTCCGCGCAGAACGCAAAAATGTCAAATTTTCGCAATTTCCACGAGCGGAACGGAAATTGTCACCCACCCTTAGTAACGACTCCACGATGTCCTTTATGGCCCACTTCAATTATTTTCTGCCTCAGACTCTCCAGAATGAGGATTCTTGACCCTCGTAATATAAGTCCTGGCTGCGTTATGGACAGTTCATCCTTGACATTTTTGAATTTTTGATATTCACCATCACTAGTGAGCAGTTGAGTGTTCTGGTTCCTGGACTGATGTGTAATTATATCTTTCAACTTTAACATGTCACTGTCATGGTTTGGAGCAGTAATAATCTGGGCCAACAAAATGGCAGCTGGTGTGTTTGGTTTTACAATGAAATTGTTATAGGCCTCAGGCATCTTGGATGGAGTAGCATGACCTTGCATGGGCACTCTGGAAAAGTAGTCAGCAGGGTCGTGATCCTTCCCTGGACGATGCACAATGGTAAAATTATACTCTTGTAACCGTAGTCTCCATCGTTCAATGCAAAGAGGCATTTTGGCCTTTGGATTTCAGAATATAGTTAGAAAAGCTTGATGATGAGTTACCATCGTAAAAGGTTTTCCGTACAGGAATAAATGGAAATGTTCACAAGTTCATACCACAGCTACACTTTCTTTTTCAAGTTGTGAGTAAGCACATTCTGTTTTGGACAAATGTGCTTGCATTTGCCACAATATGCCTTTGAGTGTCCGCTGTGCTGTGCAATGATAGCGCCTAACCTGACTAGCCTAGTATTAACAACAACCTCTCTATGAAGCTTCGGATTGGAGTGTGCTATTTCAGTAGCATTTTGAATTACTTATTTGATTTTGCTAAAACTCTTGTCACATACATATGACCAATGAAACGAAACATTCTTTCTTGTCAAGTCTCTCAGTGAAGTACTAACAGTGGCAAAGTCTTATATGTATCTGGAACGATAACTGGCCATGCCAAGAAATGAACACACCATAGAAACATCTTGCGGGGGTCAGCATTTGACAGCGCTTGTACTTAAACAGGATCTGGTGTCATACCCCCATCAGAAAAGATATGACCAAAGAATTTCAGCTTTGTCTTATATAACTCACACTTGTCTGGATACAAAGTCCAACCTGCTTTGGCAAGTAAACTACATACTTGTGCAAGAGCTTTATTGTGTTTTTTGTGTAGCTCCGAAAACCAGTATATCTTTGCTGTAGTTGAACGCATTCATGACAGGCTGTATGATACGTCGAATGACGTCTTGAGTGGATGACACACCAAAAAATCAGTCTTTTGTATTGAAATAGACTAACATGTGCAGAAAAGCTTATTATGTACCTGCAATCTTTGTCAAGATCTAACTTATGATAACCTTTATTTAAATCAAGGTGATAGAAGACCTTTGCAACATTTAATTGCATTATCATGCCATCAAAGTTTGAACCTGGATGTCGTTCTCATTCAGTTGTCTTGTTAACCTGGTGCATGTTGACGCATATGCATACAGGTCCTTTGTGGGCACTACCACTATGGATGAAACCCATGGCGTTGGACCAGTAGCAGACTCAATAATGTCATGCTTACGTAACAATTCAAGTTCTTTCCCAACAGCTTCTTGCAAATGAAAAGCCATTTGTCTTTGAGCAACAGGACGGACATCCTCATTAATATGCAACTTTACTTTCATAGTCCGAAGCTTTCCACAACAAGAAAATAACAATGGGAACTGACTTACTATTTAATGGAGTAAATTCATGTTGTAATTCATAGAAATCCATCCCATATCGGCAGCTGTGCTGAAGCGGAGTAGACAGACACTGGATGCCATGCCTTGAAGCAGATGGATGGGTGCTTGTACCTTTGTTTTCTTGTGTTTCATTGTTGTTACAAACAAACTTTGACTTTTTAAGTGCGTTGATGCAGCCCATGTATACACTTTGGTTTTTGATGGCGTAAGTTGCCGTAATGGAGATAATTAATTGTATTTCTCCTCAATCATGTTTATCGATGCACCACTGTTGATAATGAAAGGTTTTGAACAACCATTTAATTTTAGTGTAATTTTCTGGCAATGTTTGAATGACTTTGGTGCTTTGGCATGCCGATCTTTCTTTAACTGACATTTTTCTTCTCAGCAGCCAGCCCAACTTGCACACACGTTTCTGATGTAAACATCAACATGGCACAATCATTTTCTTCAATCTCTCTTGATATTGATACCGAAGAACTGTATGACGATAATTCGGCTGACTATCAACATCGTTCGATGTCAACTTGTCTTAACTTATGTCATCGCTTGACCTTGTGGGTGCACATTGCACATTGCTCCTGGAACATTTTGCAGCCGTTTTGTTTTTACTCCGTGATGCACTTGCATTTCTCCTGGCTTTGCAAACTGTCACAAAATGGTTCTTCTTTCCACAGCCTTTACAGATCTGTTCAAGAAGGGGACATTTACTTTCATGTGGAAATGAAAATCCATATCTAAAACACAACTTCTTGTTACAAGCAGGCATCACCATTTGTCCTTCAGTCTTAAGTTTCAGGTTACTTTTCACTCTCATGACTGATTCATTCTGGGCACCTTTGGCCTTCATGTTGGCAGCTTGTCTATCGAAACGCTCTTCAGCTCTGGCAGCCATCAACACTTGCTCCAGACTTATAAGTATCTCTCTGCATTTGTCGTCTGAATGAATCTGACAAACATCTATCAATAACTCTCAGATACATGGCTTCTTCATCATTAAATTAAATGTCTGATGAGTGTGTCCAGTCTCTCCAAAAATTGATCAATGGTTTCACCAACTTTCTGGCATTCCTGGTTGAAGATGTATCTTTCGTAATCAACATTTGGCATTGGATTGAATTTGAGATTCAACACTTCTCTAATCTGATGATATGTGATTTCTTCATCAGTTTGCTGCATTATCTTTATGACTTCTTTTACACCATCACCAGCATTTTTGAGATACCTGACAATCTTTTTGTTATCAGTCTCTTCAAGTGTACAGATAAAATCATCAAATGTCTCTATCAAAGTAGTACATCTATAACCAATATTTAGCTTTTTGGTGGTATTGAATGGTTGTGGTTGTTTCAGGAAAGCAGCAGCTTTGTAAACCAGTTTGAAACTCACTGACACTGCATATGAATCTCTGTGGCTTTGTTTATGTGACACAGCAGTGAGGCCTGGCAACGTGCTAGCCTCGGTATCATCTTTCATGATCGCTGAAATCGTGACTTACTTCTTTGCCAGTTGAAATATTTCACTATTCCGAAGATATTTGGAGACTGTGGTGATAATTGCGCACTTGTCAAACACAACCCCTGTGCCTGCTCTGGGTTGCAGCCCCTGACCCATTACATCATGGGCACTGCAGTGAAGGCATTCTTCCTTTCACTCTGAATTGAGTTTGGAGTTCCCTATAAGTTGGCTTACTTTGAAGTCTGATTGGGCTGGTTCCCCTGGTGATCCGCAAAAAAATGCCCCTAGCTTGCAGGAAGTCTAGCTTCTTGAGCCAGTTTAAATGACAGGCAGATGGTGCCCAACAAAAAATGGGGGAGAGAGAGGTAAAGGCTAGGTTTATCCTCGTTATAGATAAGTATTCCAAAAAATCTAAAGATTTTAAAAAAACAGCCTAGGGGAGATTATATGAAATACAAAAGATCTCCACTGAGATTGTTTAGTAGGAAACAAATGTTTTTCCTATAGTCCCCTCACCCACCAGGGTTGCCCCTTGGTAGCATGCTTCATCATTGGGGTTCATTCTACGGATTGAGGTGTGCTACGACCAAACGGTTAGACTGGAGCACTTATAGATGGAGTCTATGTTGAAGACAGGGTAGATGAAGGGGAGTGGAAATTTAGTGCTGGTAGGATAAAAATACCTGACTAGTAGAACTATTGTTTTATTCCCGCCTCTAGTTGGTAAGGTTAAAATCAGGGGTTCTAACTGAAGGAGTGGACTGCAATGAGTCCGTTCTCTTCAGAAATGATCGATCAATATGTTTCGAGCCATTCCCCTAATGGCTCATCTTCAGGACCTATAGGAAAACTAATCCGATTGGTACCACTCTTCAGGATCCTCTAATAAGGACACAATGGACAGCATGCCATATGCATATCCCTATTATACAAATGGTAACTTTTTTGTCATTCCGTATCTGAAACAAAAATAAAGGTGGAAGAATTAAAAAACTAAAAAGGCTTATCAGCCTTGGCTGACAAACCTAGATTATGGTGCCGATCACGATCCGGTAAAAAATTCCCCCGTGCGACTCGTATCGGGTCTTTTTACCGTACGAATCGTACAAGTGCCGTACGAACTGGCAATCACGATTCGCATGGTAAAAAGTCCATACGACCCGCACCGGGAATCATTCCCCACACGTCCTCGGGTCGGAAAATGTGTCCGACACGTCCTCGGACGATTTACCTTACAAACGTAAAAAGCCAAGTCCGACCGAGGAATCACGATCCATCCCGTGCGTCCGAGCCTACAACCGTATGGAAAAAACACCGTCCGCACCGAACACCAATAGCAACCATGGAGACATGTGCCCGCATACGCGCCCAACACTCCCCCCAGCCCCCGTACGTCCGACACGTACCCCCCGTATATGTATACCCCCACCCGTCTATGTACACCCCAGTACGTTCCAGTCGTACCCCCACCCCAGTACGTGTCGTACCACCGTCAATGTAAACCCCCCCACCCCTGTACGTGTCGTACCACCGTCTATGTACACCCCAGTACGTTCCAGTCGCACCCCCACCCCAGTACGTGTCGTACCCCCCGTGTACCTACACCCCAGTACGTTCGAGCCACACCCCCACCCCAGTACGTGTCACAGCCCCGTCTACCTACACCCCAGTACGTTCCAGTCGTACCCCCACCCCAGTACGTGTCGTACCACCGTCAATGTACACCCCCCCACCTCTGTACGTGTCGTACCACCGTCAATGTACACCCCCCCACCCCTGTACGTGTCGTACCACCGTCTATGTACACCCCAGTACGTTCCAGTCGTACCCCCACCCCAGTACGTGTCGTACCACCGTCAATGTACACCCCCCCACCCCTGTACGTGTCGTACCACCGTCAATGTACACCCCCCACCCCTGTACGTGTCGTACCACCGTCTATGTACACCCCAGTACGTTCCAGTCGTACCCCCACCCCAGTACGTGTCGTACCACCGTCAATGTACACCCCCCCACCCCTGTACGTGTCGTACCACCGTCAATGTACACCCCCCCACCCCAGTACGTGTCGTACCACCGTCAATGTACACCCCCCCACCCCTGTACGTGTCGTACCACCGTCAATGTACACCCCCCACCCCTGTACGTGTCGTACCACCGTCTATGTACACCCCCCCACCCCTGTACGTGTCGTACCACCGTCTATGTACACCCCAGTACGTTCCAGTCGTACCCCCACCCCAGTACGTGTCGTACCACCGTCAATGTACACCCCCCCACCCCTGTACGTGTCGTACCACCGTCAATGTACACCCCCCCACCCCAGTACGTGTCGTACCACCGTCAATGTACACCCCCCACCCCTGTACGTGTCGTACCACCGTCTATGTACACCCCCCCACCCCTGTATGTGTCGTACCACCGTCTATGTACACCCCAGTACGTTCCAGTCGTACCCCCACCCCAGTACGTGTCGTACCACCGTCAATGTACACCCCCCCACCCCTGTACGTGTCGTACCACCGTCTATGTACACCCCAGTACGTTCCAGTCGTACCCCCACCCCAGTACGTTCCTGGCGCACCCCCAACACAACCTCCTAAGTACGGAGCGCACCCCATGCCCCAACATCACAACCGCATGTACGAGTCGTACAAAGCCACACACAAGGACCAAATCGTACAACCAAATGGCCCAAGTACACACCGTACACACGCTCAAAACGCACGTACACAACAAGGACAAAACAAAACAACTCAACAATACACCATTCGAAAGGCACACAGCCACTAAACATGGCCAACAACCACTAAAATAACACAATCACTGACCTGCAACTGTCAAAAACAAACAGAGGCCCAATACACCACCACTCCTTATAACACACCCACCCAAAATTCAAACACTGCCACACCCACCCATGGACCAATAAAAAGGGCCCACACACACAAACCATGAGCCTTTGCAACAGACCCACTGCTGCCAGACACCACAGAACCAGACTACAAGCGACACCACATCTTACACTTGCACACCTTCACACGACCACCCTCACAAACACCCTCTCATCACATTCACACACACACACAACCATCCACACCCCCCCCCCAACATCCACACACCCCCCACACCCACACCATCCCCACCCACACCCCTCACCATGCCCACTACCAAGAATCCAAAGTTCAGTCACCGAGAGTTGGAGGTCCTTGTTGATCAAATCCTCAGAGTCGAGCCACAGATCTTTGGAACATTGGTCAGAAGCACCAGCCAGGCAGCCAAAACAGCCATGTGGCAGACCATCGTCGATGCTGTGAATGCTGTTGCGGACACCAGGAGGACCAAGCAGGATTGCCAGAACAGGTGGTACGATCTGCGGAGGAGGGTCAGAGCCAAGAGACAGGAGGAACACGACCAGGCCAACGCCACCGGAGGAGGGCCCTCCCGCAGACCCGTACAGTACCATCCCTGGGAGGAGAGGGTGATGGCCATACTGCCGGTGGAGGCAGTTGAAGGAGTAGAAGGACTCCGAGACCCGGGTGAGTACACAAACAACGCACCTCACATGGGGGGAACTGCAACCACAACCAAAATTAATAACAGGCACGCAAACACCACAAGCCATCGCATTACTCAACCACACTCCATGAGCAGGCACATGCCACTGCTGCCACCATGCCCCATGCACCCAGCTGGACAATGTCAAGTCACAGGCCACAGAAGACAACAACACATGACACGGTAACCCGGATGGCGGGAGTGTGGGCACCAAGAATCACATAGTGCGACTCCAAAGCAGACAACAATGCCCTCTGCCCATATGGCCTAGGTCACAGCCAGACAAACACTGTGTCCCAACACAGGAATGACTTGCCAGCAAATGGCGGATGCCTTGCATCAACACATGGGGGTGAAGGCACTGTTTTGCACATGCCAGCAGCTAATGAACAGCCAACAGTGTGAAAGAGTGGCAGCACACACCACCACAGCAGCAGCGCACAGACACACAGCAGACCAAATGGGTGCCTGGAGATCAGAAACAAACTCACATCAACAGGCCAAGGGCCACTCAAAGATCTGCTAACAGTGTGTGCCCAGGAAGCTGGGCCAAGGTGACAGAGGGTGACACACGGAGGGAGGGAGAGGGGGACACAGAGGGAGGGAGAGGGGGACTGAGAGGGAGGGAGACACAGGAAGATGGACAGAGGGAGGAGGCTGACACACAGAGGGAGGGAGAGGGGGACAGAGAGGGAGGGAGAGGGGGACAGAGAGGGAGGGGGACACAGGAAGATGGACAGAGGGAGGAGGCTGACACACAGAGGGAGGGAGAGGGGGACAGAGAGGGAGGGAGAGGGGGACACAGAGGGAGGGAGAGGGGGACACAGAGGGAGGGAGAGGGGGACACAGAGGGAGGGAGAGGGGGACAGAGAGGGAGGGAGAGGGGGACAGAGAAGGAGGGAGACACAGGGAGAGCAAATCAGTCCTTTGGTGTGTGGGAATGTCTGCTCGTCAGCAGGTGGACTGCGTGCATGTAGACAAGGGTGCCCAGTGCCAGAACCCCCCCTCTTCATCATGGCAAAACGCAGGGCCATGTTACAACCTGTACACGAGCACAAGGACAGCCACCTGCATCATATGAGTGTGTGGATCCACTCCATGTGCACATGTACAGTGCTACAAGGAAGGCGCAAACGCATAGCTCGGCACACATGCACACTCCACTGCTGACTGCAGTCACACTTGACGCAGCAAGTTAGACTGTGCCACACATAGTTAAAGGGGCCAAATTGGTGCCCAAGGGACACACACATGCACAAGTGCACTGTGAGTGGAATGCAAGACAGATCCTAATTCCAAGAGGAAATGTGCCAACTTCGTAACGGATGAAACATGGATGTTGCATGGATCAAAAGTAACATTGTCTCTCTCACACACAGGTCAACGTCGTGCTGCACCCCCCAACACTGGGGGGGAACACTCACAGGACCCGGATCTGCAGGAGACCGATCCCACCGGCAGCGACCACTCTCACCACTCTGCGGACGACCCCGACCGACCTGGCCCCTCTGGTGTCCAACCACCTGCAGCACCTGCGTCAGGTACAACCGTGCCAACCACCACCCCCACTCCTGCCACATCCCAGGAGACACCCAGGATCCCTGCCCCAACACCACAATGCAGCCAGGCTCGCCAGGAGGGACACGGTGTCCCGGGCACCCAGGAGGAGGCAGGCGACAACGCCAATGCCACCCCTCAGGGGTCCCGGAGACCCCATGTGCCCACAAGTGCAGGCCAGGCGCAAGTGGGCAGGGGTGGTGGGAGTGGAGAGCGGCGGAGGCGCGAGCCTGACCAGTTGGCTGGGGATCCGGTATTTTCCCATGTCCGTAACATCCTGGACTCATACCGGCAGGACACCACGGGCATGGCCCAGGTTGTGTCCGTCCTCGAGGGGATCAAGGTCCAGCAGGCCCAGCAACATGCGGAGCTAATAGCCTGTCTACAGCTACACCAACGGAGGATGGAGGACAGACAGGCTGAGCAAGTGACGGCGTCCCAGGGGATTCACGCTGAACTCCGTCGGATGGCCGACACCATGGCCGACCCTCCCTGTGCCAGAAGGCGGAGAACATCACCACCCACAGGGAGGGATCATGAGGAGGAGGAGGAAACATCCGACGGAGCATCCCAGACGTCGTCACGGCCTGCTGCTGAGGTTCCCCGCAGGAAGCCGGGTCATCCACGGAAAGGACCGTGAGGGTGGCTGCTACATCACCATCTCCCAGGACACCTGGCCTGGCACCTGGCCCACTGGAGCAACAGCATCACAGCATCAAGAGACATTCTCTGCCACATGGCCCTGCTGGTCACTGGCTGACCAATGTTGACAAAGACTGTGGCATGGACTCTGAGGATTTCCAATCCCGGAAAGGCCCTCACTTGGCCCCCCCCCCCCAATAATAAATCACACTATTAAGAGTAGATGCCTGCTGGTAGCATTATTACCTAACATGTGTCTTGTACAGTCTAAACATGCCTGAGTCATCTGTTCACTTCAACCATCCACACCCTGGGGCCTGAGTCTGGCACAGGACACATGGGTCACAGTTTTCTAGGCAAGACAGACATGGAGCACCATACACACCCGTGATGGTCAGAACCAGCTGAGGGGGTGGCCGAACAACCGTGCTGACAGACACATTGAGTACAGCAACACTCATGCGCAGAGGTCAGGGATCCTGGCCCGTGTCCTGGGGGGCACCCAGGTACGTGTAGACAGGTGGCAGAACCATGTCCTGCAAGCTTGAGTCCGGTGGATGCAGAGAATGGGGTCATGGACAACGTTGGATGCATGGGGATGGCACATGTCACAATACCCACACAGTCATGGACATCATGCCCATTACACAGTCTCAGCACACACACACAGCTTGCATCTTGCCACTCGACACATTGACACATAGCCACAATCAGGGAATACCATGCCAGACATGCAGGATGCACCGTGCCAACACACCAGCATTGACTGAGAAGAGGCACCTTGGAGGCATAGGGACACCTTTAATAGTCATGTGTTTGGGATTGCAGAGGCAACTTGAAGTACACATGAACACATCATGTGGAGTAACATGTGGCTCCAACACTGGCACCCCCCTTCTGCAGCACAAATGCGTGATAGCCATGGAACTGGCACACAAGTGTCGGATAATAGCTAAATACCCACAGCTGCTCACGGAGAGCCTGCCATACACCATACATCCGCTGATGTGGAAGTCCCACGCCATGTCAAGACAATGTTAAACGTATGTGTCCGAGGGCAGTGTCACACACATTGATGCCTTCATCACAATCCACCATCCCATCACTGATGACTGACAACCAGGCAGCCCATCTATTCAGGTGTACCCAGCTGCATGTCGTGTCCCATGGGGATGCCACATGTCTGCAGAGGACCCAAACCCCGACCGGGGCAGTGTGCACACATCGTGAACAACTGCCACACCCAATACATCCCAGATGCATCCCTTACCCCATGGAGACTTCCAAACGTGTCCGTGCCTGTAACGCTGAGTCAGCCCACGATGCCATGTCCATGAGGAATAGCAGTGCCACAACAATGCAACCAGCAAACGGCATGCGCAGGTACCTGGGGAAGAGAGACACACAAGAAGTCAGCCACAAGAAGCACAGCCACTTGCATGTGCATGTACTCGACACATGTATGTATGACAACATGCTAGGTCACAATTATGCCTGGGGAAATACTACCATCACTGCCACCATCACTCCAGTGACACACCCACACACACCTCTGACCCACGTGCCATACATGCAGGTGGAGACACACATCACAACGCATGCCACACGGGGACCAATGCGTGCACACTCAGACCCTGGTACTCACCACTAAGCAAAGAAGTCGCGTATGAGCCGAGTCCGGATGTCCTCTTGCGGCTCCACATCCTCCACATCACTAGCCCCATTGCCAAGCCCTTCGTCCTCCACGGGTGGATGGTCCTCGTCATCTTGATCCAGGATGAGGGGCACAGCTCTTTCAACTGCCATGTTGTGCAGCATGCAGCAGACCATGAAGATCTTGCAGACCTTCGCCGGGGCATATGGGAGTGCGCCGCCGGTCTTGTGGAGGCACCGGAATCGGCTCTTCAGCATGCCAAACGTCCTCTCTATCACTCGCCTTGTCCGGCCATGGGCGGTGTTGTAGCGGAGCTGGGCCGGCGTGATGGGGTTGCGGAGAGGTGTCAGCAGCCAAGGCATGTTGGGATAGCCAGCGTCCCCTAAATGGAAAGCACATGGATATCGTTAGAACAGGCGAAGCGGTAGTGCTGCTCGGCCAAACAGAATACAGGACAGACAGACTGTACCCACCAACAACACATGCACGTTCGTTGCGCAGCTGCATCATCATATCAGGCATCCCGCTACGCCTCATGATGTAGGCATCGTGTGCTGATCCTGGAAAACGTGCACAGACATGTGAAATCACCATGTTGGACAGACACACCACAAGGGCATTGATGGAGTGGTAGTGCTTCCGATTGCGGTACGCCACCTCCCGTGCGTGTGGTGGTACCAAACCTACATGTGTCCCATCTATGGACCCAATGACATGGGGCATCCCTCCCAGGGCATAGAAACCACGTTTGACCTCAGTCATCTGTTCAGGGGTTGGGAACTTGATGAAGTCATCCAGGTGAATCAACATGGCCTCCAAGAAATCATGCAGCACACCGCTGAACATGCTCTGGGACATGCCACCAACATGAGCTATGGTATATTGGAAGGTACCCGTGGCAAGGAAATGTAGGGCAGCCATTACCTTCAGCTGGGGTGTCAGTGCCGTAGGATACCTGTGCTGCGGTTGCAGGTGTGGTGCCAGTCTCGCCGTCAGCTCCAGAATCAACGGTTGGGTGAAGCGGTAGAGCCGGATCCTGTCATTCTCCTGCATGGTGGCCAAGTCTGGAATTCTTCGGGCAACAGGAGGCGCTCTGCAGTAATTTGGAAGTGACAAGGAAGAGTGAGTGCACTACGAGAACAACTCATGTCTACTGAGCACATGTAAATCTGCCAATACACACATGCCACATAGGGAGTCAGGCATGTGCTACATGCCCAGGACACGTATGGATGCAAGGTGACACTCCTTCCAAGACCCAGCTACACACGGTGATTGAGAACCTCCCCATGCCACGCCATGGGAATAGCTGTGTCCCAGTGCAAGTGCACTGCCCGACGCAAGACAGGAGTGACATACACCCACACATCAGCAGAAGTGTGATGCTGATTGCAGAGACTGGCAGCGGAACACTTGAGCCACAGGTCACATGACATTACACTAGTCCAGCCCACACACCTTGCCATGAAGGTGCACATGTCATGACTCCCCACACATTCCTTGTGAGTTTGCTGACATGGCCTTGTCACGCTACTCCGTGTCCCATGCATACATGTGCACCTCACATCAGATACCACATGTGGCATGGTGTGCGGAACAGTGTGCAATGACAATCTACACACAGACACATGTTGGTTGCTGCAACGGCTGCAGCTTTTGAGGGTGCTACAACATCAACCTGATGTAAATCCCGGACACATAAATGACATAGTCACATTGTGCACTGTGGGTAGTGACAAGTCAGGTGTCATGACCCCTGTACCGGGCATCATGGGACACTTCCGTGTGTTGGTGTCCGTGCCATGCCAGTGACGCTCACCCCAAGTGCGCAGTACGACATGCACACATGTCAAAGGAGTCAAGGGCATGCCTGGCACACATTGCACCCTCACACAGTACACCTGTACACATCTCATCATACATCTGGTGCCTCCTCCACTCAGGAGGCATGTTCCACATCACAGCCTGTCACACCTGTGCCCCACACATGTAGTAATGCACAGACGATGCCTTGATGTCCATTCCTGGACAAGTATGTCCATCCATGGACAAGTATGTCCGCCCTATTCCTACCTGTGTGTCGACTATCACCACAGTGATGTGTACAAACCGGCGTACTGCTGCTAAGAGGGCCTGTGTATGTTCCCCAATCACTGTGGGAGTGCTGCCGTATGTGTACCCATCGTGATGGCGAGCGTACAGGCATTTGTACGGTCCGTACCACAACGAGTACGCATACGCGTGCAGAACCATAGTGATAGTGAGCGTAGATGCGAGTGTACGGTCCGTACCACTACGTGTACGCATACGCGTGCAGAACCATAGTGATAGTGAGCGTACAGGCATTTGTACGGTCCGTACCACAACGAGTACGCATACGCGTGCAGACCCATAGTGATAGTGAGCGTACATGCGAGTGTACGGCCCTCTCACTATGGGTCTGCACGCGTATGCGTACTCGTTGTGGTACGGACCGTACAAATGCCTGTACGCTCACTATCACTATGGTTCTGCACGCGTATGCGTACACGTAGTGGTACGGACCGTACACTCGCATCTACGCTCACTATCACTATGGTTCTGCACGCGTATGCGTACACGTAGTGGTACGGACCGTACACTCGCATGTACGCTCACAATCACTACGGGTACACAGACCCATAGTGATAGTGAGCGTACAGGCATTTGTACGGTCCGTACCACAACGAGTACGCATACGCGTGCAGAACCATAGTGATAGTGAGCGTACAGGCATTTGTACGGTCCGTACCACTACGTGTACGCATACGCGTGCAGACCCATAGTGATTTTGAACGTAGGCATGCATGTACGGGCCGTTGCCATGCATTTGGGGTGCCCTAGGGCCCGGAAACGCACCGTACCTGTGTGTGATTCTCCTAATTACATAGGGGACAAGTATTAAGGCCTACATGCATGCTGGTTGTCATGGCGACCAGGTTCAAATTTCGATTTTGTTCTGGAAGGTGCACAGCAGAAGTCAGTTGGAATTCTTCTACTTTGTTGCAATGTGTTTGTGGGGCTGACATCATGCAGGAGAATGAAACCGATAGAGAACCCACAGACTGCTAGGTTTGAAGGGATTGGTGGAAACATAGGATGCAAATGTGAGTGACCAATCACTCTGTACTCCTGTGCATGAGACTGGGCAGAAGGCCACATATAAGGCAGCCAGGTCCCATGAGGGATTACTTGCCTGCACATCTTTGCATTTGTCGACCAAGCTGCTGCTACTGATTCCCTGGAACCATGTCAAGGGCTGTGGAGAGGACACAGCCATTCACCCTGGAGGAGAACATGGCTCTGCTGGATGTGATCCTCCCACAGTACCCCATGCTGTATGGGCGACCAGGGTATCAGGTGAGTGCATAGGCCACTGCCACAGACTGTCCCTATGTTGTGACTGTGTCTTCAGGCATTGTGACCCGGTGTGACACACATGCCATGTACTGTCGGGGGGGTACCAGGGGGGGGGTGCCTGATGTCTCCCAGCAGTGCCCTGAGACAGGAGGGGTGTGTGCAGAGTCCTCCCAGCAGTGCCCTGAGACAGGAGGGGTGTGTGCAGAGTCCTCCCAGCAGTGCCCTGAGACAGGAGGTGTGTGTGCAGAGTCCTCCCAGCAGTGCCCTGAGACAGGAGGTGTGTGTGCAGAGTCCTCCCAGCAGTGCCCTGAGACAGGAGGTGTGTGTGCAGAGTCCTCCCAGCAGTGCCCTGAGACAGGAGGTGTGGGTGTGATGCACAGTGTGAGCCTTGATCATTGATTGTGACATTGCCATCATTCCACCTGAGTACCCACTATGGCACGTACTGCCTTTTCCCTCACCAGAGGATGATGTCCCTATGACAGAGGTGCAATGCGTTGGCTGCATTACATGCCATGTAGTAACCAGCTATTATGTTCACATATGTCTCTCTGTGACATGTGGCTGGTGTATTGATGTGGTGTCACTTGTACTCCCTCACAGGTAGGCGCCACTGCCAAGGAGCAGATCTGGCTGACCGCCGTCAGTGCCGTGAGGCGTGTGGATGGTCGGAGGCGGAGCCTGTCCCAGGTGAGGAAACGCTGGCAGGATATCCGGTGCTGGACGCGGAGGATTGCACGGCTCCTGCTGGGGGACTCACCTGAGAGCCACAAGAACCGCGGCCGCCGCCGTCTGACCCACCTCCACAGGCGTGTGCTGCCGGTGGTCTTTCCAGACCTGGAGAGGCGCTTACAGGCGATGCAGCAGGCGGAAGGGGGTAGGTACATGTGCGTTTGTTGTGTGTCACCGGCATTTGTAAGGGCACAGTGGCATTAATTCACTGGCAGGGTTTAAAGGTGCTGTGCCCATCCAGTTTGCCCAAGTGTAGCGCTGCGCCCCTGCCACCCTTCCCCTCCTTGCAATGTGTTCCCTGGTCTGTGTGTAGTCACTCCTTCACAAGGTAATGTAGGCTGGCGCTTTGTCCACGAGAACAATGACTGTAGCATCATGGGTGGTGGTGGTGGGTAACAGGTTGTGGGACCTTGCCTGTGAACTGTCAAGTTCACTGCATGTGGGTTCCATGTCAGTTGGCACTGATGCTGGCTCCAGACATGGGAGTTGGTCTCTCATGTGTCATGCCTTACAGCGCGCATGTCCTATGTAGTGGCCTGTGACATGATGTGCATGAGTGTGCGCTACGCATAGTGCAGGGATGGTGACGTGTGTAGCAGTCATTCCCATTCAGTAGCATGTAGTTGCGTGCCCAATACTGTCCCCTGGGGCACCTTATCCTCAGTGTTGTTTGTGTCATCATCAACGTGGACACTCTCACTGTCTACAGCGTAGGTTGTGCTCTGTGCCATTGTCCCCTGTCACCATGTATATAGACGTGCTATTATGTACAGGTGTCCACTGTGCAGCCTGACCTGATTGTCCCTCTTCATACTCACAGTTGCCAGTGCCTGTGTGTCTTGTTATACTCATCTGAGGATGGGCACTGGTACCTCATTATTTGTACAGGCGCACCTTTGCTGTTTTGCGTCCAATCTTGCCTTTTGCCTGCCACTGTGTTTATCACCCAGACTATGAGATGTTGGTGCCACCTGTGTCTCAGCAATTAGCATCGTGTGGGGGTTGCTTGGGGCGGGCAATGCCTATGTGTCAAATCCTGATTCCTAATTGCTGGGTCTGGACAGTGTGTGATGTTACTGGACACACACGCAAGGTGCAGTGACCGAGTTATGTTGGGCATGTTTGCAGCATTACCTATGCAGCATGTGTCTCAAGTTCATGGATATTGTCCCTGGTCATAGGTATTTTCACAAACGCTGTGTGGTGCAGAGGCAGTGCAGGATTGTCCCCAGGGCCTGGGTGCTATGTCAGACTCCGTTTCCTGTCATCAGCTATTGTCTCATGCTCTCCATGGTATTTCAGTGGCATGGTGGCTCAACCAACTGTGTTTCATGCCCTACATCGGTACCTTGTTTTGCAGATGTTAGGGATCTGCCTCTTCAGGCTATGCAATGTTGACTATGTAGATTGGACTCATGTGACAGATGTGTACAGGTGTCTGATTAATTTCTGTCTCTCCACCCTGCCCACAGCATCGTCGGGGGACACAGAGGGAGACATGGACACGGACCAGGCGGAGGGACCGAGCACCAGTGGCAGCCGTGACATCGGGGCTGGCACATCGAGTGGGACAGAGGCGGAGGATAGTGTGGCCGAGGACCTGTCGACTGGCACATCAGACTACGAAGCTGACAGGTCCGAGGAGGATGTCTCAGAGTTGGCGGAGGCTGCACCAGCAGCTGACAGTGGAACAACACCTGCCACCGCCCCCTCAGTTCCCACCAACCGCCTCCCACTTGCTCGTGTCCCTTCCCAGCGTGCCCGGTCACCGCATGTCTCCTTCCTGCCAGGCACCGCACCCCCTGCCCCTGTCTCCACTGCTGCCGCCAATGCTGAGTCTATGGACATCCAGCGGCAAATGCAGGTTGGTCAGGCTGCGATCCTGAATGTCCTCCATTCCCACGGGAAAACCCTCACCAACATCGAGGCATTCTTGGAGGGCATTCATTCTTTGCAGGCTGACCAACGCAACTTGCTGAGGTCCCTAGACTCCACACTGACTGCAGCAGTGGGTCTCCTGCAGCGCGACCTCCCCCCACCTACCCCTGCCCCATCCACACTTCCCACTTCCATGCCTGTCCCACGTACACCCAGACGTCGGCATGCACCCACCACAACAGACACAGGCACCACACCAGCAGGGAAGGTCCACCGCACTCCTCCTGACACGCACACACAGGGTGAGATAGGCACACCCACTGGGTCGGGGGGCAAACGTGTGACACGCAGCCAGAGTGGGAGTCCGCATTCCACACAATCCACTCCCTCCAAATCCCCTCCCCTCAGCTCTCCTGGCCACATCTCCCCCAAGGACTCCTTCATGGCCGCTCTGTCCCTGAGCCCCACAGTTACGCCACCACGCAAGCGGTCAAGGAAGTCCTCGGTCAGGGTGGTTGAGTCTCCCCCCCTGTCTCCACCCTCCCCCGGTGGCGCTGCAACCCATCCCTCTGAACCCCCCCCCTCCTTGGGGCCTGAGGTCACTTCGGGTGCAGGGGACTCCCTGGAGGACCTTGCTAAGGTGTGTAGTGCCATCCTGGCCTCCGCCTTTGGCCATGACACACCCCTGTGGTTGAGTCCTCCATCCCTGCACCCACAACGCCGCCCCTTTGCCCTGATGTCCCTGCGGTGCCTGTTGCTTCCCCCCCCCCTGATGCCCTCACCAGTATGGAAGACGATGGCATTTGACTGTGCAGGCAAGGTAGGGGACACACATCCCACTGTGTCCCCCATGCAGCTGGGAATCATTGACTGCCCTATGGCCTTTGTTGACTTTGAACTGCCTTTGATCCACGGACATTGTGCTCATGCTGAATAAAGCTTATTTTTGTTGTCATTCTCACACTCCTGCTATGGTGGTATTGGTGTTGGTGGGGCTGCTACATTGTTTTGGGTGGTGTTTAAGGCTTTGGGTGTGTGGGATTTGTAGTAGTGTTCTGCTCTTTGGGGCCACCCTAGGATCTGTGTGCCATCACAAGGTGTTGGCTAACTTCCTTAGGTCATGTCAGCAGTTACTGCATGGTTCAATTGTCCCAGGGTGTATTCCTTCCTCTGTGTACCCAGTTTCTTCCCTGCAGGGTGTTCCCAATGTTTAGCGCAGAGCTGTGTGTACATGAGCTGTGTGTGTGACGGAGCCCTTCTACTTTGGCCATGCATGCATGGCCATGTCTCCACCTGCAACAATCGTGGCATCCTTGGTGATCACTGTACTTGTGTGTGGAGTCAGTTGACATGAGTTCATGGGGACATGTTCCCTTGTAGGCAGTATGGATGTGGGTAATTGTGGCATCACACACATGTGTTACACCCCTCCTGGGTGTGGACACTGCTGGGAGGACTCTGCACACACCCCTCCTGGGTCTGGACACTGCTGGGAGGTCTCTGCACCCACCCCTCCTGTCTCAGGGCACTGCTGGGAGGACTCACCACCCACCCCTCCTGGGTCTGGACACTGCTGGGAGGACTCTGCACACACCCCTCCTGGGTCTGGACACTGCTGGGAGGACTCTGCACACACCCCTCCTGTCTCAGGGCACTGCTGGGAGGTCTCTGCACCCACCCCTCCTGTCTCTGGGCACTGCTGGGAGGACTCACCACCCACCCCTCCTGTCTCAGGGCACTGCTGGGAGGTCTCTGCACCCACCCCTCCTGGGTCTGGACACTGCTGGGAGGACTCTGCACACACCCCTCCTGGGTCTGGACACTGCTGGGAGGACTCTGCACACACCCCTCCTGTCTCTGGGCACTGCTGGGAGGACTCACCACCCACCCCTCCTGTCTCAGGGCACTGCTGGGAGGTCTCTGCACCCACCCCTCCTGGGTCTGGACACTGCTGGGAGGACTCTGCACACACCCCTCCTGTCTCTGGGCACTGCTGGGAGGACTCACCACCCACCCCTCCTGGGTCTGGACACTGCTGGGAGGACTCTGCACCCACCCCTCCTGTCTCTGGGCACTGCTGGGAGGACTCACCACCCACCCCTCCTGTCTCAGGGCACTGCTGGGAGGTCTCTGCACCCACCCCTCCTGTCTCAGGGCACTGCTGGGAGGACTCACCACCCACCCCTCCTGGGTGTGGACACTGCTGGGAGGACTCTGCACACACCCCTCCTGGGTCTGGACACTGCTGGGAGGTCTCTGCACCCACCCCTCCTGTCTCAGGGCACTGCTGGGAGGACTCACCACACCACCCCTCCTGGGTCTGGACACTGCTGGGAGGACTCTGCACACACCCCTCCTGGGTCTGGACACTGCTGGGAGGACTCTGCACACACCCCTCCTGTCTCTGGGCACTGCTGGGAGTGATGGGCACCCACCCCTCCTGTCTCAGGGCACTGCTGGGAGGACTCCACACCCACCACTCCTGTCTCAGGGCACTGCTGGGTGGACTCTGCACACACACCTCCGATTTCTGGATATGTGCGCTTGGCACATACACGGTGGGGTTACGCACACTGCATTAGAGGTGAGGGTACGAGTCTACTGACACTGGTGTGGTGGGGGTACGCTCCGTACGTCCGCGGGTGTGGGTACGGGTCGTACTTACACTGTTGGGCAGGGGGGTACGCTCCTTGCATTCGTGGGTGGGGGTTCGAGTCGTACTTACACTGTTGGCATGGGGGGTACGCTCCATGCATACGCGGGTGGGGGTACGGGTCGTACTTACACTGTTGGGCAGGGGGGTACGCTCCTTGCATTCGCGGGTGGGGGTACGGGTCGTACTTACACTGTTGGGCTGGGGGTACGCTCCGTACGTCCGCGGGTGGGGGTACGGGTCGTACTTACACTGTTGGGCTGGGGGTACGCTCCGTGCGTCCGCGGGTGGGGGTACGGGTCGTACTTACACTGTTGGGCTGGGGGTACGCTCCGTACGTCCGCGGGTGGGGGTACGGGTCGTACTTACACTATTGGGCTGGGGGTACGCTCCGTGCGTCCGCGGGTGGGGGTACGGGTCGTACTTACACTGTTGGGCTGGGGGTACGCTCCGTACGTCCGCGGGTGGGGGTACGGGTCGTACTTACACTGTTGGGCTGGGGGTACGCTCCGTACGTCCGCGGGTGGGGGTACGGGTCGTACTTGCACTGTTGGGCTGGGGGGTACGCTCCTTGCATACGGGGTGGGGGTAGGGTCCGTACATATCCGTCCCCACGCTATGTGATGTTTGTGCGGCCCGTACCCAGGCCTTTGCCACGTGGGTGCGATCCGTCCCGCCATTGTTGGGGTGACGTGTGTGGGCGTGGTCCGACTCGTACCCACGCTCTTCAGGCGTGGGTACGGGACGTACCTGTCTGGTTGTGTTGCCGGTTCGCGTGGTGACGGACTTCCGTTGTGGCGGTCGCTGGATTATCAGGACACGCCCCCACCCCCTCGTGGTGACCAGGGCATGGGAGTCAGGTATGTCCAGGCCATGTGTAGTGTGTCACTCATGTGGTTGTTTTGTGGCCTGCCCTGGTCGTGCCACCCCCACCCCACCCCACTTTCCCCCCTCCCTTAGTTATTCTGACCTTCTGCGGCGTCTGCGTCGTAACCTGTAGAGGAGGTGGACTGCTATGAGGGCAGGGATGACTCGTAGGTTCGGGTCCATGTCTGTCCGTCGCGTACTGGTACTCCTTGCTCGCGTCGTCCTGTCGCGTACGGGTCCTCCGTGATCGCGTCGTCCTGTCGCGTACGGGTCCTCCTTGGTGGCGTCGTCCTGTGTGTCCGTCACGTACTGGTCCTCCTTGTTCGCGTCGCCGTCTGTCCGTCGCGTACTGGTGGTCCTTGTTCGCGTCGTCCTGATTTCCCGGCAGTTTTTGGCTGCCGCAAAATATTCACCGTGCGGGGTGACGTCGGTGCGAATCGTGATTCCTGGGTCGTGAATGGCTGGCTGCGTGCGTCCCGACGTCAGGTCGGCGCTTTCCCGGTTCGCATTGGTAGGTGTTTTTTGTTCGGTCGGTCTTTTTTACGATTCGTACGGTAATGGTGTACCCGTGCGAATCGTAATTCCATGTTTGTATATTTTGACGACCGGGTACGCGTCGGACGGAGAATATGCTCCGTCCGACGGTTCGTACCCGGTTTTTACCGGATTGTGATCGGCACCTATGTGTATAAACAACAATGTGAAACGCCCTGCTGTGAAGGTGCTTAGTAAACCTGTAAAATCGTGATCACTGCGTATGTGAAAAAAACAATAAATGCCCACCATCGTAGCTTTCACTCAGTGGCTGTGAAAATGTCTCTACCAATATGGTGAGGCATCGTAAGACAAAACAAAACAAACACCATATTACATACATTTTTTAAACCGCACTAGTCAGTGATGGTCTGGCCAGGGAGGAGGGGCCTGTAGTCAAACCCTAAGTCATGTGCTAGTACCCAGAGCTGAGCTGTGCGACTGGAAAAAGCAAAGGTTGTTGATTGAAAAGGGAGCCATGAGTAGAGGTACTCAAACTGATGCGTAGCGGTTCCTTCCGCACATGTGACCAGTTTGTGAAAAGACTAGACCACTCTGTGGTCTTCACGTATGGCCGCCTGCCGTGGGTCAATAGCGGGGCCGTTTTGTAATATCAGTTCATTAGGATAAATGGAAATATTTTACAAAAAATCACAACCTAATGGAGGAACGTTGATCCATGAACTTTTCGCTATCATGAAGCAAGTTTGTAGGGACCCCAGATTGTACCCTATTTTGTATGAATCAGAGGTGAAAATCCTATACAAAAATGTAAAGGCATCAATATCATGTTGCTCACTGTGATAGAAAACCAATTTGTGGAATGACTAGACTGCTCCGTAGTATTCACTAATGGCTACCTGCTGCGGGTCAAAACGGAGCAATTTATGGAAAGTTAGTTTGTATGGATAATTGACAATAATTTACAATAATTTATACCCTAAGGCAGGAAGGTCTATTAACAAAACTGAAGAAGAGCCATTAGGGGAACGGCTCAAAACATGTTGACCGATCATTTCTGAAGAGAACGGACTCATTACAGTCCACTCCTTCAGTTAGAACCCCTGATTTTAACCTTACCGGCTAGAGGCGGGAATAAAACAATAAAACGAGTAAGCCCCACTATGGGTTGAAACAGCGACCTTTTTGAAAATTATGACGGCGCACAATGTGTGTTTATTAAAGGTGAACTCATTCATCCAGAATGCAATGCTACATACGCCCATCAGGGCGGGACATTTTAAGCAACGCAGGTGTGTGGTAGAACATCGCTGTCGGTTCACAACCAAAGATGTCAGTGAACAAGTGCACGAAGAGCATGGAATGCGTGTGATGAGAGGAATAATGAGAAGAAATTGAACTTTAAAGGCAATGAACTAATGATAATTCGCTTACCAAATAACGCGAATGCTCTACAAGTCAGTCAATAAATGAATTAATGCATTTCGTGTGGGCGCCTCATGCTTTGGGCACATTTCGTTTGGATGTTTATAGCGGCCAGCCCAGTCCGCGAGGAAGCCCCGCTGCACAAAAAAAGCAGAACCACAGCACTTTGGATTAAGTGTGCTGAAGGTACGACGTGGGTTATTAACAAGGACATAAACATTGGCATTGTGTTTGGTGTATTCGAGTAAGCCACACTCTGGGTTTAAACAGTGACCTTTGTGAAAATTATGACGGTGCACAATGTGTGTTTATTAAAGGTGCTTTGGGCACATTTCGTTTGAATATATAAATGTATATATATATTCACTGAAAAAACCATAGGTTTCAGGGGCGTTATAGTTAGCTGGACTTTTCACTCGTACAAAACCATTGAAATTCCCCCTTTATAGTTAGTTCAGCTAACTATAACTCGCGCGCCCGCAATGCACTGCTGATGACGTCACATATTACATCACTCATGACATGGTCAGTGACATCACTTATGACATCACTGATGACATCTCAAATGACATCACTGATGACATCATTGATGACATCATCCAGTGAATGTGTGTTTTTATGAAAATTACATATGTTTTATATATGTATATCTCAAGGTCAATGGAAGAATAAATGGGTATATAAGTGTCGAAATGGATGATTTGTTTTTAAAAAATTGATTGTATAACTGACTGATTAAGTGTATCTTAGTGAATACATGGCTTAGTGAGTAATGTTTAAACATGTAAATATCTGTATCAGTCTCTCACTTTGTGCATAAGTGGCTGCATGGGTTGGTGAGTAGCTACATGAGTGTCTATATAGGTTATTAGTTGGTTTTTTGAGTATCAGTATGAGTGTCTGAGTGTCTGTATGGTTCGGTGGGGGGTATTACGTAGTGCATAGGTGCATGAATGAGTGACTCACTGTTTGTATGTGTTGAAGACAACATGTGTGCAGAACTGTATGGGTGGATGAGTGTGTGCATGGGTGTGTTAGTGAGTGAATGACTGTCTCAATAGTGTCTTTATGAGTAACTACATATGTTTTAAGCTAGTATATTTGACTGTTGGTGTATATAAGTGAGTATATGTGAGAGTCAGAGATTGAAGAGTTCCTGTATGAATAAGTATGTGTTTCTATAAGTGTTTGTTTAAAAGACTAAGTATGTGTAAGTTTCTGTAGAAGTAAGTGTGGTGGTGTGTGTATAACTGTCTATGCAAGTAAATGGATGTTTGATTCTTTATTAGCATGAGTGACTGTGTGTGTGAGTAACTCTATGGATGAGTGGCATTGTGTAACAGGTTGTATAGGTGTATGAGTACATATGATGAGTGAGTACATGTATGAGTGACTGTATAGGACTGTTGGTGAATGAGTGGATGTGTATGTGGATCTTAGAATTACTGAATAGGTTGTTGTAACTGGTATTGGTATGTCCATTGTTTTGAAAATTTTAGTTTCTATTTTTGAATGTGTGTATCATAGGTTATATTAGGGGGAGAGGAGGTCTACCACTCTATCACAAGGATGATGTCATCAGTGATGTCATTAGTGATGTCATTTGAGATGTCATCAGTGATGTCATGAGTGATGTCACTGACCATGTCATGAGTGATGTAATATGTGACGTCATCAGCAGTGCATTGCGGGCGCGCGAGTTATAGTTAGCTGAACTAACTGTAAAGGGGGAATTTCAATGGTATTGTACGAGTGAAAAGTCCAGCTAACTATAACGCCCCTGAAACCTATATTTTTTTCAGTGTATTTATAAGGTTTTTTAAATGCTAATTCCTAACTATAACGTGCCTGAAACCTATGGTTTTTTCAGTGAATTTCAAAGGTTTTTTAAATGCTAATTTCTAACTATGCCTACAGAGATAGGACATGTGAAGGGAGAAGAAAAAACGCGCAGAAAGAAAAAAAAGAAATGCAGAAAGAAGCAACAGAAGTCCTCAAAGACGAAGAAAAGTGCAGGAAGAAGGATAACGTGCAGAAAGAACAAACATAAGAGCAGAAAGAAGCCTTGTTGCAAAATCATCCTGTACCCTCAACTTTTTCAGACGGATACTGGTGGTAACTGAGTCTGACTAACCAGTCCTAGAGCCAGTGCTATGTTAAAAGACACTCAGAATATAGTGAAAACACCTACATACACTAGGGAACACTATGCGTTGGGGTCCCCCTGTGATTAGCATGACCTCCTCTTTAAGCCCCTAGTATATAATACGGCAGGGGATTAAAACTACTTCTTAAAACGCGCCACAGGGCGTGTATGCCCAAGTCACCTCAGGCCCCGTCCCCTCCCTTCCCCACTGTGTAAACACACCCTGTGGCCGTTTTAAGTTGGGAGATTAAGTCCCCTTGAATCCTGAGGGTCCCTAGGGTCCACCTAGCCCACTAGGTACCTCCAGTAAGCGCCACAGAGCTGCGTTGCAGAGAGGTGTAAAAAGTGGCACGGCCTGGACCACCTCTCTGCAACGCAGCTCAGTGGCGCTTACTAGAAGCACCTGGTGGGCTAGTTGGCCTCCAGGGTCCCTCAGGATTGAAAGGGAATTATTTCCCCAACTTAAAACGTGCCACAGGGCGTGTTTGCACACGTCACCTCAGGCCCCGTCCACTCCCTTCACCACTGTGTAAACGCGCCCTGTGGCCGTTCTAAGTTGAGAGATTAAGTCCCCTTGAATTCTAAGGGTGCCTAGGGTCAAACTAGCCCAATAGGTACCTCCAGTAAGCGCCACAGAGCTGTGTTGCATGGAGGTGTAAAATGGGGCGTGGCCTCAGAACACCTGTCTGTAATATTGAAGGGGAATTAATTCCCCAACTTACAACTGGCCAGGGGGCGCGTTTGCAGAGTGCTTCAAGGAGGGGGCGTGGCCTCCGGCACGATGCCAGGCTTTTATTTATTTTATTTTTTTAAGAAGAAGGGCTGTGTGGCCCCCCTTCTTTTTCTAATTTATTGTCCCCCGGGGACCCCATCCCCCGGGGCCGGCCTTTGTTTTTTATTATTTTAAAAATATATATATTTATAGAAACACCTAGGACATGCTGGACAAACCGTATGTACCTATCACCATGACGATTTGCGTGATATTCATTAAAAGGCGACTATGCTTACAATGAATCCACGTGGAATGTATTTACACCGCTAGTGAAGCTCTGATGTGTCTGACGCCCTACCGTGCCTAATCCCGGCGCCCCGCCAGTGGGTACTCTCCAAGTAGAAACCCTTGTTGTTTATTTATACAAACATGGGTAGCTATTGACGGGCACATTTAATACACACGCACACCAAGCCATTCAAAGGGGATTCGACAAAAATTCAACCAAACTATGCAAGAAACCCCCCTCACGGTTAATAAAACACACATCCACCGGCGGATGTGTAATACTTTTTATTTTACTCTCTGGAAAAGTGGCAAACCTCATTTGAGAGTCACAGCGTGCTCCTGGCTGAGCCCAATGCTGTGTTACACCCACGAGTGCCTGCCAAGAGCCACACACCTCTGTGTTGTATTCCACCAGCTAGTGCGTATGCTATGACACTCTCTAGCCCATGTGCACTGTAACACCACCCCGTGAATATGTCATGCCACACTTGCCTACGCATGGGTTATATTGCCCCATCTAACGTGCCTTCCTCGATGCCTATGTTATAACGCACAGCGCTATGCCATACATATTACAATCTGGGATCCATATCTTTGTCACAGTACATATGCAACGTTACACTCCCCAGCACATATTTTATATTACAACTTTAGAGACTAGTTAGGTTACACAACACTGCCCTGTGCATATTACATTCCAAGGCGCATATCGCATACAACGCGCTTGTGCCTGTGCTATCTCGCGCTCTCCAATGAATCTGTCATTGCGCACAATGTATTGCATATTATATTTCACGCCCCGGTTCATCTTATATCACACTTTTTGGTGCATAGTTTATACCATATACTATATCTAGTTTTCATTTTCAATCGTGCTCTTAGGACTATGTTCTATATAACACTGCGTCCACCTACCCTTTTCACAGGCATTACATTTTGCGATGGGGGGTGGAGGGTCAGGGGGTGTTTCTGCCAAGTGAGCCCGGAGTCACAGTCACAAACATCCTCTTCTTCCTGAATAAAAGTGAGATTATGTTGCATACTTGTTCATATTTTAAGTAGTTTGCACAGACACACATTTTAAAAACAATAAAGTTTCTAATACCCACCTTCTCTGAACAGTTAGCTTGCTGCCCCATCCACCTCCTCCCTATCCTCTGTAGTCTAAATCCATGGACTAGCCTCCTCCCTCCTGCCATGCATGGTCTGATGTGCTGCCACTGCCCTCCATTTAGCATGATGTACCAGTCCACTCCTCCTGCCCTCCATTACCCAATTCTATGGCCCATGATTGACCTCTTGCTTAGCCTCTGTGCTTAGCTTGCTGCCCCTATTCTCCTTCCCCCTGCCCTCCGATGTCTTTGTGCATGCCCCTGCTCCATCCTTTTTGTCCACCATGTTCCATGGACCTGCCACTCCTACCTACTCTGAGTGTTCTGTTGAGCTGCCACTCCCCTCCCACATGCCTAGCATTGTCAGATGACTGTAACCTGTCCCTGCCACCTCCACCCTGCCTGTCCACATGCCATGCCCCTATCCCCTTCCTCCTGTCCTCCATGGTCCATTTTACTGCCACACCCTTCTGCCCTCCCTGGTCTGTTGTGCTGCAGCTGCTCCTCCTGCCTGCCCGCGCGGTCTGTTGTGAGGCCCCTTCCCCTGAACTCTCTTGTCTGTGCCCAGGTCCTGACCCTCCCTTCTATCCTCCATGGTCCTTTGTGCATGCCCCTGCACCTTCCTTCTTGCCCATCATAGCCATTGTGCTGCCACTAACCCTCCCGCTTGCCATGCATGGTCTTCTGTGCTGCCATGGTCCCTCCCACCTTCCCTGTGTGGTCAGCTAGCTGCCCCTGACCCCCTCCCACCTTCCCTCCATGGTCTGTGTGTATGCCATCATAGTCTTACTGTTGCTCTCCATGATGTGTCTTGTTTCTAGTGCCCATCCTGCCTGACCTCCATGGTCATCTTGCTGCTCCTGCCCTGCCCCCTTGCCCCCAGCCCTCTGTTTCCATGTGCAGACCCATATTCCCTCCCTCCTGGCTTGTCTGTTCCATTGTAATGCCCCTGATCCATCCCTCCTGCCCTTTTTGGTCTGTTACACTGCAGCTTTCTCTCCAGTCTGTCCATTATGGTCAGCTAGCTACCATTGCCTCTTTCCCCTCTGTTCTCTGTTGTCCATGTGCATGGTCCTGTCCCCTCCCTATTGCTTTCTATGGATTGTTGGGCTGCACTCCCGTCCTGCATGCCCTGTGTGGTGTATTGTGCTGCTGCAAACCCTGATGCCTGCCCTGTAGGGTCAGTTTGGTGCACCGTTCTCATGTCCCTCCTGACCTCTGTTATCCGAGTTCATGTCCCTACCTCAATTCCTCCTGCCTACCATGATCCAATGTACCATACTTGCGAACATTTTGAACTTGGTAAGAGGGAGATTTTGAAAAAAAACTGGGGTATTGATTTTCCCCTTTGAGTTACATTGAAAAAGAGGAGATTGTGAGGGTGAGGGGGCGGGGGGGGGGGGAAATGCTTGTTTTCGACATAGATGATACAAGTATTGTAAATTTTGCACAGCTGGTGATGGATATGTGTTTCTTCTCTGCATGTTATTTCTGCTATTTGAATTTTAATTTCAAGGGGATTATTGTTCTTAATAAGTCATTAAATAATGAAGGTCAGAAATTTAAAAAATCATTCCAGAGTGGCAAGACAATACAGAGGGAGATAATATCAGCAAATAATGGCTAGATCTCATATTCGTATAGCCTCTATTAATATATGCGGTCTTAATGATAAGAATAAAAGAAGAAAGCTCCAAGAAGACCTCAAATTCCTTGATATAGACCTGGTATGTCTGCAAGAGACACATATAGCTAGTAAAGACAATAACTTATTAGATACCTTGGGGTTTAACCCCTTCAGTGCCCGCCCCTTTCCCCGCCCAGTGCCGGCCGTTGCATTAGCGGGCGGGGTCTATGACGAGCTGGACTCGTCATGGGCACAGCGCCACCGCGGCCCATGACGAGTCCAGCTCGTCATGGGCACTGAAGGGGTTAAAAGACTTGTCCATAACACTCAGGACAAAGGGTGTTGCCGTACTATGTAGAAATTGTGGTATCAGATGTGTTAGAAAAACTGCGGATAGACTGTGAAGATGGACCTTAATGATTATCAAATCTGGATCAGGAGTGTTTACTTTAGGCTCAATATATTCTTCGGTATTAGACGATCCATCAGTTCTGAGATATATATCAACGGATCTTCCATCCTGGCCAGCGCCCTATGTCCTAAGTGGGGATTTAAACGTAAATGGAGCTAAAAATGTAGGCAGCACTGTAACTGTAGAACGTAAACCACAAACACGCAAGGCATTAAACGATTTGATATCTGATTTGGGACTTATCGATGTTTGACCTAAATTAAGGGGCCTGGATCCAGGATTCACTTACTACTCAGCACCCTATCAAAAATTTGCCAGGCTAGATTATTTTTTTGTCTCCCCATTATTACTAAAGGAAGCAAAAATCGAACTATACCCTAGGGTTGTATCAGATCATAACCCTCTGGTGTTTCAATTTCCTCTAGATGGTATGGTAAATATACATAAAAAATGGACATTTGAAAGGGCTATCCTCCTAGACCAAGACTATAGAAATTATATGAGAAGTAGGATAGGGAAATTTATTAGCATTAATAAGGGTACTGCATCTCCAGGGGTAGTCTGGGATACATTTAAGGCCTGGACACGAGGAGAGACTCTTAGCTTTGGAACGCTTAAAAGGAAGAAATATATCTTGCAAGTTAAGAGTTACTATCAGAAGCTGTCTCAGCTGGAAACAGAATTAATAGCAAAAGTGAGAGATAAAATTGAACTAACGGGAATCTTGGACTCAATCTCAGTGACTAAATTAGCCCTAAGGGATCTGTATTTAAACAAGTTAGCAGGCACATATTTAGCTAGAAAGCAAGAATGCTATGAATACAGCAAAACGGTCGGGCGACTACTGGCAGTCACGACTAGGCAACAAATATCTGCTCGACACATAAGCCAAATTAATATTATGAATGGTGACATAATCTCTGATGAGAGAGAAATTAGAGACTCTTTTAAAGACTATTATAGGGCCTTGTATACAGCAGATACATCATTGGATGAAGGCTTTGACTCTCTTTTTTTACCCAAAGTAAAACTGACAAATGAGGAGGCATCCCACCTCGATCTAGAAATTTCATACGAGGAACTTCAGAAGGCGCTATATGATCTACCGTCGGCTAAAGCTACTGGTATGGATGCCATACCATTAGAATTCTATAAAACTTTTTGTAAGGAGATAGGAAGGGAGCTTCTTGCTCTCTTTAATACCGTTAAGGGGGGAGATGGTCCACCGCTGTCTTGGGGATCAGCAAATATTGTAATATTCTTAAAGAAGGAGAAAGACCCGTTAAATATGGGTTCCTATAGACCAATCACGCTCCTAAATAGTGATGCCAAATTATACTCTAAGATTTTTGCCTCCCGCCTTAATAGAGCTATGCAGCAACTGGTCTCCAGATGGCAGCATGGATTTATTCAGGGAAGGGGGACAGAGGATCATATAAGGAGGCTTATCACATTATTGGATGCTTCTGATGTCTTAAAATTTCCTTTAGCGGCTGCCTTTTTAGACGCAGAAAAGGCGTTCGACCGCGTTTCTTGGAATTATTTGTGGAAATGTCTGGAAGCCAATAATCTAGGAGGAGGCTTTATCAGGACAATCCAGGCTCTTTACCATAAACCTCTAGCTCAGGTCCAGATTATGGGATGCCTTTCTGAACCCTTTCCTATAGAAAGAGGGACAAGACCAAGTTGCCCATCTTCGCCTCGGTTATATGCATTATATATGGATCCTTTTCTTAGACTCTTGGAGGCTTCTGAGAATATATCTCCCTTCATCCTGAATAATACGGCTACGAAAATTCTGGCATATGCAGATGATGTCGCTATTGTTACCGCAGAATTATCTAATACATTGGTCGAAGTTGAAATGCTGGCAGAGAAATTTGGCAGAATCTCTGGGTATATAGTAAATAAATATATGGCCTCTACAGATGAGAGAATAGTCGAGGAGGCGGTATACCTTGGGATCAGAGTCGAGGCACAAACCAAGGAAATAGTTGACGCTAATCTCAACCCTATGATTTCTAAAATTAAGAAGGATATGGGTCGATGGGACAATCTGAAATTATCTATTATAGGGAGAGGTAATCTGATCAAAATGATTCTCCTGCCGAAATTATTATACATTTTTCGCACAATACCCTTAGAAGTACATAATATATGGTTCTGACAGATTGACCGTGAGATAGCGAGATTCATTTGGTCTTTTAAAAAAACGCGTCACGCAAATTGCTTTCTAACACTCCTAGTTGAAAGAGGAGGATTAGGATTACCCAACATTAGATTGTACTACCTAGCGGCGTCATTTAAATATTATTGGCCTATGTTTCGAGTAGATAATAAGGTATCTGTGACCCCAAATGATGTACCCTCTATATTTGAGATTCTAATGGGTTTGGGTGCCAGGGGATGTTTGCTAAAAATATACGAGCCTAGTTATTTAAAAAAAACTTGATTCAAGATTTTGATAACCGCATATCAAAACTGGACCCATGACAGAAAAAACTCGGTATGGGCAGGTTCAGCAGATATACTCCATTTTTGGATAACAGCCAGATCTCCGCAATACTGTTGGATGGATACTTTGGGAGGTGGATAAAGGCGGGGGTCCACAGTATTGCGGACCTATTGGATGGGGATCAACCAGCTACATTTGAAATAATTAAAAATAGATTTAATCTCAGTATCAGAGAGGAAAGGCTTGAGGTTACAGACCCAGGTTTGGAAAGAGCTGTTGTATTGGCCAATACTGTATTATCCACAGCAAACCTTAGGGCGCAATGCTACAAGACATTTTTTTATCTTTATATTACCCCTTCTAAAATTGCTAAATGGTGGGGCGCGGAGGGTATCTACTGTTTTAGATGTAATATTTGGGGGGCAGATCTGGTGCATATTTACTCTACATGTCCGGTTTTGGATAAATTAAGGCAGGAGGTTACTTTGTTTCTGCAACATGTTTTGAATAGAAATTTGCTGTTAACCCCCCAACTTATCCTACTCGGAGTATCTACACCTGTAGATAATTGCAAGGAGTTTATTTATTGCTATGTCAATACTTAGACTATGCATTGCCTCCTCGTGGCTAGATCTGCTACCACCCACATGTGGACAATGGAAAATGCGTATGCTACATATATTCAACCTAGAGAAGGCCCTTTATGCCCGAAAGGGGAAAAGAGGAAAGGGACTCAAGATCTGGAGACCACTTAATGACTGGATTAATGAACTCAATTAACAAAAGCTATATTATTTATTTATTTTTACTTTTTCTGCGACATGTGGACTATAAAAATGTGCCAATCGGTGCGCTAATGTACAATGCGGAAATGTCAAACATTGTATGTCCCCAGTTTGTATGTATTTACGAGCATAAACAAAAATTTTAAAAAAAGAAAAAGAGGAGATTGTAGACAGGAGACAGATCAAATAAAGCCCATTTGAGCTTAAAAACATTGGACGTTTCCTGGTTGAAACGAGTCTGTTGGCATGTATGGTTGTACTACCATTGCCTCTTCCTTCTGCCCACAATGGTCTATTATATTGCCACAGCCTCCCTTGCCAGTCCTGTATTGTTGGTTTGTTTCCCCTGCCCCCTTTTCCACTGCCCTCCATAGTCTGTTGTGCTGCCACTGCCCTTCCTGCCTGCCCAGTGTGGTCAAATTGTTGCCTCTGCACTCTCCTACCTGCCTTCAATTTTCAGAGTCCGTGCCCCTGGCCTCTGCCTCTCAACAGTATCCCAATGAACAACTAGATTGCTAACATTCTATATTTATTACAAAAGTGTGGAACACCTGACGTCATCTTGATGTAATCAAAACTGTAATACCTAGAGCATTTCCTTTAGAAATTACGTATATGAGAGGGTCTTATTTGCATCAAAATTATGGTTAGTGCTCTAAAAAACTAAAATGAGCACATATTTTCTGAGTTTTCAAATAGCGACAAAGAACTTTTACATTATTTGTAATCTTTATGTTTTTTTATCCAGTTGACCACTTGATTAAATGTTGCACTTAGGGGAGAGGATGTGGTGTTACTTCCAGAGCTGCAGACTTTGCAACTGGGGAACCAGGTTGGAGTTTCTGCTTCAGCTCAACATTCTGTGATTCTGGTCAAATCACTTAATCTCCCCATGTCTACAACCAAAATGAATTTGATCTTGTGTGATGTAACCAATGCTCATGTAAAGCACTCCAATACCTGACAAGTCTGCACTATATAAAACTGCAAATACACAAAAAATACGTGGTTTGCACACTTCTGTCATTGGGCTACATGGGGGCTACATCTGGGTGATATTTGTGCTGCATTTGGGCTCTTTTGTCTCTGGTGGCCGTCTTGGGAGATTTATTTGTTATGAAGTTTCCTAATTTCCTCATTTACTGCAGTCTCCTCAGTAGGAAATGCTTTCAGTTTTTTTACTTTGATTCCATCAAGAAGGTATTCAGATATGTCACACATTTGCCATAAATTCTGAATGTTAGCACTATAGTTGCTCATTAGATCTCTGTAGTAAAGCTACTGCTCACCACGGAAGTCTGCTGCTGGTATTAAAAGTGCATGTTTCAGTCTGCATATCAGAATTTTTTAATGAAATAGAAGAGGATTTGAGAAGTCATTCAAAATGTGCCCTAATTTTTCTTTCTTCAGCACTAATCATAATTTCTATGGCAAAATGAACCCCCTCATTGTGTTCCTTTTTCAATTGAATGTTTTAAGTGTTACCAGTTTATTCCAATCAAGATGGCTTCAGGTGTGCCATACTCTTGTCATAAGTAAGACAGTAAGCGCTCTAGTTGTTCTTAAGAACCCTCTGGGACATTCTGTCATTGGGCTATACTTGGGCTACATCTGGGTGATATTTGGGCTACATTTGGGCTCGTTTGTCTCTGGTGGCCATCTTGGGAGATTTATTTGTTATGAAATTTCCTAATTTCCTCATTTACTGCAGTCCCCTCAGTAGGAAATACTTTCAGTTTTTTACTTTGGTTCCATCAAGAAGGCATTCAGATTTGTCACACATTTGCCATAAATTCTGAATGTTAGCACTCTAGTTGTTCATTAGATCACTGTAGTAAAGCTACTGCTCACCAGGGAAGTCTGCTGCTGGTATTCAAAGTGCATGTTTCAGTCTGCATGTCAGAATTTTTTTATGAAATAGAAGAGGATTTGAGAAGTCAAAATTTGCCCTAATTTTTCTTTCTGCAGCACTAATCATAATTTCTATGGCAAAATGAACCCCCTCATTTTGTTCCTTTGTAAATTAAATGTTTTAAGTATTACCACTTTATTCCAATCAAGATAGCTTCAGGTGTGCCATGCTTTTGTCAAAAGTAAGACTGTTAGTGCTCTAGTTGCTCGTTAGAACACTCTGGGACATTCTGTCATTGGGCTATATTTGGGCTACATCTGGGTGATATTTGTGCTACATTTGGGCTCTTTTGTCTCTGGTGGCCATTTTGGGAGACTTATTTGTTATGAAGTTTCCTAATTTTCTCATTTACAACAGTCTCCTCAGTAGGAAATACTTTCAGTTTTTTACTTTGATTCCATCAAGAAGGCATTCAGATGTGTCACACATTTGCCATAAATTCAGAATGTTAGCACTCTAGTTGCTTATTAGATCACTGTAGTAAAGCTACTGCTCACCAGGGAAGTCTGCTGCTGGTATTCAAAGTGCATGTTTCAGTCTGCATGTCAGAATTTTTTAATGAAATAGAAGAGGATTTGAGAAGTCACTCAAAATGTGCCCTAATTTTTCTTTCTGCAGCACTAATCATACTTTCTATGGCAAAATGAACCCCCTCATTTTGTTTCTTTTTAAATTAAATGTTTTAAGAGTTACCACTTTATTCCAATCAAGATGGTTTCAGGTGTGCAATACGTTTGTCATAAGTAGGACTATTAGCGCTCTAGTTGTTCTTTAGAACACTCTGGGAAGCTGCAGTAGAACACAAAGGAATCAACTGACAGTCTCTGCCCTTGTTGGATGTACATGTTTTACTGAGAATGTCAGACTTCATTCTCACATGACAGAGAAAGATAATGTGAATTTACAGAAAATATGCTCTCAGTTTAGCTTAAAGATCACCTTCCAAACCTCTCTGGGAAAAGCATGAGAAAATAGTTTTCTCTCAAACATGATTCATGATATCACAGCAGAAGGCTTTTTCACATTGTAAAATCACCTTAGAACACACCACAATTCCTAAAATTAGTATGGTACCATCAAAAAATGAATTTATAATGTAACTAAAGTCTTAAAACCTTCTATTAACTGCAATGCTTTTTAATGAGGTGCTATCATGTATATTGGTCCCAAGATGGCTGCCAATACTTCTTGGATGAAGTGCTGACAGCCAATCAGATCTCAGGATGAGATGTGTGGTTAGGCTCCCCCCAGATATATTTATCTTTTTAACTGTAATTTTCTCAGGAACGACTAAATGGATTTACACCATTTAAGCAAAAGGCACGAGTCTGAACTGAGGACTACCTCTTTGCCAAATTTGGTGTAATTCCGTTCAGCAGTTCAGGCTGTAGCTGCATCAACAGGTCCTATGGGAAAATGCATGGGGAAAACGCGTTTTGCGACCCCCCTTTTTTCTGGGCCCCCGCTTGACGAATCACCGTGAAATTTTGAGGATAGGAGCGGACCGGAGCTGGCCAAAAGTTTGGAAAAGTTTGCGAAGATTTGTCGGCGCCAACGTTATTCCAAATAGAATGTTGCGGATTTCCTATGGAAAATAGGTCCTAACTATAACTACCTACTGGCGACTGCCAGTAGGTAATATATGTATATGTATGTATATATATATTTATATCTCTCGACCTGGTTCCTCTTAGATTAAAGAAGGAATCTGCACTCGAGCCTTAGGGTGTCGTCAGCTTTATTTAAACTCACAGCAGCTTTTCATAGGGAACGCGTTTCTGCCGTCCTTTGCGGCCTTTGTCAACCCTTGAAATGCCGGTTCACATTATTTAAATTAATTGTGATTCCTTTAGTCGCCATAGTGGAAATACTTTGCTTTGGGCACATTTATGGATATATATATATATATATATATTATTACCTACTGACGGTCGCCAGTAGGTAGTTATAGTTAGGACCTATTTTCCATAGGAAATCCGCAACATTCTATTCCCAATAACATTGGCACCGTTTGACGAATTTTCGGGATGATTCGTGTAGCGGGGGCCGAGAAAAAAGGGGGGTCCCAAAACGTGTTTTCCCCATGCAATTTCCCATAGGACCTTTAGCCGCAGCTACAACCCGAACTGCTGAACGGAATGACACCAAATTTGGCAAAGAGATAGTCCTCAGTTCAGACTCGTGCCTTTTGCTTAAATTGTGTCAATCTGTTCAGTAGTTCCTGAGAAAATTACAGTTAAAAGTACATATATATCTATGGCCGCGCTGGATCTGCGCACCCTGAGTGCACCCTGAGCGCACCCTCCCGATCACGTGCTGAATGCTAATTGGCTGTCAAGTGGTTGTCAGCATTCGAAACCAGGAACTGTTTGTAGCCATTTCGTCCCTCGGTAGAAGCGAGGCTGAAGAAGTCTGTGGAATAAGTGTGCAAAATGTATAAAGGGGGCAGGGTAGAAATACCCTGACCCATTATGCTTAGGGGGTCCCAGAAGGACTCCCAGGGCCCCCCAATTGTTTTTTTCTTTAAAACCGCAAAGAGCGCACAGGGTGCGCGGATCCTGCCGTAAAAAAATAAATAAATAAAACTGAGCTTTTTCTATAATAAAAATTAAAATTATTAAATTTAAAGGGGGCCCAGAGTGGCCTCCCAGCCCTGGGGACCACCACCCTCCATGGGGCTACAAAATTAATTGGGAGGGGCCTGAAAGCCCCTACCAGTATAATTTGTGGGGGGGCTCAGCGGCCCCGCCAAGCCCCGGGGACCACCACTCCCCAGGGCTTTATGAATTGAGGGAGGGGGTCTGCGTGGCCCCCCTCCTGGAGCCCTCGAGGGCCCTGGGGACCGCCACCCCCCCCAAGGCCGGCTCCTGCAGTGTCCTGAGGTGTCCACCCCCAGGACCCTGTTGTTTGCTATGAGAGGGTGGGAGTCTCCCGCCCTCCCATAGCAAACTTGGTTTGGATTTTGAAAGAGAGAGCAGGGAAACCTGCTCTCTTTCAAAATCCAAACCATATTGCTTTACCACATGGGGGGCTGCATGTTAGCAGCTCCCCATGTGGAAAAGCAATGCCGGCTCCTGAAGGACGCAGGGAGCCGGCTGGGACCGCGGGGGGGGGGTTGGGGCTCCCCCCACTGTCCCCTAGTGTGCCCGCGTTGGATGCAAGACTACTAACCTGTAGGGTGCGTGACTCCAGCGCGTTTGGTGCACGACTTGTACACGTCGGATGCACGATACTAACGCGTTGGGTGCGCGAATCCAAGCAAAAAAAAAAATTATATAAGTATATTTACAAGAATATAAAATAATAAAAAAAATATATATATATTTATTTAAAAAATTTTTTTTTTTTAAATGTGTAGTGTAATTTAAAAAAATATATATATAAAATAAGTAGATTAAAAAAATGTAGTTAAAGAATATAAAAAAAATTAGAATAAGAAATACATTTTAAAAATATCATTTAAAAAACCTTTGAAATTCACTGAAAAAACCATAGGTTTCAGACATGTTATAGTTAGGAATTAGCATTTAAAAAACCTTAGAAATTCACTGAAAAAACCATAGGTTTTAGGGGTGTTACAGTTAGCTGGATATTTCACTCGTACAAAACCATTGAAATTCCTCCGTTATAGTTAGTTCAGCTAACTATAACTCGCGCACCCGCAATCCACTGCTGATGATGTCACATATTAAATCATTCATGACATGGTCAGTGACATCACTGATGACATCTCAAATAACATCACTGATGACATCATCTAGTAGATGTAATATATGACGTCATCAGTAGCTGAACTAACTATAATGGAGGAATTTCAATGGTTTTGTACGAGTGAAATGTCCGGCTAACTATAACACCCCTAAAACCTATGTTTTTTTCAGTGAATATATATATATATATATATATATATAACAACAACAAAGGTTACAGGGACATTATAGTTAGGAAATAAAATTTAAAAAACCTTAGTTATTTACTGAAAAACAACAAAGGTTACAAGCTTGTTATAGTCAGGTTCAGATTTTGCACAAACAAAACCATAGAAATTCAGCAGTTATAGTTATCTCAAGTAACTATAACTTGTGCCCTAAGGTAACTATAACTTGCGTCCCCGCCATGCAGTCTTCTCATCATTAATTTCACTGCAAATGTTGGAGTGATATTTCCAATGATGTCAATAAAGACGTCATGAGTGATGTAATATGTGGAGTAATTAGCAGTGCATGGTGAGGGCACGAGTTATAGTTACGTTACGGAACGAGTTATAGTTCCTTGAGATAGCTGTAACTATAACTGCTGAATTTCTATGGTTTTGTGTGTGCAAAATCTGAACTTAACTATAATGTCCCTGTAAGTTATTTTTTTCATTAATTACTAAGGGTTTTTTAAATTCTACTTCCTACTTATAATGTCCTTGTAACCTTTATTTTTTCAATCAATTTTCAAGTTTTTTTTACTGCTTTTTCCTAACTTTAATATCTTTGTAACCCTTGGTTTTTTAGTTAATTTTATTGGTTCTTTTTAATATAAAATGTACTTCAGTTTAACCCATAAATTAAATTTACTAATATACATTTGTTAACCATATTTTATTGGCTTCTAAAAAATACTAACATACATGTTCATTTGGAGGCTCGTGTCTAGCGTCCAGAGTACACGACATGCCATTTACATGCTCTGGTGCATGGTCTGCAACATTCCCTTTGAAACAAAACTACCCCCCCTCCCCCCTTGAGTCTCATTGTGGTTAATAGGCGAGTGTTTCTATGTGCTACTGGGTGCCTGTATGCCAGTCTCTCAGACTCCATGCATTATAATGCTATACTTTCTGATGTTGTTAGGCTGGATGTCCTTCCTGTCTGTCCTCTCGTTCTGCCCCTGCCACTCTCACAGATTTACTAATATACATTTTTACAAGTTTATAAATACATTCACATATTCATTCTTATTCTAGAGTTTAAAACTACATATTTTTAAATTAAGGTAAGGTAACTTATGTAGTCTTCCTATAAATGCAATGCACCAAGTCTTTCTTTTTTTAAATTAATTTTATGGATTTGCAAATCTGTTGTGAATCCTTGGACAAATAAGTGCTCTGCCGGTTTTATTGCACACATTCAATACTAAAACAAGAACAAATTTAATACAAACATATGCTATTCCAATTTCTCTGGGCTGCAATGACTCGTCTTTGTTCTGGAGCCCCACGGTGACTTGGTATCCTTTGGATTTTGGTGCACAGAACGACATGTGGAGGCCCCCTCCCAGAAGACAACCGAGGCATCAGGACTCGCGAAGACGAGGGCGGGGGTGCTGTTGCGTACGGAGCGTCAGAGGACGCCTGGCAGTAGGTAAGCGCCCGCACAGTCTAGCGAACGGCAGAGACTAGAAGTGAAGGGGGAAAAGTGCCCGTGGATGCGGAGTGAGTCAGAGTGGGCAAATCCGGGCATTGATCGAAAAACTAAAATAAATCATACGAAGGGCTGATGTCTGATGCTCAACGTGTTGTCAGACAGTGAGGAGCAACCATTTAAAGTGACAGGCTAATTTTCAAAGTGCCATACACCGGCAATGGAGGAGTGGGTAAAACTAAGAGAAGAAGCGGTGAGAGCCGTTTTCGATGACGAGAGACCAAGAACAAGTAATTCAAATGCAGAAACAGGTGCAGTAAGGGGCACACAAGGAAATGATTCACTATCAAGCAATCGCAAATTAGAAAAACGTAGGTGCACAGAGATTTCCATATGGTGGGAAATCCGATTACTGGACAAGTATCTGGAGGTTGGAAGAGTCTCTCGAGGTCTAAGGATTCTGATTGCCCTACTTTTGAGAATTTGGACCCAGAGATGCTACAGGAGTGAGGCAACAATAGTGCAGAGTCCTCCAACAATATGATGCAGATCCTAGTTAAATTTGCCAGCAAAGATAGAGAAAAGTTCCTAGAGGAAATAAAGCCCCTGCAACAAGAATTAGGCAACTTAACGAATCCTGAGGCAATTGAAAAGTTTGAAAAGGATTTAGCAGTTAAACTAAACAAATATGAGAAAACAATTAAAGAAAGAAAGGCAACTAAATTTACAAGGGACCGCCTGGTCTATCAGAGGGGGCAAATCTACACGTTTGCCAAAAGGTTTCACACCCTATCTAGACAAGAACTATCTATTAACCCATCCCCAGCAAGTAAAAACAAGGACAAAAGGAGAGCAGCAGAGACAAGCTCAGACTAGTTCGGAGGTTGATACAGACCTCGACGAAGGCATGAGAACAATGGGCAATCTGGAAAAACCCTCAACCGTAATCGAGGAGATGCGTTTTTTAGGTCTGAACCGGAAGATCAATGCCATACAAAGATCACCAAGAGGGGGAAGGGGTTGGGGGTACAGAAGAAACTAAAAAGAATGAGGAGAAGTTATGGAGTTGCAGTCAGGGTTCAAAACAAGGGACAACAAGCGGAACAAATGAAGACAACTTCTATCACTGTGATTAATCTTTCTGACCTAAGCCTATCTGAAACTAAGAGGAATACTCTATCACTAGATTTATCATTCTGCAGACGGACAAACTTAAATTATGCGCAGAGCCGCATTGATTTCTTTAAATTTGTTAGAGAAATCAAACTAAGGAAACATTTTAGTAATCAACCAACCAGAATAAATCGGGGGTTGAATAGTATTGAGCACAGGACATTAGACAACCTAGTGGTGGAAGATTTAAATCTTCTCAGACATCTGGATGATTTGGAGAGAAGTAAGGAGATTCTAGGCTTGGAATTGTCTTGTAAAGAAATTGCTGTTAGATTCGACTTGGACATTGATGGAACAAGCAACACTGACTTTAAAAAGAAATCAACCTTCACACCAATCCTTCCCAAAGACTCCATCGATCTGTTTTCTGATCGGGTGATCAAGGATCTCAAAGAATTAGCTAAAGAGTCAAGTAAGGACTACAACAGAAACACAAAAGAGGAAGAAAAGAACTATACAAAAATCATGGATAAAATCAAATCAAGGAAGGACACTGTAATAAGACAATACGACAAAGGGGGCAACGTAGTCCTATGGCCGCTGGATAAATAAAACTAGGAAGCAATGCTCCAGCTAAGAGACACAAAATGCTACCAGCGAGTCTCACAGAGCTTTTTAATAGAAGTAAAAACCAAATATCATAAGAAGCTGGCCAGATGGAGAGGTATGGAATTTATTTCAGAAGCGGAATATCAATATCTAAAAGTGAATAATCCGGTGACTCCCATACTGTATTTAATACCAAAGTTTCACAAAGACTTGGTATCTCCTCCAGATAGGCCAATAATATCGGACATTGGAAGCCTCTTGGAATCATCATCGAGATATTTGGATCATTTCCTGAAAGAATTTGTAAAAGCCTTGACGTCTTATATCTTTTTTTTTGGAAACAACACAATCTACAGTGGGAAGAGAAAGATCTGCTAATAACTCTGGACGTAGCCTCGTTATATACGAGCATAGAACACAAGGATGGACTAAAAGCACTCAGACACTTCCCAGGCAGCAGACCGTTCCGATTATACCAACACTCAGAAATGCTTCTGCAAATGCAGAATGCTGTTTGGTAAAAATATGTTCTTGTTTGGCAATGCTACCTATAAACAACTTAGGGAAACTGCCATGGGCACCTGCTTCGCCCCCAGCTATGCAAATCTTCACATGGGCTGGTGGTTGGGGTAAAGTCAAAGAAAGAATGTAATGAGAACATCAAGGCCTGGTGTAAATTTATCGATGACTTGTTCATTGTTTGGAGGGGGAACAATAGAGAGTGCAAATGTATTTTTAGCAGCCCTCAATGATAATAACTTGAATTTGACTTTCACATGTTCTATCAGTGACTCTTCTATGCATTTTCTAGATTTGGAAGTTTTTATTAGTAATGGTGGCCTACATACCCGTACTTTTAGAAAACCCATGGCGGGAAATTCTGTTCTTCACTGTAGCAGCTTCCACCCACAGTAATTGAAACAGAGCATCCCATACGCTGAACTGCTTAGAATTCAGAGGAACTTTAGCGAAATAGGCTTGTTGTTGCAAGCCCAAACAGATTTGACAAAGATTTTTGGAGGGGGGGGGGGGGGTACAGTCAGACAGTACTGAAACAAGCAATAGATAAAGTAGACACGTTGTCAAGACAAGGAATCCTATTTGACGGAAAAAAGGGAAAAAAAATGCTGGTGACTCCAAACAAGATATAAGAATGATAAACAGGTACAATGCCTATCATGCAAGGGTGAGAGACTGGCTGAATAGGCATTGTCACCTGGTTAGAAGAGATCCAATTCTAATCAGCCTGGTCTCACGCAAACCCCTCGTCTCATATAGGAGAGCAAAATCAATGAGAGAGCAATTGGTGAACAGCAGCCCTGAGATAATTGAATCTGAAAGCTGGTTAAAAGCAAATCCTGGTTTTAATAAATGCCTTATGTGCAAGGCATGCAAGCATGGTGTAAATAAAAAGGAAGTACAACTGCCCCTGATAAATAAACCTTGGAAGATTCCTCGTTTTTTTAATTGTAAAAGCAACCATGTGGTATACATGCTTCAATGTACGTGCCCCATGGTATATGTGGGCAGTACAATACGCATGGCCCATATCACCTCAGGGCAATTAAGAATAAGCATCAGTCCTATCCGGTTGCTCATTGCATTAGTGAGATTCATGGAGGTAAGGTGGAGGACCTAACTTACTATCTGGTAGACTCAGTCCCCAAGAAAAGAAGAGGAGGTAACCAGGAAGGCAGTTTAAGAACATTTGTACATCTGGATTAGGCATTTTAATTCAGTACAATAACTCCAACCCCCTCCTCCCTCATTCAAGAGGTAGATAAGAAAATGAAGTAGAAATGAAACAATGTAAAAGATGATGAAAATGCTGTCCATGTTTCACTTTTTATGACTTTTTTAAGATTGCATGTAGTGTACATAGACACCAGTTAATGCTACTAAGATGGAAGAGCAAGCGCTATTGTGGATATTTTAAGAGAGAACTCCCGGCTTTTATAGTGTTTTAGAATCTGGTGTAGTAAGGCAGTATATTCTGACATATATGAGTCCCTCTAACTGTTATTGTAACCTTAATAGTATGAGTTAGATCTGCCTGTAAAAAGAGTTAGGAGACTTTGCACTAGAGCACATGCACTTTAAGCTGAAATCGCACTTTTGAACTTTTTCCTAGTAAGGAACTGCTAATAGTAATTATTACTGCTATTGTGAAGTTAGTGATTGAGGAATGTTTTGAGATATTGAAATAGTGTCTTCGAAGAAATGCAGATGAGCGTACACTAAAGTACCTGCGCTTGTCTGTCCGCGGAGGATGGTGATACATCTGTATTCTTGTCCAAACTGGATATCTACTGATGGCAAACAGATGCTGCTATACTGGAAATCAGTGCTCAGAAATGCATGGTCTCTTTTAATGAACAATTGGCACTAAAGCACTAGCACTTTATTATGGCAGGAAACAGAAATATGAAGGTATGACAGGAGAGGGTGAACGATATATGCAAAAAGTGTCCTTTTATCCCCATTTGGTATATATCCACTCAAATGCAGCATAAGGAGTAGTTTTATCAAAAAATCTTTTAGAAATTGTGGATCTGCCAGCTCTTGTAGTTTAGAATTGTGCCTGTTTACAATTTGCACTTTAAATTTCTGAAGTCGAATTGTTTACAATGCAATATATGCACTTGCTTTTCTAGAAATGGAAAATGGAATTTCCAGCACTTGCAACTTTGATGTTTCAAACTAATGGCAGGGTATAAGTTTGACAGGCAGTATACACGTATTGTGTCCATATTTGCTGCAATATTTTAAAACTTAGAAAGTCATTTCTAGTAAAGGGATCTTGACACATGGAGCCTAAATATGCCAGATTTTTGCACTATCCAGTAAGTACAAGGGAGACGTATATTCAAAAGGTTTTGTGTCCATGGTACAATAAAGTTCATTCAAATAGTGAAGTAAGTATGTTGAAGGTACAATAAAAGAGGATAAAAAAAGAAAAATTGTATAAACACAAAACAACGAACAAGAATAACACATAGCAAATTGTAACAATTCTTCGTATGAATGTTTTGAAAAATATGTACTCAATGAACTTTACAGTTTTGCATAGTATGTTGTCTATGTTTATGTTGCCATGTGATGGTAACTGTGCATTTAAAATGAATGGTATAATATGGCTCTGTATATGATCGAGGCAGGGGACCCTGCCAAAACATTTCATAGCCCGAAAGAAAGCAAAATAAATGAAGAGATACCTGATGCCGGTGTTGTTCTTTGTTACGGAAAGCCGGTGTATCGAAGTTAGTCTTGGATATATAAATATATATATCTATATATATATATTCACTTAAAAAAACATAGGTTTCAGGCACGTTATAGTTAGAAATTAGCATTGAAAAAACCATAGAAATTCACTGAAAAAAACGTAGGTTTCAGGAACGTTATAGTTAGTTGGACATTTCACTCATACAAAACCATATAAATTCCGAGATTATAGTTGGTTCAGCTAACCATAACTTGCGCCCCCGCAATGCACTGCTGATGACGTCACATATTACATCATACTTGACATGGTCAGTGACATCACTGATGACATCACTGATGAAATCTCAAATGAGAATAAGAGGTCCAGCAGATGGCACACGAGGTGGGGAGTCCAGTCGTGTGCACCGGCGGGGCAGCAAAGTGACAAGCACCACTACCTACAAAAAAGGTAACGAGGGCACTGAATAACACAGGATCTTCTCTTTGTATTTGGCAGGAACAATGAGGTTAAAATGCCCTAGTTCCAAAATGTAGAATTAGTGCTACAACGGTCTTCAAGAGGACCTGCGATGGATGCCGCTTCTGCCTCCTGTACCGTGGAGGCGGCACATGGGTCACGCGGTACGGTCATACTGTGGTGGGACACACACTCGTTGACCTCTCATGGCACTGCTCCACACTTCGGAGAAGACGCTTTACATTTGCTGTGTTTTCTGATGACGTGTCGCGCCGGCCCCGTCGAACAACAGAACTCCTTTAGATCCAAACAGACTCTTCCACTCTCTCACCGGAAGTAAAACCAGGCCACATGGATACTTTCACAATAAAACAGCCGGGAATGCACTTTTTGGTAAAAAAAACACATTCCTTCCTCCTAATTTATCAAATAAACGACTCACTGAAGAACAGGGGCGAGCTTCGATCGGTAAAAAGCTGTTACAACGACTTTTTTACTTCGCAATACCATTACAATGCATGCATTACCATGCATGCGTTGTGTATCGCACAGTCATTACTACGCATTTTCTTAGAACTTATGGTCATTTACCACGCATGCCTTTACAACAAAGTTTGTTGTAAAAGTATGCATGGTGAATGAGCATGTGGTCTAAAAAAATGTAGACGATCCACGTCGTTGTAAGGAAACAGAGGCTGATCCGTTCCTCACAACGACGTGCACCACCCCTCAGAGACCATGTGAAGCATTAACCACGAGGAGAGAGGAACCACTAGGAGTTAGAGGTAATGGGGATTGGGCATGGGGTGGGGGTTACTTTTCTAGTGTTTAGGGTAGTGCAGTGGTGTTTGGGTAGTGTAGGGGGGCTTTCTGTAGTAGTCTTTTAGGGTTTAGGGTAGTGCAGTGGTTTTTGGGTAGTTTTTGGGTAGTGTAGGGGGTTGTGCTGGGGGTAGAGTTTTAGGGTTTAGGGTAGTGCAGTGGTGTTTGTGTAGTGTAGAGGGTCATGCTGGGGGTAGATTTAGGGTTTAGGGTAGTGCAGTGGTGTTTGTGTGGTGCAGGGGGTAGTGCTGGGGTAAGTGTTTTAGGATTTAGGGTAGTGCAGTGGTGTTTGTGTGGTGTAGGGGGTCGTGCGGGGGTAGTGTTTTAGGGTTTAAGGTAGTGCAGTGGTGTTTGTGTGGTGTAGGGGGTCATGCTGGGGGTAGTGTTTTAGGGTTTAGGGTAGTGCAGTGGTGTTTGTGTAGTAGAGGGGGTCGTGATTTAGGGTTTAGGATAGTGCAGTGGTGATTGGGTACTGTAGGGGGTCGTGTTGCGGGTAGTGTTTTAGGGCTTAGGGTAGTGCAGTGGTGTATGGGTAGTGTAGTGGGTCGTGCTGGGGGTAGATTTAGGGTTTAGGGTAGTGCAGTGGTATTTGGGTAGTGTAGGGGGTCATGCTGGGGGTAGTGTTTTAGGGGTTAGGGTAGTGCAGTGGAGTTTGTGTAGTGTAGGGGGTAGTGTTTTAGGGTTTTGGGTAGTGCAGTGGTGTTTAGTGTAGGGGTACGTGCTGGGTGTAGTATATTAGGGTTTAGGGTAGTGCTTTGGTGTTTGTGTAGTGTAGGGGGTCGTGTTTTAGGATAGTGCTTTGGTGTTTGTGTAGTGTAGGGGGTCGTGCTGGGGGTAGTGTTTTAGGGTTTAGGGTAGTGCAGTGGTGTTTGTGTAGTGTGGGGGTAGGGTTTTAGGGATTAGGGTAGTGCAGTGGTGTTTGTGTAGTGTAGGGGTCGTTCTGGAATAGTGTTCTAGAGTTTAGGGTAGTGCAGTGGTGTTTGTATAGTGTAGGGGGTCGTGTTTTAGGGTTTAGGGTAGTGCAGTATTGTTTGGGTAGTTTAGGGGGGTCGTGCTGGGGGTAGTGTGTTAGGGTTTAGGGTAGTGCGGTGGTGTGTGGGTAGTGTAGGGGGTCGTGCTGGGGGTAGCGTTTTAGGGTTTAGGGTAGTGCAGTAGTGTTTTTGTAGTGTAGGGGGTCGTGCAGGGGGTAGATTTAGGGTTTAGGGTAGGGAAGTGGTATTTGGGTAGTGTGGGGGGTCATGCTGGGGAATTGTTTTATGGTTTAGGGTAGTGCAGTGGTGTTTGTGTAGTGTAGAAGGTCGTGCTGGGGTTAGTGTTTTAGGGTTTAGGGTAATGCAGTGCAGTTTCTGTAGTGTAGGAGGTAGTGTTTTAGGGTTTAGGGTAGTGCAGTGGTGTTTGTGTAGTGTAGGGGATCGTGCTGGGGTAGTGTTTTAGGGTTTAGGGTAGTTCAGTGGTTTTTGTTTAGTGTAGGGGGTCATGCTGGGGTAGTGTTTTAGGGTTTAGGGCAGTGCAGTGGTGTTTGTGTAGTGTGGGGGTAGGGTTTTAGGGTTTAGGTTAGTGCAGTGGTGTTTGTGTAGTGTAGGGAGGGTCGTGTTTTAGGGTTTAGGGTAGTGCAGTAGTGTTTGGGTAGTTTAGGGGTCATGCATGGGGTAGTGTTTTAGGGTTTAGGGTAGTGTGGTGTTGTTTGGGTAGTGTAGGGGTTCATGCTGGGGGAGTGTTTTAGGGTTTATAGTAGTGCAGTGGTGTTTTTGTAGTGTAGGGGGTCGTGCTGGTGGTAGATTTATGGTTTAGGGTAGAGCAGAGGTGTTTAGGTAGTGTAGGGGTCGTGCTGGGGGTAGTGTTGTATGGTTTAGGGTAGTGCAGTGGTGTTTGGGTAGTGTAGGGGGTCGTGCTCCAGGTAGTGTTTAAGGGTTTAGGGTAGTGCAGTGGTGTTTGTGTAGTGTGGGGGTCAGGTTTTAGGGTTTAGGGTAGTGCAGTGGTGTTTGGGTAGTGCAGGGGGTCGTGTTTTAGGGTAGTGCAGTGGTGTTTGGGTAGTCTAGGGGGTCACGCTGGGTGTAGTATTTTAGAGTTTAGGGTAGTGCAGTGGTGTTTGGGTAGTGTAGGGGATAGTGCTTTAGGGTTTAGGGTAGTGTAGTGGTGTTTGGGTAGTGTAGGGGGTCGTGCTGGGGGTAGTGTTTTAGGGTTTAGGGTAGTGCAGTGGTGTTAGGGTAGTGAAGGGGTCATGCTGGGGGTAGTGTTTTAGGGTTTAGGGTAGTGCAGTGGTTTTTGGGTAGTGCAGGGGGTCGTGCTGGGGGTAGATTTAGGGTTTAGGGTAGTGCAGTGGTGTTTGTGTAGTGTAGGGGATCGTGCTGGGGTAGTGTTTTAGGGTTTAGGGTAGTGCAGTGGTGTTTGTGTAGTGTAGGGGGTTGTGTTTTAGGGTAGTGCAGTGGTGTTTGGGTAGTGTAGGGTGTCGTGCTGGGGTAGTGTTTTAGGGTTTAGGGTGTTGCAGTGGTGTTTGGGTAGTGTAGGGGTCATGCTGGGGTAGTGTTTTAGGGTTTAGGGTAGTGCAGTGGTGTTTGTGTAGTGTAGGGGGTCATGCTGGGGGTAGTGTTCTAAGGTTCAGGGTAGTGCAGTGGTGTTTGTGTAGTGTAGGGGGTAGTTTTTTTAGGGTTTAGGGTAGTTCAGTGGTGTTTGTGTAGTGTAGGTGGTCATGCTGGGGTTAGTGTTTTAGGGTTTAGGGTAATGCAGTGGTGTTTGTGTAGTGTAGGGGGTTTTGTTTTAGGGTAGTGCAGTGGTGTTTGGGTAGTGTAGGGGGTCATGCTGGGGGTAGTGTTTTAGGATTTAGGGTAGTGCAGTGGTGTTTGGGTAGTGTAGGGGGTCGATTTAGGGTTTAGGGTAGTGCAGTGGTGTTGGTGTAGTGTAGGGGGTCGTTCTGGGGGTAGTGTTTTAGTGTTCAGGGTAGTACAGTGGTGGTTGGGTAGTGTAGGGGGTCATGCTGGGATACTGTTTTAGGGTTTAGGGTAGTGCAGTTCTGTTTGGGTAGTGTAGGGGGTCATGCTGGGGGTAGGGTTTTAGGGTTTAGGTTAGTGCATTGGTGTTTGTGTAGTGTAGGGGGGGTTGTGTTTTAGGGTTTAGGGTAGTGCAGTAGTGTTTGGGTAGTTTAGGGGTCATGCAGGGGGTAGTGTTTTAGGGTTTAGGGTAGTGTGGTGTTGTTTCGGTAGTGTAGGGGTTCATGCTGGGGGAGTGTTTTAGGGTTTATAGTAGTGCAGTGGTGTTTTTGTAGTGTAGGGGGTCGTGCTGGCGGTAGATTTATGGTTTAGGGTAGAGCAAAGGTGTTTAGGTAGTGTAGGGGTCATGCTGGGGGTAGTGTTGTATGGTTTAGGATAGTGCAGTGGTGTTTGGGTAGTGTAGGGGGTCGTGCTTCAGGTAGTGTTTAGGGGTTTAGGGTAGTGCAGTGGTGTTTGTGTAGTGTGGGGGTCAGGTTTTAGGGTTTAGGGTAGTGCAGTGGTGTTTGGGTAGTGCAGGGGGTCGTGTCTTAGGGTAGTGCAGTGGTGTTTGGGTAGTCTAGGGGTCACGCTGGGTGTAGTATTTTAGGGTTCAGGGTAGTGCAGTGGTGTTTGGGTAGTGTAGGGGATAGTGCTTTAGGGTTTAGGGTAGTGTAGTGGTGTTTGGGTAGTGTAGGGGGTCATGCTGGGGGGTAGTGTTTTAGGGTTTAGGGTAGTGCAGTGGTGTTAGGGTAGTGTAGGGGTCATGCTGGGGGTAGTGTTTTAGGGTTTAGGGTAGTGCAGAGGTGTTTGGGTAGTGCAGGGGGTTGTGCTGGGGGTAGATTTAGGGTTTAGGGAAGTGCAGTGGTGTTTGTGTAGTGTAGGGGATCGTGCTGGGGTAGTGTTTTAGGGTTTAGGGTAGTGCAGGGGTGTTTGTGTAGTGTAGGGGGTTGTGTTTTAGGGTAGTGCAGTGGTGTTTGGGTAGTGTAGGGTGTCGTGCTGGGGTAGTGTTTTAGGGTTTAGGGTGTTGCAGTGGTGTTTTGGTAGTGTAGGGGTCATGCTGGGGTAGTGTTTTAGGGTTTAGGGTAGTGCAGTGGTGTTTGTGTAGTGTAGGGGGTCATGCTGGGGGTAGTGTTTTAGGGTTTAGGGTAGTGCAGTGGTGTTTGTGTAGTGTAGGGGATCATGCTGGGGGTAGTGTTCTAGGGTTTAGGGTAGTGCAGTGGTGTTTGTGTAGTGTAGGGGGTAGTTTTTTAGGGTTTAGGGTAGTTCAGTTGTGTTTGTGTAGTGTAGGTGGTCATTCTGGGGTTAGTGTTTTAGGGTTTAGGGTAATGCAGTGGTGTTTGTGTAGTGTAGGGGTTTGTGTTTTAGGGAAGTGCAGTGGTGTTTGGGTAGTGTAGGGGGTCATGCTGGGGGTAGTGTTTTAGGGTTTAGGGTAGTGCAGTGGTGTTTGGGTAGTGTAGGGGGTCGATTTAGGGTTTAGGGTAGTGCAGTGGTGTTGGTGTAGTGTAGGGGGTCGTTCTGGGGGTAGTGTTTTAGTGTTCAGGGTAGTACAGTGGTGGTTGGGTAGTGTAGGGGGTCATGCTGGGATACTGTTTTAGGGTTTAGGGTAGTGCAGTTCTGTTTGGGTAGTGTAGGGGGTCGTGCTGGTGGTAGTGTTTTAGGGTTTAGGATAGTGCAGTGGTGTTTGGGTAGTGTAGGGGGTCGTGTTTTAGGTTAGTGCAGTGTTTATGTAGTTTAGGGGGTCGTGCTGGGGGTAGTGCTTTAGGGTTTATGGTAGCACAGTGGTGTTTATGCAGTGTAGGGGATCGTGCTGGGGTAGTGTTTTAGGGTTTAGGGTAGCGCAGTGGTGTTTGTGTAGTGTAGGGGTTCGTGCTGGGGTAGTGTTTTAGGGTTTAGTGTAGTGCACTGGTGTTTGGGTAGATCGACAGCAATAGATCTTGCCAATAGTGCAGCGCATGCACTGTGTCGCTAGATGAGACCTAAAAAGCATTGCACCAAGATGGCTGCCAACACTTCCTGGATTGAAGTGTTGGCAGCCAATTAGAGCCAAGCTCGTGTAGTTAGGTCCCGTCCAGATATATAAAGATTTTTTTCCTTTAATATCTCAATAACTACTCAACAGATTTACACCATTTAAAATAAGGTTTTGTTCGGAGCCAAGTGCTACCTTTTTGCCAAATTTGGTGTCATTCCGTTCAGTAGTTCGGGCTGTAGCCGTGTCTAAAATTTCCTATGGAAAATAACATGGGGAAAACACCTTTTTGGGACTTCCCTTTTTTCTCAGACCCCGCTTGTCGAATCACCCCGAAACTTTCAAGACACAAGCTGACCGGAGCGGGCCACTAGTTTTGAAAATTTTGCGAAGATTCGTCAACCGACACCAAAGTTATTTGGAAAACAAAATATGCTTTTCCTATGGAAACTAAGTCCTAACTATAATTACCTACTGGCGACCGCCAATAGGCAATATATATATACATATATATATATATATATATATATATATATATATATATATCAGCCAAGTATACTCTCCACAATTCCACTTCGCTTTTGCTTCCAAGCGGAAAAAAGAGAGACGGACCCCCATGGCTCTGGCAGGAAGATATTTATTCAGAAAACTCCCCTCTGCAACGCGTTTCGAGCACTGAGTGCCCTTGATCACACAAAGAATGTCACGCCCGCCATTATTTTTAAATATAACATCGTGAATCACATGACCTTCACCAACAGACATAGAAGAAATAATCCGCTGAATAAAACATTCGTTGTTTTGAGGAACATGTCACACTACATTTTACAAATCCATTACCTTGTTTTGGTTGATTATTTTATCAGAATTTCTAAACTGCATAAATGCGTTAAAGTATACCATAGCAGGTTAAATAAATATATAAATACACTAAAAGATATATATAATTATATAAATATTTCTAAAACCACTTTTAAGTACTTCATGGGGCTTTGCTAATGTAAACATAATTACAATATCAATAAATATGTAAACAATTTAAAGTGCAAAATATTGCAATATGTGCAAATTCTGCAAAGTTGAATCACAAGTATCTCTACTGTTGCAAAGCAATTAGCTTCCTTCTTTACTCAACCCAACAATTTAGCTCAGGTAACTATAACTGCTGAATTTCACTGGTTTTGTATGATCAAGCTCTGAGCCTAACTATAACGTCCCTGTAATTTTGGGGTTTTTTCAGTGTGTATATATATATATATATATATATTCACTTAAAAAACCATAGGTTTCACACATGTTATAGTTAGGTGGATATTTCACTCGTAAAAAAACAATGAAATTCCCCCGTTATAGTTAGTTCAGATAACTATAACTCGCGCGCCCGCAATGCACTGCTGATGACGTCACATATTACATCACTCATGACATGGTCAGTGACATCACTCATGACATCACTGATGACATCATCCTTGTGATAGAGTGGCGGTCGCGCGAGTTATAGTTATCTGAACTAACTATAACGGGGGAATTTCATTGGTTTTTTATGAGTGAAATATCCACCTAACTATAACATGTGTGAAACCTATGGTTTTTTAAGTGAATTTGAAAGGTTTTTTAAATGCTAATTCCTAACTATAACGTGTATGAAACCTATGTTTTTTTCAGTGAATTTGTACGGTTTTTTAAATGCTAAGTTATGTATATATTTTTTTTTTTTAAGGTTTTTCACTCGCTTCGCGCACTGTGCGCGCTCTGTGGGCGCGCGGTGTGCTTCACGCACCATGTGCCCACATTACGCAGTTCGTGGAATTTTTCCGTTTCTACCGTACGTGCACGCTACGCGTACTCCGCGATTTTTCGCAAAAAAATTTAAGGAAATTTTGGCCCTTGGGGGTCCTTCTGGGACCCCCTGACAAAGGCTAGGGGGTCAGGAACTGTCCACCCTGCCCCCTTTTCACATTCTCCACCTTTGTTTTTCACCCCCTCAGACTGCGAGAGACAAAATGGCGGCCAACACTTCCTGGTTTCGACCGATTCGAATGTTTACTAAGATCTAACAACCAATCAGAATCGCGCTCGCGTACGGCAGCGTGCGCGTACGGTAAGTTTTACCGTACGCGCACGGTGCGCGCTTATAGATATATATATGCTTTTAAATGCTATTTTCTCAGGAAATACTGAACAGATTTACACCAGACCTGCAAAAGGCACATCCCTGACCTGAGGACTACCTCTCTGCCAAATTTCAAGTAATTCTGTTCAGCCGTTCGGGCTGTAGCTTGGACTAAAGGTCCTATGGAAAAATGCATGGGGAAAACGCGTCTTGGGACCCCCCCTTTTTCTCAGCCCCCGCTTGACGAATCCCCCCGAGACTTTCAGGGAAGTAGCGGAGCGCCCCACCTATTTTGAAAATTTCGCGAGGCTTCGTCAATCGGCGCCAAAGTTATTCCAAATAGAATGTTGCGGATTTCCTATGGAAACACGATCCTAACTATAACTATCTACTGGCGACTGCCAGTAGATAATATATATTTATATATATATATATATATATAATACATATGTATACAATATATCCTCTGTGACAGAGACATAAACTTTCATGCCCATACTGATAAAACTCTCTTTTTTTAACTATTAATAGGCATCTAAGACAGGATGACAACTCCTTAAATGCCAATTTGAAGGTCAACATTTGATTACTGTAAATACTACTAAACACAAACTTTAGTTTGCTATAGAGTATCGTTATCTAAACTCTGGACCAAATCTGCATAGATGACAATTGGGACTATTAAGGTGTATTAAAAGAGTTTACAAAGCTGAAGCCCTCATTACAAGTTGGACATTGTTGCATGTGATTTTTTTTACAACCAATAAAAATTGACACAAATTTGTTTCTAGAGTTTTTGGGAAATACAAGAATTTTTTGGTGCTTTTTGCACCAAATCCACATGTTCTGGTATTTACGGATTTTTTTTATCTTCCTCTGATAAATATTGATAAATATTGTCAGGTTTGACTTGCCGAAATATATCTGCGGATGCATTTTCTTTAACAAAAAAATGAATGAATACGATATGTGCGGTAACAGCAGGTTTGTACACATATTAGAAATTGTTGGCCCACTCGTAATGACAGCCTTTTTGTTTACTAAAATCTATATTTAACGATGGAAGGTTGAATAAATCATTTGATTAAAAGCTGAATTTATTAAAGGTTTCAGCCAATGTAAACCCTTTTTAGGTGTAGGAAGAAGGCAAAATTACAAAACGGAATTTTGGCTGCTGCTTTGACTGCAGTAATGGGGTCAAGATACAAAACTCATCCAGATGTGTAACTATCGGGTTAAAAAGTGTTTACTGCATATGCTCCACACTGAAAAGGCACTACTAGCGTGTGACTGCACCAAGAACTGGGTTTAGATGTGAATTAATCTTAAACAAAACCATTTCGTCTTAAAATATGCTATATTGGGCATATCAATTTAAATAATTTCTGTCCCACGGATGCTAAAAATCAATTTTTCTTTGAATACTGCATAGTGGTATTGTTTAGCTGGATTGGGAAAATCTTGACTGCCGCCATGGTGAGTAGATGGAATCAGCAGACTTTAATGTTTAGGCAATGCTCATATTGTCCAGCCTTTAAAAGGAGACTAAAACCATTTTAAGATCAGATAAACGTACGGACAATGGGTCTCCAACATGATACCAAGCAGTCTAGATCTTTGATGTTGATGGTAATATGCCCAAATCCCTAGGACTCTACTCATTGGGTAGTCAGAAGATTCCAGACCTGCTGTCAGGCCGGTTTTCTGGGGCTTGTGACACACAGTGGCAATTAGGCAGTCCTTGTGACAGGAATTATATTGCTCTTAAACAACAGGAGCCATGTAGTACTTAGAGCTCGCTGAATTGCCAAGTACCTCTTCTTTCAGATTTGACTTTCATGGGGTAATGAGAACAAGCAGACTAGATGTACTGTTTGAAGGTGGTGTGGGATAGGAGTCCTACTTTATGTAGGAGTATATAAATTGTAAGAAATATACTCACCGGACAATGGTATTTCGTTTATGTAAAGAAGATAAACTCCATTTACAGCATGATAGTTACATAGAAATTTCAAACAGTTCAATTGACTAGAATAGTATGGTAAGGCTCAGTGGTTGCAACTCAGACGCTGTGAATGCAGGTAAAGGGTATAACCTTACATGATTATTTCCAGCTGTGCTAGGTATCTGGTTTATGTCTGACCTCAGAGTTCAGAGTTGAGGTTATTCAATTTGCGGAGATCAGGAAGGAACACTTAGTCCTTGGACGAGGCCAATTTATGGAAGATTCAAAACTTGTGCTCCATATGTGCTGGGTTGCAATTCCATCCTTCTGTCTCCAGACACAGGTGAGAAGGGCTAATGATGTTGGACCACTAGTCCTATGCATCTCTTGCTTACAGTGGGTCTTGTAATGGAGTTAGGATTCTATAAGACTCTTGCATCTTTGCTGGCCAATTCATTGGATGTTCAAGGTAGCAGCATGGAGGCTTACTTCTCCTTTGCACTATCATCAGTGGTATGAGCACTCAAGTGTGTAACAGCGATGTCACAACACCACCACAGAAGCGCAATGTGAATCAAGCATTATCAGTACTACTCACATAGGAACACAGACAGTCAAGAACAGAATGTAGAGGGCATCATGATCCATCAGTCCCAGTCACCGAGGAACACACAAATACATACGTGGGGTGAAGAAGAACATGGAAGTATCTGGGTCTACCAATGCCAGCAGTACATACCTTTGTTAGGCAGGGGTTACTAATCCTTGAGGTTCCCTGCTTTGTTTCTTGCCCTTCTGTTTTTTGACAAAATGTTCTCACAAATACTGGCTCTTCAGCTACCTCAAAATTGTTCTCAATATCTCCATGCCCACTAGAATAAACGAGGTGCTTGTAACTCCTTTCATAGATGGAGAACAATCATATGTTTCCGCCTCAAGATAATGAAGAAAATTCCCAGAGGGAAGGACTGATCCTTCGTCTCCTTTAATGTTTGAGTGTTCGGACTTGGGTCCAAAGTCTCTAGTCTGCAATAATGATCCTGCCTCAAGACAATCCAGAATCCATTCTAGTGGTCAGGAAGCCCTACTGCAGGGTAACAGCCTTTACCATGCAGTCTTTACCATGCAGGTAAGTACATTTTGTTTTTAATAACATCATTTTTGTAATGTTTATTTGAAAAAATGGGGTGGGGTAAATGTGCAGGTAGAGGTAAGGGTGATTTTAAGGTTAAGGGATGGGTAGATGTATATGTAGGTAAAGGAAATGTTATGGGTTTAGGAGTGGGTTGTAGTAAAAGGAGTTAAATGTGTGTGTGTGAACCTACACACAGATACATAGCTATATATATATATATATATATATATATATATATATATATATATATTCACTGAAAAAACCATAGGTTTCAGGGGCGTTATAGTACAAAACCCTAGAAATTCCCCCGTTATAGTTAGTTCAGCTAACTATAACTCACGCCCCCACAATGCACTGCTGATGACGTCACATATTACATCACTCATGACATGGTCAGTGACATCACTGATGACATCACTGATGACATCTGAAATGACATCACTGATAACATCACTGATGACGTCATCCAGTGAGTGTGTGTTTTTGTAAATTTTAAATATGTTTAATATATATATAGGGAAAAACCTATGGAAGAATGAGTGGGTGTATAAGTGTGTGAATGGATGATTTAGTAGGTGCGTGACTGACTCTATAAGTGAGTCATTAAACGTATCTTACTGCAGACTAGTGACTAAAATGTGTGAATGTCTGTATCTGTCTGTCTGTTGGTGTATACGCGGCTGCATGGTTTTGTGAATAGCTATGAGTGTCTCTATGGGTTATTGATTGGTTGTCTGAGTATCTGTTTGGGTGCCTGAGTGTTTGTGTGGGTGGGGTGTGTGTGACTCTGTGCATACATGTGAGTGGGTGATTCTATGGGTGCATGGTTTTAAGAGTGCATCTGTGATGGACTGTATGGTTGGGTGAGTGTATGTATGGGTGTGTTAGTGATTGAATGTATATCTCAGTGGTACATGTGTGAGTAACTACATATGTGAAAGGCAGTATACATGTGTGTAAGAGTATATAAGTGGGTATATGTGAGAGTGTGTGATTGTGAGAGTGGCTGTATGGATGAATGGGTGCTTGTATCAGTGATTGTATAAGAGCGTAAGAATGTGGTACTATTTTTATGAGTAAATGAACTTGTGTGTGTATAACTGCATAGGTGAGTAAATGGGAGTGTGATTAATTATTTGCATGACTGACTAGGTGTGAGAGTACCTCTATGGATGATTGGTGGTGTGTGAATGTCTATGTAGGTGTATAAATGCATATGATAGTCCTGTACTGAGTGACTGTAAGTATGAGTGACTGTACAGGTGAGTGAGTGGATGTGTGTGTAGATCTAAGAGTCAATGAGTTGATATGTAGTTATTGGTATTGGAGTATCTATGGTTTTGAGAATGGACGTCTGAAATTTTGATTGAGTATATCAAAGGGTGTGAGAAGATGCACTAATTTATCACATGGATGACGTCATCAGTGATGTCATCAGTGATTTCATTTCAGATGTCATCAGTGATGTCATCAGTGATGTCACTGACCATGTCATGAGTGATGTAATATGTGACGTCATCAGCAGTGCATTGCGGGGGCGCAAGTTATAGTTAGCTGAACTAACTATAACGGGGGAATTTCTAGGGTTTTGTACTATAACGCCCCTGAAACCTATGGTTTTTTCAGTGAATTTCTAAGGTTTTTTAAATACTAATTCCTAACTATAACGCCCCTGAAGCCTATGTTTTTTTCAGTGAATTTCCAAGGTTTTTTAAATGCTAATTCCTAACTATATCAGGCTTGAAACCTATGGTTTTTTCAGTGAATTTCAAAGGTTTTGTAAATGACAATTTTGAATGTATTAATTGTTATACTGATTTTTTTGATACTGATTTACTACATTTTTTAAACTATTTATTTTTAGATACTTTTTTTTTAATTACATTATAATTACATTATACATTACAATACAAAATATACTTTCTCAGAATGAATTACTTCAGTTTAAACACTTGGCAAATAGGCAACAGACTTTTAAGTACAGTAGTTACAGTTGTTGCAATGGGCAACACAATTTCAAACACAAAGCAAGCTCAGTGTGAATTTCTAGTTAAAAGCAATTAGTTACTTTATGGATTAATTTTCTAACCACAGGACTGGATCCTAGAATCAGTCCTTGGAGATCTCCTGTAAACAGTTGAGTAAAAGCGCTTTGGTTACAGTAGTGATTTTTAAGGAATATTATCATATTTTAAAAGTTGACACTTAGAAATTGTTTCACATAGAATCACCATTGTTATCCTATGGCAGAAAATTCACTTAGCGGGTAAGTAGTGTTATCGTTACTTTTTCTTACTCAGTGGTGGATCCTGGATCCAGCACTGGCCAACCTCCTGTAAACAGTTGAAAGAATGTGTTTTAAGTCATACAGACGATTTTTTAGGAATATTTTTAGTTTGTGAAAATATACACTTAAAAACTTTTCTGGTGAAAACCACACAATGGATTCCTATGGAAGGAAATACAAGTTACTGGTAAGTACGCTTAGAATTACTTTTCAGGGTCAGTGCTGGGCTAAAAGATGCAGCCCTGGGTTCTCTCCTGATAACAGGTGACTAAATCGGAATTCGTAGTTCGGCTGATTTTAGAGGAATATTTGTACGTTTCAAAATGGACACTTTGAAACTTTTCTGGTGAAAACCACACAATGGATTCCTATGGAAGGAAATACAAGTTACTGGTAAGTACGCTTAGAATTACTTTTCAGGGTCAGTGCTGGGCTAAAAGATGCAGCCCTGGGTTCTATCCTGATAACAGGTGACTAAATCGGAATTCGTAGTTCGGCCGATTTTAGAGGAATATTTGTACGTTTCAAAAATGGACACTTTGAAACTTTTCTGGTGAAAACCACACAATGGATTCCTATGGAAGGAAATACAAGTTACTGGTAAGTACGCTTAGAATTACTTTTCAGGGTCAGTGCTGGGCTAAAAGATGCAGCCCTGGGTTCTCTCCTGATAACAGGTGAGTAAATCGGAATTCGTAGTTCGGCTGATTTTAGGGGAATATTTGTACGTTTCAAAAATGGACACTTTGAAAATTTTCTGGTGAAAACCACACAATGGATTCCTATGGAAGGAAATACAAGTTACTGGTAAGTACGCTTAGAATTACTTTTCAGGGTCAGTGCTGGGCTAAAAGATGCAGCCCTGGGTTCTCTCCTGATAACAGGTGAGTAAATCGGAATTCGTAGTTAAGCTGATTTTAGAGGCATACTTGTACAATGGTGAAGGAAGGGGGAGGGGCCTGAGGTGACCTGTGCAAACACGCCCTGTGGCGCGTTTTAAGTTGGGGAATTAATTCCTCTTCAATCCCGTAGTCCCCTGGGGGCCAACTACCCCACAAGGTACCTCCAGTATGCGCCAGGGAGCTGCATTGCAGAGAGGTATTCAGAGGCCACGCCCCTTTTTACAACACTCTGCAACACAGCTCTGTGGCGCTTACTGGAGGTACCTGGTGGGCTAGTTGGTCCCCAGGGACCCTCAGGATTGAAGAGGAATTAATTCCCCAACTTAAAACGTGCCACAGTGCGTGTTTGCACAGATCTCACCTCAGGCCCTGCCCCCTACCTTCACCACTGTGCAAACGCGCCCTGTGGGGTGTTTTAAGTTGGGGGATTAAGTCCCATTGAATCCTGAGGTCCCCTGGCGGCCAACTAGCCCACCAGGTACCTCCAGTATGCGCCAGGGAGCTGCGTTGCAGAGAGGTGTAAAAAGGGGCGTGGCCTCATTACACCTCTCTGCAACGCAACCCCCTGGCACATACTGGAGGTTCCTGGTGGGCTAGTTGGCCCCCAGGGGCCCCCAGTATTGAAGGGGAATTCGTTCCCCCTCTGCAGACGCGCCAGGGGGCGCGTTTGCAGAGTGATGAAAGGAGGGGGCCTGGCCTCCTCCGCGATCCCGTTTTTAAAAAAATATTTCTTTTTAAGAAGGGGGGCTGTGTAGCCCCCCTTCTTTTTCTTATTTATTTGGCCCTGGGGACCCCATCCCCCAGGGCCTGCCTCCAATTTGTATTTTTTTTAGTAAGAAAAAAAAATAAAATCGGAAAGGGGGCCCCACCCCCCCGAGGCCATAATTTGCCCCGGGGACCCCATCCCCCGGGGCGTGGCCCTTTTCTAGAAAAATATGGTTTTTTATGCAGGGGGGCTGCGTAGCCCTCCTCCTGTGGCCACCTATGGCCCTGGGGACCCCATCCCCGGGCCGTTTTTTTAAAATGTATGGTGCATATTTCTGTTTTTTAAACGCATGATTCTTATTGGTTAACAAAAACTGATTGTAAGGAACATTATATATGATAAGCTGATATGTTGAGAAGTCAAGCACACTTGCTGTTTTGATTAGCAACATTGTGTGTGCTGCACTTGTGACCTGTGTGCTCAGTACAGTGTTCCATGACCTGTTTCTATGGTAACGGGCAGAAGGCAGATTGGGGGAAGGGTTGAAGTTTATGTCATTTGGAAAGGGTTGAAATGTTTAACCAATAGAAATGTGTGTTTGCTTTTGAATTTATGTGGGAAGGAATGTGATTTGATGTTTACATGTATATGTGTGGAAAATGAGAGGGAAACTTTGCCATTCTTTGGTTCTGCTGGCAGGTGCACAGTGCAGAGATTCTGTATAAGAAAATCTGGTGTGTGACTGATATCTGGTGTGTGACTGATATACTTCTTAATCTACAAAACATCTTGAAAGGTGAGATATTTAATTGGGAGGGGATGTATGTAGACTATTTTTATTTTAATCAGACTAATGTATTTCTTCTGCTAAAGTGTAGGGAGTACTTTTTCTCTCTACAATCTTATTGACAGTGTGTGTGCATGTAGAAACCATTGTGTGATAAGGATTTGTTTTTCTCATGTGTTTGTAGACAGATAACTATGCAGTTTTTAGATTTTGGTATAATTAGAAACCAGTCATTGTTTATGAATTTGTGAAATGAGTTATGTTTCTGCAGTAAAATGTAGTACTCCTTCTAGATGAACAAATGTGTTTTGGTATAGTGCAAGGGATAGTGTTGTTTGTCTAGAATCACACAGAGAGCCTGTGTGCATTTGGGAACCACTGTGAGAGAAGCATTTAGTAACATCTTGTATTTGCTGACAGATAACTCTTTTAAAACCTGTCATGTTGTCAAGTTTTAGTAGCATTAGAAGGCAGTCTTTGCTTATGTGTTGATTAAATGAGTCAGGCTTTGACACAAAAGGGCACTTTTGAAATATGCACATTGTGTGCAGTTCCCTTACCACTTCCATAGTAGTAAATAAGGTTTGGTAAACTCGTAGGGATAGTGGCTGTTGTCTAGAATCACACTGTGAGTCTGTGTGCATTTGGGAAGCAATGTGAGAGAAGCATTTGGTAACATCGTGTATTTGCTGACAGATAACTATTTTAAATCCTTTTATGTTGTCAAGTTTTAGTAGCATTAGGAGCCAGTCATTGCTTATGCGTTGATTAAATGAGTCAGGCATTGACACTAAAGTGCAGTCGTGAAATATGTAGATTATGTGCAGTTCCCTTACCACTTCCACTGTAGCGGATGAGTTTTGGTAAACTCCTAGGGATAGTGGTGCTTGTCTAGAATCACACTGTGAGTCTGTGTGCATTTGGGAACCACTGTGAGAGAAGCGTTTGGTAACATCGTGTATTTGCTGACAGATAACTGTTTTAAAACCTGTCATGTGTCAAGTTTTAGTAGCATTAGAAGCCAGTCTTTGCTTATGCGTTGATTAAATGAGTCAGGCATTGACACTAAAGTGCAGTCGTGAATATGTAGATTGTGTGCAGTTCCCTTACCACTTCCACTGTAGTGAATGAGTTTTGGTAAACTCCTAGGGATAGTGGTGCTTGTCTAGAATCACACTGTGAGTCTGTGTACATTTGGGAACCACTGTGAGAGAAGCGGTTGGTAACATTGTGTATTTGCTGATAGATAACTGTTTTAAAACATGTCATGTTGTCAAGTTTTAGTAGCATTAGAAGACAGTTATGGCTTATGATTCATTAAATGAGTCAGTTATTGACAGTAAAGTGTAGTCGTGAAAAATGTAGATTATGTGCAGTTCCCTTACCACTTGCACTGTAGTGAATGAGTTTTGGTAAACTCCTAGGGATAGTGGTGCTTGTCTAGAATCGCACTGTGAGTTTGTGTGCATTTGGGAACCACTGTGAGAGAAGCGTTTGGTAGCATCGTGTATTTGCTGACAGATAACTGTTTTAAAACATGTCATGTTGTCAAGTTTTAATAGCATAAGAAGACAGTTATGGCTAATGCTTTCATTAAATGAGTCAGGCATTGAAAGTAAAGTGCAGTTGTGAAATATGTAGATTGTGTGCAGTTCCCTTACCACTTCCACTGTAGTGAATGAGTTTTGGTAAACCCCTAGGGATATTGGTGCGTGTCTAGAATCACACTGTGAGTATGTGTGCATTTGGGAACCACTGTGAGAGAAGCGTTTGGTAAGATCGTGTATTCGCTGACAGATAACTGTTTTAAAACATGTCATGTTGTCAAGTTTTAGTAGCATTAGAAGACAGTTATGGCTTATGCTTTCATTAAATGAGTCAGGCATTGACAGTAAAGTGCAGTCGTGAAATATGTAGATTGTGTGCAGTTCCCTTACCACTTCCACTGTAGTGAATGCGTTTTGGTAAACTCCTAGGGATAGTGGTGCTTGTTTAGAATCACACTGTGAGTCTGTGTGCATTTGGGAACCACTGTGAGAGAAGCGTTTAGTAACATCGTGTATTTGCTGACAGACAACTGTTTTAAAACATGTCATGTTGTCAAGTTTTAGTAGCATTAGAAGACAGTTATGGCTTATGCTTTCATTAAATGAGTCAGGCATTGCTAGTAAAGTGCAGTTGTGAAATATGTAGATTGTGTGCAGTTCCCTTACCACTTCCACTGTAGTGAATGAGTTTTGGTAAACTCCTAGGGATAGTGGTGCTTGTCTAGAATCACACTGTGAGTTTGTGTGCATTTGGGAACCATTGTGAGAGAAGCATTTGGTAACATTGTGTATTTGATGGCAGATAAGTGTTTTAAAACCAGTCATGTTGTCAAGTTTTAGTAGCATTAGAAGCCAGTGTTTGCTTATGCATTGATAAAATGAGCCATGCTCTGACACTAAAGTGCAGTACCATGTAGTATTGTCCTCACTGCACCAGAACTGTAAATTTAAAATTTTTACCCAGGCACTGTCCTAGAAGTAGTCTGATGATTTAGTCAGTGTCTAAGTACTTATGTTGTGAACCATTCATTACCAAATAGACTGCTTCAAATGTCTATGCAGTATGCATGTAGTTCTCTAACCACCTACACACTTGTTTTTCACACCTTCAATTCCCTAGTCAGTATCTATACACTTCCAGGAAACACCCTGTCACTCCCTTTGCAGTCTTCTAGTGACCCATTCAGCAGCATGTAGTAATCCATTCATTGTGCCAAATCCCAAACACTTATAAATTCACCAATACACTGTCTGTCCAGTACTCTAATCATTCACTCAGTGCCTAAGTAGTCATGCACTGAGCCAGGCCTTAGCACATAGACTGCTTCAAACCCCTATCCACTATGCATGCAGTCTTCTAACCACCTAGACACTTGTCTTTCACACCTTCAATTCCCTAGTCAGTGTCCATACAGTCCAGCAAACATCTTGTCACTGCCTTTGCACTCCTCTAGTGACCCATTCAGTACCAAGTACTAATCCATTCCCTGTGTGACAAGCCTACCACTTATAAATTCGTCCAGGCAGTCTCCTTGCTGTAGTCTAATTATTCAGTCACTACCCAAGTACTCATGCAGTGAGCCAGGCCTTAGCACATGGACTGCTTTAAATGCCTATCCAGTATGCATTCAGTCCTCTAATCAGCTACACAGTTGTCTTTCACAACTTCAATTCCCCAGTTAGTATTCATACACTTCTAGCAAACACCCTGTTACTCACCCAGTGTGTCTCCTTTTAGTACTGTAATCATTCACTCTGTTAGCTTGTAGTCTTTTAGTGAGGTAGGCTTTAGGGCATGAACTGCTTCAAAGTAGTATGCACTATGTATGTAGTGTTTTAATCATCGTCACACTTGTGGTTCAGGGCTATAGTTTCTTAGTCAGTTTTTATATAAAATGTGTTTGTACAGTAATGGAATACTGTAAATTTGAAAGTTATTAATATACATTTATTTCTGATTCTTTTTTGCAGATACTGTTTTTCAACGTTAAAATAGAGAAATTATGCCAGAAAAAAAAAGAAAAAGAAAAGAACAGAGACAGGAGGATTATTTGAAGAAACATGAACCACAAGTATTGAATGAACAAGATAATGTGGCTAAAAGGAAAAAATCTTCTGGTAAGATCACAAAGCAATTTATTAAAAATGTTTGTAGGAGCAAACAGAATGTAGATAATGCTGCAAGTTCAGAGAATTTTTTAAGTAAGAAAAAAAATCAAAATAAGAGGAAAAGTAAAAAAGCAAATGTTCAGTCAAAGGAGATAAAGTATGGTAAAAGAAGACAAAATCAGTATAAGGAATTACGCAAAAAAATATTTTACAAGAGAGTAGTGCATAATTTGCTGAAAGATGTGAAGAAATATAAAAAGAGAGCTCTATTTTATAAAAAGAAGAAGCATATTGAAAGCATTGTGGAAAAGGCTTTTGAAGTAAAAAGGAAACTGTTTATTTTAGTGTTAAACAGAATTCGATCACTAGATAAACCAATATATGTAATGAAGGCCAAAAGTAGGAGGAAAAGAGTTATTAATAAAAAAAGAAATTTTTATTTTTTGTGGGAGAATGGAAACACAATTCTAGTTCAGAGTCTTTTTTTAATGAAGAGAGTTATTCACTAAGTGAAAAATTATTGTATGCAGTTGACACCAGTGGTAGAGGTTATGAGGTTAGTGATGGTTGTCCAAAGGAGAAAGAGAAAATGGTTGAAAGAAATGCAGAAGAAGTGATAGCTGATGAAGATTTAGGGAGACGTGCTAAAAACCCTGTGTACACTTGGGATTGCAGTAGTGTTTGTAGTGTACGACAGGAATCTATTGAAAAATTATGTAGTTTTTTACGAGTCTATACTAAAAAAAGTGTAAAACAAAAGATTACGCTGTTGCAAGGACTAGACCCTTGCAGAGTGAGAAAACATACTGGTTTGCAAGGTCATTCTCTGGCTTGTCTTTCTAGGAAAGTTTGTGAAAGTGTTTTTCACCATTTCAGAATGCTGGCAGTACATCATACTCAAATGCAGAAGTTAGTGAGAAGGTTGTATTATGCAAAAAGTCCAGCACCAAAGTTAAGTGAGTTGAACAGTGCTCGTTTACGTGGGTCAGTTTCAGATGTGAAGCAGGTCTGTGAGGATTTTGAGTTTTTTTACTTTGGGCCTCAGCAAGAGAGTGAAGAAACTGACACATTAGTAGAACAAAATGTTGAAGACAATGTAGAACCTGTAATTACAGAAAAATTTGAGGATGAAATCATAAAGTTTAATGTAATTTCAGGTGAAAGACCAAATGTTTCTTGTATTTGTTGTCGGCGAAGTCACTATAAAAATCAGACTAGGGGTGTCAATCTGTATCTAAAAAGTGAAATAGAAGATAATGATAAGTGGATGGAATTTGCAATTTATTTGTTGGTAGAGGATTATTTTGATTTGGGATGTGAGCAGCGTATTTGCAAATATTGTTATAATAAATTAGATGAGAATAAAATGCCTGCTAGAGCTGTTCATAATAATCTAGAGTTGGTTGCTATTCCTCCAGAGCTGATAGATTTAAATACCTATGAGTTTATTCTGATACAATATGTTCACCCGTTTCAGGCTATAGTTCGTATGGATCCCAAAACAAGTAAATTAACTCCATCAGAGTTGCAAAGAGGATTGAAAGGAAGAGTTGTGTATTTACCATTAGATTTAAGGAAAAATGTTGAAACTGTTGGTGTTGATCATGCAGAAAATGAGCCACTAGTTATTCTAGTTAATGGTGTTCCTACTAAGAATAAGAAAATCTGGCAAGAGTTAGTGGATGTTAGAAAAGTGCAACAGGCATCATTGTATCTGTTTAAAAATAATGAGTACTATAGAAATGTGTTTGTTGGAGAAGAAGAAATAGATTTAGCAGAAGATAGTGAAACATTAAGTGGACAAATTGAAAAAGTGGACATGTCCAGATGTGAAGAGATCTATGAACATTACATTGTACATCCACTTCATTCCAAAGAGGTGATGGGGAGTACAATTGAGTTGTTCCAAATGAAAAAGGCAACAGGAAGTCCCATGAGTGTATGGGAAGAGAGCTTGGAAGCTCGTTGTTCCCCGCAGTTGTTTCCAACAGGAAAAGGTGGACGATATGATGAACGTCCTGTGCAGATTCCTGCATCTGTATATCGGACAACAAGATTATATGCAGAAGATCCAAGATTTCAACAATGTATCCCTTATATGTTTCATCTTCTGTTTGAAAGTGACTTGTCTGGACTTTCATATGCAGTAAATCACATTTTAATTACTGGAATGCATCTGCAAAATGTAACTGCAAAGGATTTTATGGATAAAGTGCATCAGAGAGATGATCATTTAGAATCTCAGTTGATTAATCTGATGGCATGTTAGCGTGGGACTAATGAATAATGGTACCGTCGACATGGAGAACTGAAATGTATGCTACGGAACTTGGGAACTCCTACATGGTTTGTTACACTAAGCTGTGCTGGGTATGCTTGGGATGATTTACTTGAATTTCTTCGAGAGGCAAATTCCAATATAAAAAATATTGAATACAAGACATCTGGAGAATTGTGCTCTTTGGATCCTGTGAATGTATGCAGATATTTCAATCATAGATTTGAAGCTATGATGTCTTTCATCTGCAATAAAAAAAATCTTCCTCTTGGAGAAGTTGTGGTTTTCATTTGGAGAAAGGAGTATCAAGCAAAAGGTGCTCCTCACATACATATGTTGTTATGGGTCAAGGACGCCCCCAAATTTGGAACAGATTCAGATGAAACTGTTTTGTCTTTCATTGAAGATTATGCTACATGTGCTCTTCCAAATAGCAGAGAAGAGAAAAACTTAAAACAACAAGTCTTACGATTTCAAAGCCACAGGTGTGGAAAATACGAAAGTACAAGTCAAAGGATATGTTCTATACCAAATGTCGTTTTGGATTTCCACGTCCTGTATTAGCCAAAGGAAGAGTGAACAGTTTTATGTCAGCTGTACGGCATACCATCACAAGAAAGTCTCCGAAAAACACCTACAACTTAAGAAGAAGCGAAGAATCAAAATACATAAATGACTACAATCCAGTTATTTTATCCATGTGGAACGCTAACATGGATATTCAGTATGTTGCGGACAATTCCATTGCTGTTGCTCGATATGTAACGTCTTACATTACTAAATCAGAAAAGACTGAATTGAAAGAAATGTGGGAAGAGATTTCTCACGAGAAGACTCTAAGTAAGAAATTATACAGTTTCAGTTTGAAGATGTTATTGCATCGTGAAATTGGAACATAAGAATGTTCAGATAGGTTATCATCTGCAAGTCTATATTCCAAAAGTAGAAGAATCATTTGGGTGAGTCTAGGTCTTGCAGGAATGCGAAATCGGGTACTGAGATCAGTTCAAGAAATTGAATATTTAGCAGAAAATGACCCTGAAAGTAAAGATATTTTGAAAACCAATATGTTGGACACATACTATCCAAAGAGAAGTCATCATCTTGATAACATGTGTCTCTATGAAGTGCTGCAAAACTACACTTTTAAACGGAATATTACAGAGAACATCAACGATGGAAAATATGGAGTGATTGGTTCTGAAGGATGTCTGGTGAAACAAAGGAAAGGAAATTTAATTAATCACAGAAAACTGAGTTGCGACACTGGTGACAAAAGGGAATTTTACTATTTAGCCCTTTTGCAAATGTTCAAACCATGGCGTTCTGAACTGGAATTACTTGGAGATTTTTCCAGCTATGAAGATTTATTTAATACTTGTAAAGATAGCATACAATGCAGTGCTTTCGCAAATTATGTCAAAATGTTGAATGATGAAATTGATCAAGAAGCTTCAATTGCAGCTGAGATTGCTAGAGACAGTTCTCAAGACAGTCAAAGTTCTGCTGCACTGAGTCAAGATCCACTAGGACAACCAATTGTTGAAAATGAAGCAGCGATTGCAATGAATGAGGTGGAAACAGCAATGTATCAAGCACAAGAAGATGCAATACAGTTAGGAAACTTGCAAGAGCAACTAAATGTTGAGCAGAAACAAATATATCAGCAAGTGAAAGAGCAGATTGACCATGGATTACTTCATGAAAAGAGCGTGTGCTCATGTACATCATTTCAACCTATCCGAATGTATGTGAGTGGTCAAGCTGGAACAGGAAAGAGTTTCTTAATTAAAGTAATTACAAGTTATCTGCAAAAAAAAACTGAGTCACATTTGTCTTGTGTTGTCACTCCTCCAACTGGGTTGGCAGCACATAACATTAAAGGAATTACTTTACATCGTTTACTAATGCTGCCAGTAGAGCATGAGAACAAATTGGAATACCACAAGCTATCTGGAGAAGCTTGTTGTGAAGTTTCAAGAGTGCTGAAGAAAATGAAACTTCTCATTATTGATGAGGTGAGCATGGTTTCAAACTTGATGCTTGCCTTTGTGCATTTAAGAATGCAGCAAATTCTTAAAACAGAGTATGACGTGTTATTTGGAGGAAAACACGTCATAGTTTTTGGAGATCTACTGCAACTGAGACCGGTAAAAGGACAACCGGTATTTAAAACACTTGCCCATGAAGATACCAGAAAGTCTCTTGGCAGTGTTGGTAATGTGAACATTTGGAGTAATGTTGAATACAAAGAACTGAAAACAAATATGCGACAGGCAAATGATGCTGAATATGGAAGTATTCTTCAAGATATAAGAATTGGAATTCTTTCAAAAAAAGGGAAAGAAGCTTTGGAGAGTTGATTACTTTGCAATGTCTTTCCAAATGACAATGCAGTTCCTGCAAAAGTGTACGTGGAAATTGCTAAAAATAAGTCAGTGATTTGCTTAATGCCGACACTGCGTGAGTGTTCAATATTCAACGAAGAATTACTAAAATTGGAAAATGAAGAAATTGTAAAAATGGAAGCCATCGATAAAATACTACATGAAGGAATAACTATTATTTTGACGGGTAAGTTGAGATCAAAACTAGATTGTTTAGAAAAAAAAATATCTAAAACTGCTGGTTTGGAAAAGACACTGTATGCGTGTGTAAACTGTCTGGTAATTTTAAGGCATAATTTGGATGTAGAGAAAGGTTTAGTTAATGGTGCAATGGGCAAAGTGGTGGATTTTGTGAATTATCAGAAAAAAGAAGGAATTGAATTTTTAAAAATTAGATTTGATCAGATTGATGAAGTTAAAGAAATTGGTTGTTGTTCAGTTCGGTTTTTGCTTGTTAAAGATTTATATGTCCGTAGGAAACAATTTCCATTTTCTCTGGCATATGCAGTGACTATTCATAAATCTCAAGGATTAAGTGTAGACAGTGCATTGGTGAACACTGGATCTACTGTATTTAAAGAGGGTATGGCATATGTTGCTTTGTCGCGAGTCAGAACATTATCTGATTTGTTTTTGATTGATTTTGATGAGACAAAGGTTACTGCAGATGCAAACTGTGTAAAAGAGTATAATAGGTTAAGAAGGGTGTATGCTCGAAATTTAGGTCAATATCCTGTATTTGAAAAGCGTATGGTTGGTCAAAAAAGAAGGTTAGAAAATATCTGTTCTGAAAGTATCAAGAAAAGAAAAGAACAAGATAATGTTGTGATTGCAGGTAAAAAGAAATTGGACACTGTTGAAGAGACTGTTGGTTATCAGTTTGAAAATAGTTCTGGTGTCAACTGCTATGCTAATGTGGTCAAAGTTGTTTTTTATCTGCAATGTTTGCACGCACAAATTATGCAGAATCGGGAAAAAAAGATTTTGTTCTCTGTTGCATTCTGTTTATGAAAAATTGACAACAGATAGAAGTAATATACAATCTGTTTCAGAGGTTCGTAGTCTTTTGGATGTGTGTTCTAGTTCTACACAATTTACACAAAATATTCAACAAGATGCTCAGGTATTGTTAATGTTAATGTATATGCTTTCCATTTTTAAAAATGAAGGTGTAGAAATAGAAAATATTTTTGGCCTTTCTTACAAATGGGAACATTATTGTGAAAATTGCATGTATACATGTAGTACCAATGTAGACACTGAGAGATTTCTGTATTTAACATTACCAGATTGTAAATCAGTGTCTTTCAATAAATTAGTGAAAGGTGCAGTTCAAAACATGGAGTGTAGCCAATGTAAATCTGAAATGTTATCCACATTATTCTTAACAAAATATGGAAAATACATAATTTTAATGATACAACGTTGTACAGCTGACGGAAGAAAATTGGATACTTTAATAAAGCAATTTGTAGCAGCACAACTATCAATATCAGGAAGGACTTCTGTAGCAATTGCAATAATTTTCCATGATGGTCCTTCCACCACATCTGGACATTACACTGCCTATCTAAAATGTGACAAAGGCTTGACACTTTGTAATGATGCCCAGTTGGTTTTCAAACAACGTTTGCCTAGTGAATTACCAAATTCCTACCTAATATTTTTAAAGCCGAAGTTTTAGGAAGATAATTCACTCTCTGAGGAATTTATTATTATAATTTAATAGGACTACCATTGGACAATTTACATAAAGAAGGAGTGTAAAAATACCATTTGGCCTCAAGGAAAGGTATATTTTTGAATTATGGACTTTTTGGTGGTCATTCATTCGGTGATTATTTTAATGCGGCAACATTTACAGTTTTTATAAGTTAAAGTTATAAAATTTTGTAATCTGTAAGCATTTCATATATGTGTGATTTGTATTTTCTGGTATTTTACTGTTGGGTTTTTTTTAACAATCCTTCTGATTGGTTTTTTTTTGGCCCACTGTTAAGTGATGAGTACCATTGAAATCACTATTTCTAGTGAAATTCAATATATTCAGCAAAAAAGGCAAACAAATTACTTTGTGGAAATTATGTTGTGTTGTAAAAAATGTATTATTATATGTTATAATTTTTTTTTTATTTCTTTCACAGATCCAAATTTTTAAATAAGCAATTTTTAAGAATTTATATTTGAATGAAAAACAGAAAAAAAATGTATACCATGTTTTATTCCTATTACTGTGAAGGTAAGTTTAACTAAGTCTCAATATGCAGGATGAAGAGGCCTGCAAGAAGCTACAAAGTTGAAACACGTTTCTAAAAACACTCTGTTTATGTAGTTTTGAAATCTGACCATAATCAGATATCATGTGACCTGCAAAAAAAGAGATTTGAGGGGTTCATAATATTTCACCTTTTTAGCTGTTGAAGGACTGCAATCATTTCAATCATTCTTCTTTGAACATGTTTGCAGACAAAACTCTGTGCTTACTTTCTATCATTCGCAAGGAAATTTAAAAACGGAAATATGTCACTTTTTGTAACAGTTATTGTGTAAGATACTGTTTCATATTTAGAAAGAGAGGAAAAGGCACTCTGTGCACTTTTTATACTCCATGTAAATACAACCTCATCATGCAGACCACTTTGCGTTGATAGGGTGTTCTATAAGTGTTGTTGTGCATGATTACACTGAATACTCATAGAACAAGACACATGTCTAGTTTTATCATAAATCATAAATCTCGATATGTGTGTGAATGCTGTACCATTCTAAAATTGGTGTAGGAAAGCACAACAAGGAGAATTGATTTCATTTCTCCACATTTTTATATCTTCAATGCATGCTAAAATGTTCAGCATACATTGAAGGAGAAAAATAAATTTTCTCATTGTTTTTGTGCAGGAAGGTGTGTCTTCCTGCAGAAAAAAAAACAGCACATGACACAGATATCATTGCACTTTGGTGCAAGGGTGACTGTGTCATCACATGGCTGCAGTTTAAGCAGCCGTGCAGAGAGAAGCATAGATTTGCAACATATTTATGTACATATGTTGCATCCCTGTGCTTCGGAAGTACTACAGCACACTGCAGTTAAAGAGGTTACTGTGTGATGCTGCAGCACTTCCTTATAGTTCTGCACTTATACATTCACCATACGCTACTAATACATTAATTCAGTCAATTATGTACTACACATACATTCATCTAAACTTTCACACACTAACAAAGAAATTTAGCTCTTTTTTTAAAACAGGAAAGTTAGTTTCTACAAGAACTTTTTTTTTTCTTCTTTCTTCTTTTATAATTTTTTGGGGGTTTTCTAAACAATTTTAATTTTTTTTTGGTTTTTCTGCCAAAAAAAACCCAAAAAACAAAACAGGAGAAACTAAACAATGAACTTCAGGGAACAATAAAAAAAAAAAAAAAAAACTAGCAAATGTGACAACTGTGACTTTCTTGGTGGCTGCAGATCAGATCGATCGACTGCTCGCCATAGCACAAAGCCACATTGCACTTAGTGCAGAGCACTTTTAAAAATTGAAATTGAGGACGGATGTCCAAGGTTTGGGCTGATGGATGCACTCTTGATGTGCTCGGCTGCGATGAGGTGGATGGCGCAGGAGCAGGAGTGTTTCTCATCCGTCGGCACTCTTCTTTTGCAAGATTGTTTGGATGAAGGGTCCTCATGTGCTTCATCATACTTGCCGTGCCGCAAGAGTATTTCTTGTTAGGATCCCCTCTCGATAGGACTCTTTTGCAAATCTTGCACATGACCAAGGTGGCATTGGTCTTATTCTGCCCCTCTGGAAAAGTAAAATATTTACACACCACTGAAGAAAAACATTTTTTGAGTGGTGCCTCCGGCAAAAATTCATCCTCAGAACTATGAGGTGATGCAGGTGATGCCTGCTGCCCTGAAGCCATTTTTGGTTGAGAAAAGTTAGAGCTAAGTGTAAACTTATTCTAAAAAAACTTCTTCTCTCAAAAGAGATGGTGCTCTAAAGAAGGTCAAAGAAGAATGATTGAAATGGGTGGGGTTTTTCAGTAGTTAGAACAGGAAGTGTAATGAACCAATCAAATCTCTTTTTTCCAGGTCACATGGGATCCGCGCACCCTGCGCGTACGCAGCACGCACCAAGCGAGCATCCGCGAAATTGAATTAAAAAGAAATATAGGATTAGATGTCAAAATATATTACTTTTAAGACTAGTTTAGAGTTTGTCTTCAATTAATATTCACATGAAATACATAAATATGTTTTTTTAAATGTTAAATACTTTGCGGGATCCGCGCACCCACCGCATCATAGACGCAGATGACGCATCGCGGAAGCGCGTAAACATCGCGTTACGTACATCGAACGTGTCGCGTATAGGCTGGGAGTCGCGCACCGGGCACATTGGAATCGCGCACTAACCACGTACCTGACGCATACCATGCGCGGATGCTATCGCGTAGGGATCGAGAACGGTGCGCGTAGGGTGCGCGGATCCAAAAACATGGAAAAAATATATATAAAAGAAAGTTTTGCACATATAGTTAAAAAACATATTTTGAAAAATATAAAAAAAATGTTTGAAAAACCCATTAAGTTCAAATAATATTTTTTAATTTTTAAAAGAATTAATTGAAAAAATACGTTTAAAAATGGTGATAAAAAAATATTTTTAAAAAAATGTAATTAATGAAATGACACACTGAATTTGAAAAATATAGAAATCCAATCAAAATCATTAAACATGATTTCTTCAGAGATAAGTTATAGATAGGAATTAGCATTTAAAAAACCTTTGAAATTCACTGAAAAAAACATAGGTTTCATGCACGTTATAGTTAGGAATTGGCATTTAAAAAACCTTAGAAATTCACTTAAAAAACCATAGGTTTCAGGGTGTTATAGTTAGCTGGACATTTCCCTCGTACAAAACCCTAGAAATTCCCCTGTTATAGTTAGTTCAGCTAACTATAACTCGCGCCCCCGCAATGCACTGCTGATGACGTCACATATTACATCACTCATGACATGGTCAGTGACATCACTCATGACATCACTGATGACATCTCAAATGACATCACTGATGACATCACTGATGACGTCATCCATGTGATAAATTACTGCATCTTCTCACACCCTAATTTAACCTTTGATACACCAACTCAAAATTTCAGAAGTCCATTCTCAAAACCATAGATACTCCAATACCAATAGCTACATACCCACTCATTAACTCTTAGGTCTACATACACCTCCACTCACTCACCTGTACAGTCACTCATACTTACAGTCACTCCGTACAAGACTATCATATGCATTTATACACCTATATAGACACTCACAGACCGCCAATCATCCATTGAGGTACTGACACACCTAGTCAGTCGTGCAAGTAATTAAACACGGTCCAATTTACTCACCTATACAGTTAAACACACTCAAGTTCACTTACTCATAAAAATAGTACCACAATCTTACGCTCTTATACAATCATTGATACACGCACACACTCATCCATACAGCCACTCTCACAATCACACACTCTCACATATACCCACTTATATACTCTTACACGCATATATACTGCCTTTCAGGTATGTACTTAGTCACACATGTACCACTGAGATATTCATTCAATCCCTAACACACCCATACATACACTAACCCAACCATACAGTTGATCACAGATGCACTCTTAAAACCATGCACCCATAGAATCACCTGTAAAAGAGCAGTTTTCTATGGGTAACCTTTTGGAACACTGCTTGGCGTTAGTCGCCTCTAAACCATTCAATGATTATCAAATAAAGAGGCAGGCGCTGGAAATTGGAAAGCAGGAAACAGGTTTTAATTCGCTCCGGAGCAGAACACGTCAGATCGGACAAACAGAGTATCGTCTCGAGGTGCTCTCTCGCATCTCTGTGGCCTGGCCTCTTATACGCAGGTTTATTGCTTTATTGCACACAACACATTCTTGACGATACTTTGATGTATGGAAAGACATCCTTGGAATCCCCGCTTCAGGTCCGTCCCCACATGTATCTACACTAGAAGTCCCCGCCCCAATCTCAGCAGGTGATGGCTATCGCGCAGCTGGACATTCCACTGGGAACAGGAATGTGTGCGATCGGTCGGATCTCGTGGTGTGAAGACATTAATTAATCTCAGCTCCTTTGAAGAGGGGCGAGTTTCTACTGTAGGGGCAATAAACTGCATCCGCAGGGCTAGGTTATGGCCTGGGATCAGCTCGGACATTCGGGCAGGGAGGAAGAGGTTATCAAAGGGCCCGTTCGCATGAAAGGGATGAAAGGGTATGTGGGTTCAGCACGGGTTGTGGCTCCAAGGCAGGGTCGTGCTGAAGATGTTTTTATGGCTCAAGCAGGAGAGTTTGGGGGCTGCCTGGGCGCAGGGGATGTTAGCGAGGTCAGAGAGACGTGCAGGCAGCTGGAAATGCGAGGAGAGGTCATGGTGTCTAAAATGGCTGCCGCTTACGCGCTCATACAGGCCTAGGAAGGGACAAAATGGTGCTGGTAATGTTCACGTCGCAAACTGTCCGCCCTATGAACATTATTTAGCCAGTTTATCACTCTATATCTATCCCCATCATGTTACGTATCTCTGATTCATACAAAGCTCTCATATGTTCAGTTTTATAGTCCAAAATCTTAGGGCAAATACAGTTTGCGAAAAGAGAGCATAAAGGAGGCAGGCATTGTATACCCAGGCAGCAACCACATATGATCAGAATCGGTACTAGTACAATCATTAGCAACTTCCAACCCCAGTCCTTTAAAGTACTCCAGAACCAGACCCCAAGCGACCATCCTTCTTGTTCTTGATGCACCTCTGAGGAAAGTCTGTGGAGGTGTTCGATCGCCTTGTAGACCGAGGGCGAGTTGTCAGGAATAAACGTGCAACAGCTAGATCCGATGATGCGGCATGCTCCTCCACGGTCCGCCAGAACCGCGTCCAGAACAAGGCGGTTTTGAAGAGCCACCAAGCGGACCGCCTGAAGCTCAGCTGTGTTGTTCATGAGGATGCCGGCTGTGATGTTCATAGTTGTCTCGACTGCCTGGGCCAGATGCCGGATGGCACGGCTGTTTGCCATCAGGCCCCAAAGTGGAACGAGTCCCTTCGCTGCATCAAGGAACTGTGACGCAGCGGAGTCTGCTCACTTGATATCTTTTGCTCGCCTTTGCCGGTAATGGTTTGCTGGTGCCACATATGTAGGAGGAAGGATAAAAGAGATATAGCAGGTGCCTTCCCAGCCCTTTGGGAGCCAGGTGTAGGCTTTGGTTCCGCAGATGAAGTACATATTCGGGGAGGCAACAAAGGAGGGTGGATCAGCCGTGTCCAAAGTCTTTGTGGTGAGGCAGGAGCTGTGACCCACTGATTTTTTCCCACGGCCTTCAATGCAGACAAGGCCTGAGACATTCACCACAGAGAGAGCCACAGTCAGAGTGGCGGCAGTTCGTTTCCGGAGGTAGGAGAAGGTGGGTCTGGCTGGATTGTTAAAGACCTGCATTTCAATTTGTTCTTGTGTAGGAATGTCCATTTGAAAGGTGGTGTTGGATGTCAAGGGGCAAAAGGGAGCGGAAGTTTTTTCGGTTTTGCTCAGCCAGAACCCATCGTAGAAGTGTGAAATGGTCTCGCCAGAAGTTGCATTGTCCTTGTAACTCTCTTGCAAGAGTATCAGCCAGGCAAGGCAGGACCCATGAATGGAGAAAGGCGAAGGGATGAAGGGGATAGAATGTTCAGTTGCATGTGGTAGCAGACCTCAGATCCAGCAGTTCGTGGCATTGGCAGCAAGGTTGTGCTGGTGTAGCAACTGTACAAATGAGTTGTTCCAGAACTCCTTGCATCTTTCTCGGAGCTGGGGCGAAAGTGAAATGAGATAGTGTTCTCTCTTGGTGGTGGGCTGCACGGTGGGTATCAAAGTCTTATGGGCAGGTAAACTTTCCTCTACGACCCAGAAGGTGGCCTAGGTATGTTACCTGGGGTTGGCAGAAATGTAATTTCTTCTTGGAGACCTTGTGACCATTCTCTGCAAGGAAATGTAGGAGCTGGATGGTGGCTGTGACTGCAAGTGGGGTGGTGTCTGCTGCTAGGAGGATGTCATCTACATATTGGATCAACACCACTCCATCCGGCAACTGAACTGCGCCTAGCTGTCTCTTGAGGGCCTGGCTATAGATGCTGGGACTTTCAGTGTAGCCTTGGGGTGCTCGACAAAATCTGTACGAGCGGGATTTTAAGGTTAATCCGAAAAGGTAGCGGCTGTCTGGGTGGATAGGGATAGAGAAGAAGGCGTTTTTGAGATCAATAACAGTGAAAGTGGTGGCAGTGGACGGGATCAGGGTCAGAATGGTGGTGATGTCGGAGACCACGGGGTATTGCGGCACAACTACTTTATTAACCTCCCGCAGGTCGATGATGAAGCGGTACGCTTTCTCATCTCCCTCTCCTTGCTTCTTGATAATCGGTAAGATAGGGCTGTTGCAAACGTTGCTGACCACCTCCTCTACCACTCCTGAATCCACTAAGGATTGAATAATCTCTACCAATGCCTTCTCGCCTTCGGGTGATATCCTATATTGTGGGAGTTTTGGGAGTGTTGCGTCCTGTCGTACAGTTATATGCACAGGATCAATCATCATCCGTCCTACGTCCGAGTCGGTCTTTGCCCATAAGTACAGGGGTAAGGTGTTAAGTAGTGATATGTCGGCGTCAGTCACAGAGAGCATGTGTCGTGTGGGACAAGGTCTGAGCAGATTGGGGTTGTCATATAAAATGACTCGGACTCCGTCCGGTGAATATCTAATGGTGGCTCGGAAATATTTCAACAAGTCAAGACCCATAATGGCATCGGGGGTGTTGGAGGAAAGCAGAAATGTCGTGTCAATGGTGTTGTTTTCCAAGTCGAAGGGGATCGGAGTAGACAAGGGATTGGTGGAGGGCGTTCTATCAAAACCTATCGATGTTATATGTGAGCCAGACAAGGATGCCCTTGGAATCAGTCGTTTAGATAAAGCACTACGTGTTGCTCCTGTGTCTACCAAAAATGGAGACTTCGTGCCCAGGACCTTAGCAGTGACATAAGGGCCTTGCTGGTCAACATAGAGCTCGACTGGATCCCTCCCTTGCCTTCGGCAGTCCTATGCAAGTCGTATGTGTTGTCGTAGTCAGTCTGTTGGCACTGGTTCTGTCGGGGACGGTCAAATGTGTTCGTTTTACCGGGCCTTTCATCGCTAGTGTCGTTTGTGTACCCTCATCCACATCCTCTATTTCTCGGTCCGTTCACTGAGTCCCTTGTCTCCTTATTTTTGATCATTTCTAGCAGGATCGGGCACTGGAATTTCCAATGTCCGAGTCCTTTACAGAACGCACATTGATTCTCACTCAAATCCCTATGTCCAGCGTAGGATGTGAGTGCATTATCTCTAGGAGGCGGGTTTCTAGGGGCATTCAGTTGGTAATTTCCTTTATAGGGTTCCTTTCCTATAGTCACTCCCTGCAATTGTGCAATTATAACCCTTTCTTTGAGGTCCTTCTTCTTTTTCTCCGATGCCCTATCGTTTTCGTTCTTTTGATGCTCATAGTACTGGGCCATCTGAAGGATAGCTGCGGGTTTGGAGGCCGCCCAACTACTCTCGCTGGTCTGCAGTTTCTGTGAGACTTCCTGCAACAGACCTTTAACATAATTTTGGACAAACAGGTGATGTCCGGTTGCAGTGGTCATGTCCTGACCACTATAGTCAGAAAACACCGCCTCGAATCGAGAAAAATATTCGGAGACATCTTCTTGGGGTTTCTGACGGCAAGCCGTTACAATCGACCAGTCTACCTTTTTCTCAGGGATTAGCGTCTTCAATTTCTGAACAATTTTGTCTGGAAGTTCTAAAATAGCTTTTAAGGGTTTCTGTCCGGGATCTCGTTGTTAATCTGTGCCATTGAGTTGTACCCAGGTATGCCCAAACAGCTCAAGGTGGTCGACTTTCCGGATTTGCATCCACACATCAGCTGGTAGAAATAACCCGAAAAACAAGTCGATGTCTGCTAAGGTCATGGTTGTTGATCCTAAGGCTGTGCCTAGTTCTGTATAAAAGGCTGTAGGGTTCTTCCGTAGATCCGGTAAGGATTTTCGGAAGGTCAGGATGTCTTGTCGATCCCAGGGTTGGTATACCCAGTTATAAACAACCCTACCCCTCGCATCCTGATGGTTAATGTCATCATTAGTTCCCTGACCTCGTGGGGGGACCCAGTAGGGAGCAGCTTCCTTTATTGGCATCATGGTATCCACTTTCTCCATTGGGGGTTCGGTCGTTACAGAAGTTGGGTTTCTAGTTACCAGCTCTTGTTCAGTGAGGTGGCGAAAGACTTCCAGCGTATGCGAGAAGAGTTCCGTCACATCACACTCGCTCTCATCTCCTATGTCTATCTTCCTATACAGGTCTGGAAGGCGTTCAGGTCTTTTGCCTTGGTATCTCTCCTCATAGGCTGTGAGGGTGTGGTAGCAAAAGCGTACAATAAAGTGTCGTCTATGGCTGTTGGTATATGAGTTGCACATGTCCGAAATGTATCCCTCTGTTTCTTTTCGTTCTATTAATGTTTTTACGATCTTGTCGATACCCGCTCGTTCATGGCTGTTCAAGCGGCTCGCTCTCGTAATTTCTTTTTCTAGGGTTTCAGGCTTGTTTGAAGCTTCCGTTGATGTGGTATTTAGTACGAGAGGCTCGGTCGGCGCGGAGGCCGTGGGTACCGAGGCCCTGGTACTACCTTCGTTTAGGTTCGGGGGTTGTTGGTGCTGTGCTACAGGATGGGAGGGGGCATATGGAGGGGGCATATAGATGATTGGGGGACCTAAGAGTAAATCATTGTTTGCCTTTTGCTTTGAGGGTAGCTCGGGATAGAGCACGGAGGGTGTTCTAACAGGGCATTGGCCCGATGTTTCGGACTCTCGTTCTCTCTTTATTCTCTCTCTTTCTTTGATCTCTTCTTCTAGCTTTTTACCAGCTAGGTGAGCTGCCTTCCGTAGCTCTTTATCTGTCTTTGCTTCGTCTCTCTTTTTACGTTGCGTTGCTTTTTTGCGCCACATGCCGAGACTATCAAGCATGGTTGGCGTGGTTTTATGTTTACGAAGGGCTATTTCTAGTGCTTTTATTTTATTTATATCAAAAGATCCTATCAGTGGCCACTGACTTTCTCGATCTTTCTTGGTATTTCTATGCCATAGCTTACTATAGGCTACAGCGACTAATCCATATTTCGTGAACTTGTCCTTATTAGGGGTGCCTTCCAGTGGAGCTGGATGATCTACCTCTAATAAACGGTCCGGGCTAAACCAACTACCAATCAGTGGCGGGAAAATAGGCATGACGTATAGCAGTCAAAAGAAGATTTCAAACAATAGTGGACAAAGGTCCGCACTACCTATCCTTCGCTACTTGCAAAGACTAGACAAAATATTTCTATTTTACGTTATTTGCAAATAGGGAATGTCTCAAGAGAACCAATAGAACCAAACAATCAGTGGGGAGAAGATAGGCACGGTGTATTATCAGCCCTTACCGATATGGACAAAAAGTCCGCGCTACCTATCCTTCACTACCTGCAAAGGGAGAGAGAATATTCCTATTCTTCAGCGTTTGTAGGCAGAGAATGTCTCAGAAAGAACCAATCTCGTTTAACAACCGAGGTTAAGCGATCCAATCAATTAACTAGTATTTTCAAACAATCAATCAAACAAAAAGAGCCGTGCCGTACGACCTTACCCGGACCGTATGAACAGTTTCTCGTCTTCCACTTCCAGCGCCCGATCGTCCTCTATTCTCTGTTATCGCCGCGGCACTCCTGAGGGTTCCCAGTCTGGACCGTAGATCACTCGAGAGAGGTCTGTTCGGAACAGGTGAAGTTCGGATGATTGGCCGCCAGACGAGGGTCTATCGGGCGTGAGCTCTTCCCGATCGTTGCAGTCGTTCACTTTGTCGTCAGGACCTCTCCCACTGGATCCATGTGTCGCTGATGGGCCCCACGTTTGGGACGCCAATTGTAAAAGAGCAGTTTTCTATGGGTAACCTTTTGGAACACTGCTTGGCGTTAGTCGCCTCTAAACCATTAGATGATTATCAAATAAAGAGGCAGGCGCTGGAAATTGGAAACCAGGAAACAGGTTTTAATTCGCTCCGGAGCAGAACACGTCAGATCGGACAAGCAGGGTATCGTCTCGAGGTGCTCTCTCGCATCTCTGTGGCCTGGCCTCTTATACACAGGTTTATTGCTTTATTGCACACAACACATTCTTGACGATACTTTGAAGTATGGAAAGACATCCTTGGAATCCCCGCTTCAGGTCCGTTCCCACATGTATCTACAGTAGAAGTCCCCCCCCCAATCTCAGCAGGTGATGGCTATCGCGCAGCTGGACATTCCGCTGGGAACAGGAATGTGTGCGATCGGTCGGATCTCGTGGTGTGAAGACATTAATTAATCTCAGCTCCTTTGAAGAGGGGCGTGTTTCTACTGTAGGGGGCAATAAACTGCATCCGCAGGGCTAGGTGATGGCCTGGGATCAGCTCGGACAATCAGGCAGGGAGGAAGAGGTTATCAAAGGGCCCGTTCGCACGAAAGGGATGAAAGGGTATGTGGGTTCAGCACGGGATGTGGCTCCAAGGCAGGGTCGTGCTGAAGATGTGTTTATGGCTTAAGCAGGAGAGTTCGGGGGCTGCCTGGGCGCGGGGGATGTTAGCGAGGTCAGAGAGACGTGCAGGCGGCTGGAAATGCGAGGAGAGGTCATGGTGCCTAAAATGTCTGCCGCTTACGCGCTCATACAGGCCTAGGAAGGGACAAAATGGCGCTGGTAATGTTCACGTCGCAAACTGAACTTTAACACACCCACTCACACATCTATGCATAGAGTCACACACACCCTACCCACACAAACACTCAGGCACCCATACAGATACTCCGACAACGAATCAATAACTCATATAGACACTCATTTAGCTATTCACAAAACCATGCAGCCACTTATACACCAACACACAGACACATACAGACATTCACACAGTTTAGTCACTAGTCCGCAGTAAGATACATTTAATGACTCACTTATAGAGTCAGTTACGCACCTAGAAAATCATCCATTCATACACTTGTACACCCACTCATTCTTCCACAGGCCTTTCACTATAAATATATAAAATATATTTAAACTTTACAGAAACACACAGTCACTGGATGACGTCATCAGTGATGTCATCAGTGATGTCATTTGAGATGTCATCAGTGATGTCATGAGTGATGTCACTGACCATGTCATGAGTGATGTAATATATGACGTCATCAGCAGTGCATTGCGGGGGCGCGAGTTATAGTTAGCTGAACTAACTATAACAGGGGAATTTCTAGGGTTTTGTACGAGGGAAATGTCCAGCTAACTATAACACCCCTGAAACCTAGGGTTTTTTAAGTGAATTTCTAAGGTTTTTTAAATGCCAATTCCTAACTATAACGTGCCTGAAACCTATGGTTTTTTCAGTGAATATATATATATATATATATATATATATATATATATATATATATATATATATACATACAACGTGCTAAATTACATCATGGGTGTATACCCATGATGTAATTTAGCACGTTGCATGTATAGTTCAAAGCATTGTGGGGTACATGTGTGGTATAGGCATGCATGGTAACGGTATGCGTTGTAAAGACGTACAACACTCCAGAAGGGCACAAGGGTCACAGCATGAAAAATAGTGTCTCTACTCTTGGAATTTGTTAAGTAAGGCTAACAATGTCTCCTGTGCCATTGGTAACTTTGTACAGATTGTACTTGTTTTGCACGTCTTTCTGTTCTTAAGAAGACCACCTCTATCTTCGTGCCCTTCAGCTGAGATCAGTTGTGGTTGTAAGTGATTACAAATACTCACATTGTTGCGGATTGTCTCGTTCACTATCCACTCAGTGATCAAACAGCAAGTGAAAAGCCCTGAAGCCCCTTGCCTGGGCCTCTGTTGCTTTGTATTTAGATTTGCACTACTTTATATTTCATAGCTTTCTCGATTGAACAAAGACTTCCTCGTGTTACCTTTTCAGACCTGCTGCAACAGAATATGTGGAACCATTTCTGCGCCACATGCCTTATTTCTGCGACTGGCAGTATGTCAGCATACTCCATGTTGCCATAAGATCAAACTTTAGTCTTGAGTTTCAGCAATAAAAATCATTGTTATCCGGGGCCGTATTACGATATGGGCGCATTTTCCTGGTTAGCACTGGGCGCACCTTTCGAAAGGCCTGGGGGCAGTGCATTCATGTGAAAAACGGAGCGGCTGCTGTGAAGCCACTCAATGTATCCCTGTGCTGGCAGCAACCTGCATGCACATTTAAGGGGGATTAGAGATCCCCCTGCAGGCAGGTGCAGTGAGTGACTGCACCCGCCTGCAAGGGGATGTCTGGGGGGGCCAATGGGACCGCCCTTTCCTACTCCAGAGAGCTGCCATCAGGGGGGCGCACTGACCGTGTTCCTCCTGAGAGCTTCTTTGCCTCTGCGCCCGCATCTGTAATATGGTGCAGGTGCAGAGGCAAATGGATTCCCTTATTTGTATTGGGGCCACGCCCCCATGCAAATGAGGGAACACCCTCTGGTGCTAGTACTGGTGCTTTATGTGTACCAGCACTATTGATAGTACAGAAGGGGGTGCACAAGTGTCTGCGGCCCCTTCTGTAAAATCAAACTGCCCTGGTGGCATGCAAAGTGGGCGCAAACGCCTGATGCGTCCCTGGGGCACTTCTGTAATATGGCCCCGGGTGTGTTTATACAAGAGAAATAGGACAAGACTTTAACTCCCACAATGCTTTATCTATCAAATGCAAGCTGCTTAGCACTAGGAACGTGGTGGCCTGGTGACATGGGAAAGGTAGCAACTGTTGCTACTCCATCGTGTCTTTTTATGCGGGGTTATGTAAACCACTTTACCGACGATGGGGTGTTTTAAGGGACCTAAAAGAGGCGTAAATCTCCTCTCCAACCCTGCTCCAGCTTAGTTCTTTCTCTATGAAGACATGCTTATGATGTGCCTTTGCACCCCTTTAATTTTATAGCATTTTTTAGAACTCCATTGATCTCCATTACAGTCTTTCTATTAAGGTTTTTAAAGTTATCTTTGCAAAAATTGCCCATGAAAATGCAATTTTACCGGCGCACTGTAATAACGATAATGGAACGGTTCCGAGAAACGGTTGGGAAAATTGCTTCCAGAGGAGGAAATCGTGAGAGGGACTGGGGAGATATTAGAATAATAGTATAAATTTGTTATTCTAAGCCCCGCCACGTCCCCCACCCCTCCCCCCACCTTACCTCTTAGGGATACAGAGCAGACTACAACGACATGCTTCTGATTTCTCGTGCAAGGTTTCCAGCTAAGAACCACATTCATGCGAACATTAGATGACGCAACCTCTGAGTTTACATTTAAACGTGTTCCTTGTTTCTCAGCGCCAAGAAGCCAGGTAATCGGCGAACGATGTGCTATGTTGAAACTGCACCATAATGGCGCGACCATAATGGCGCGAGAAGGAACCCCGGTTTGAATGTGTTAATTATTAGCACTATTTTTTGCTAACAAATTCATATTAGTATACCATGTATTGTTTGTCTTCTAGGGTTGTGCACGTTTTTTTTCCCACAACAAGCTTTGTGAAGTGCAGATTTTCAGCCTTCTTGGAGCTAGCATAGTTACATGGTTTACCGCTGCTTTGCCAGGAACACATATGTTTCCTATGTTGCAATGTAATTTTTACCGCCAGGCGCTATAATTTCCACCCTAATCAAAGTCGACCTAGCAGGAAGTTTTATGCAGATTTTTTTCTTTGCTAGTTTATCTTTTGCAAATGCTTTTCTGCGAACAGTTGCAAAGCACGGGAATGGCACTAGCTAGTTTCTTCTAAGCCTGTCTTACACGGAGAACTCTTGTTGGAGTGCTGTAATGCTGTTACATCAATTGATGTAAAAGTCATAATTTTTATGTGCAAGTGGAAAGGCAAAAGCTTTACAACTTGTGTTGTGCAAAAAAAACCCTCACAACTTTACTGACAAATACTCTATGAGCATTGCCTTCACATTGTGGTTCTTTATAATGAATTACAAAAATAAACATTTACTCGCCCTTTGGCTGCTTCGTGATATATTAAGGTATATTAATAGCTGCTGCAAATAGGATAAAACCAGGATTTGAGGAGGGAAAAGCATTTTTTTCCCATTTTGGTAAGAACTAAAGGCCAGATATACAACTGTTTTTAGTGATCGCAAACAGAAAATCAGGCTGCTTACAAATGCTGCAAAGGGTTGTAGCATGTACAAACCCTATTTGTTTGTTGCGGTTTGCGAGTCGCTATTAGAATAGGGCGTGCCATGGGTGTCCCTTCCTAATAGTGAGTCGCAGGGGGGATGTACGATTGTTTTGCCACTGCAAATGAGGTCGCAAATCAATCGCAGTTACCACCCATTTGAAATTTGTGGTAAGCCATTCACAAACGGGAAGGGCTCCCCGGGGGACCCCTTTCCCTTTGTGTTTGGCAATGAAAATATTTTTTAAGAGCAGGCAGTGGTCCCACGGACCGGTGAGACCACTGCCTGCTGCCCTTAAAAAATTAAAAGATAACTTTTTCTTTTTTTCTTTAAACGCATCCCGTTTTCCTTAAAGGAAAACAGGCTGCATTTGGAGAAAAAAAAGTTGCTTTATTTAAAAAGCAAATGCAAAAGAATAATTGATGGACAGAATGCAGAACAATGTCATACATTCAGCCCAGTACAGAGATCTGGGCCTAAATCCATCATTTTTTTGCTCCCATGCCATTCCAGTTTGAACCCAGCCATATGCAAATCAGACTTGACCCTGCTTCCTATAAGAACAGTCCAGCCCGACTGCCAGGCCAGGTCCTCCCTGGACTGGAAACAAGCATCCAGGGACCAGTTTCAGGGTAACACCCCTCATCAGTCAGGCTAGTTTGACTCCAGCGGCATGGAGAGCACGGGACCCACGCCTGGCATACCCGTCCCACTCAGGGTGACAAATGCATAAAGAACAATTGATGGACAGAATGCAGAACAATGTCATATATTCAGCCCAGTGCAGAGATCTGGGCCTTTGAAAAGCAAACATAGACATTGGGGTCTGCTGTCCCCAGAAGGCCACCATCCCTTTGATTGTAGCCCATTCCCAATGGGTTGCAAATTGTGACCTGGCTCATGAATATTGATGAGGCAGGTAATTTGCATCCCTATTGAGAATCGCTAAATGTGTCTGAGACACAGTAGTACAATCCGTTTTTCGAGTCTCAAATTGTGAATTGCAGAAAATCGCAGTTTGCGATCTGCAAAACAGAATGCTCTTACATCTGGCCCTTTAAGTAGTGTTATAAGAAAAGGAATAGTTTTTTGACGCATGGGCTCCAATTTGCTAGTACTGGGAATGTGATGGTCAGGGCTGTCTCGGTAGGGTTAGGCCTATGCAGTGCAGATAGCAAGACGTGACAGATCACAGTTTCCTGCCTATCCTTTTATACTCCTTGTTTAGAGAAGAAGTTTGATTGGTTCCTATGTGTTTCATTTCATTTTGTGCATTTGCCTTGCTGTAAAACAATATCCCACTTATTATGTCACATCCTGGCATACGGTTGTGTCCATTCCATTAGAAAATCTAGTAGCCCATCTTCTCAGTTTCCAGGGTGTGATTGGTTGTATGTATTCCCACTCACCCAATGGTAGAAATGCAGAATGAGGTGACCTCACCTTAGAATGTGATGAGGGCCACTTGGTGTTCAGTAGGCGGCGCAGAGGCTGATGGGTACAACCTGAATGTTTGATGCCTCGTTTCACTTGCCACAGTGATGCTGGTGCACCCTACCTTGATGTGCCAGCATTATTACAGCAATGCGCGAAGGCGTGAGGGGTTTTAGCTCAAGCACCCACATCTGCTGCTCCCTAGCTCACCGTTTCACAATCCCGGTTTTAATTATGGTCTTTATTCCCAAGACAAATAGCATATCTGTTTTCCTTAGGCTTAATTATTCCAGTAATTCATTCAAATTCAAAGTCGCGTGCCTGTAATTGAAAACCCTGAAGTGCCTAGGGAAAGAGGATTCTGGTTACATTGCTACAGCTAGGCCCCGATTTACCAACATGGGGTTATTCTCGGGGCTGTGGCTGTACCTAAGGCCCCACATATTCCAGAGCTTCCTCCGGAATTATGTGGTGTCGCAACTACTTACCAGTTCATGCCACCAGGGGCCTGACTTCCATTGGTGCAGCAGGTGCAGTGGCACCGGGTGCCCAGAGGCCTGAAGAGGCCAATGGATTCTGATTATTGTGGTATTTCATAGATCAAATTGTCATTATACAATGATTTCTGCTTCTAGGTGTTGGGCATTCGATAACGATCAGATTCATGTTGCAAAATGGAAGCATCAGCACGCAACCCCACACAGGAACTTCACCCTGTGCGCACTTGTCTTCCCAGGCGCAGTGTAGTCCCTATGTGGACATTAGTGCTCCCCATGGACCTGCCTCTCTTTGTTACAGAAAATTCACTAGTGCCTTGTCTCGAATCACATTTGAAGTCGTCAGCTACCACAGACATGAAAGTCTTAAGTGAATATTTGCCAAAAAAACTTTAAAAAGTACAAAGGCTCAATTTGCAGTTAATCGATTAATAATTCAGTCAAAGTGCTAAGCCCAAATATAGAGAATCATGAATGTGGCAAAACTGATAGAGATTTGCATTCTACGAATGAAGACAATACTTCTCCTAACATCTTAAATTTACACACTTTCATGGGATTCAAAACAAAATGTTAATACAGTCACTCCATTAGTATGTGGCTCTCAGGCTCGAGTCATAACCAATAGGTTTTTTTTCTACAGGTCCGAGCACACACCCAGTATCATTCAAAGTTAGGCAAAGCAATATAATGCAAAACAACAGTATATAATTGTTTGTCTTTTAATGTTCTTTCTTCCGTTGGTCCAGCCAACACGTGTTTCGTCGCCCGGGAGTAACCCGCGACTTCTTCAGGGCAATTGCACGTTGCTACCACATTTATAGATCATGTTGTGGCGCTCAGAATATGAAATAAATTTGGCACTAATGCATGACATAGGTTCGTTTCTTGAGTTACCCCCTCTAAACCACAGACACAGATTATATTTATTTATCGAGCTCAGAATATTACTCCTTTTCTATTTTTGATGCATGACAAAGGGGAATTTCATTTTTAAGTCTCTTTTCTCAATAGACTTTGACTTTTAAGCAGTAACTGAGAGGGCATTATAGATATCGGTTAACTTGAATTTTTGTTGTTTAGCACTATTATATTCCTCCTCTTTGGTTTAGAAGCAGTGAATTAATCTTGCATATTGATCCAAACAGGAATGAGAAATCATTCAAATATTTCTGATTTTAGAATCACTGATGGGACTACAATTAAACGTGAACTGAGATAACCAATTATCCCTGCCCTCTTGGCCGGGACGGAATAACAACTGGTCCAAAGGTAGGAACTGTACTGATATATTTATTATTAGCAAATTTGTAGGTAGTCCAAATTTTAACCATCTACACGTCCATGTATTTATTCATAGGTTGACCGTTCACCTTCAAAGTCAATTAGGTATGCTTCGTCCATTCTTTCCATTCTCTCTAAAATTGATTACACAGAAATTAAATAAGTTACGCTATGAGCACCTGCACTTGGTCTTATAGCGTATCACCTCACAGCACTGGCACCTAAAAGGATATTAGTTATGTGCACTAATGTCATATACATTCACAGTATTCTGACATTTTATTTCCTCACTCTTCACAGCTACGAATGGTCTAGACACAATGCAGTGATTTTTACAGTTCTGACCATCTGGTCCAACATTAGGGTGTCTATTGATAATTTCTACATTGTGGGTTCCACTACGATAATTTTGTAATAGTAAATATTGTGTAAGCATTACATTATGTTTTGTAACTTGTTTTCCAGCCCTGAGGAAGTTGTGGGTTACTCCCAGGCGACAAAACACGTGTTGGCTGGACCAACGGAAGAAAGAACATTAAAAGACAAACACTTATATACTGTTGTTTTGCATTATATTGCCTAACTTTGAACGATATTGGGTGTGTGCTTGGGCCTGTAGAAATTAATTGTGTGATACCTTTGGGTCACTAATGCTGAGGGGTGGATGATCCCTCTTCCCTTGAGCACCAACAGATAGGTATACCTAATTTAACTTCATACCGGAATTAGTAAGCGCCACAACCGCACAGGGGAAATTTCATCCTGTTTAGTTATCATCATAACCAATAGGAATCACGCAAAAGAGAAACATTTGCAATAGAATACTTCCAGGATTTTCTCATTATTTTACTACATGGGAATTTGTGCTACATTGTGTTATTCAGTCTGGGACGCTAAACTCAACTTTGAAAAGAATACATTTAGGGGTCCATTACGCCACCGTAACGGTACATGGGACCGACTGCGAGGGTTGCGGCGGTCCCGCTATGGCAATTAGGATGCGACCACCACCCTGCCAGTCGCATCCCACATATATTACATTGTGGCGGGCGGTGCTGTAAGCAGCACCCGCCGCAATGCAATATATGCTTGTTGTGCTTTGGCATACACAACTTGACAGGCACCGCGTGGTGCCTGCCACCTTGTGTATGCCAAAGATTGGGTGTACCATAGGCACCCCCCAGTGCAACCCCCACCAGAGCCCGCAACGTGCCCCCAATGCCCATCTCCGCATGCCTTTCCATGGCGGAGTCTCCGCCATGGAAAGGCAAGCATCATAATATGGATGGCGGTGCCTGCAAGGCACCACCACCATATTGTGTCCCTTTTCCACCTGGTCGGCAATCCGACCGGCGGAAAAGCAGCAGACGGTCTTTCCGTCCGCCGATGTGCCCCTCGCCATACTAATATAGAGGGGGGTGAACCGGGGATATTTGGCAGGCGGATCTCCACTGCCGGGCGGTGGCAATCCGCCCGCCATCGTAATGGACCCCTAAGTTCGTAAAATTCAGTAAAGGTTTCATCTTGCTCCATAGAGCCTAGAAATTATTTTATTCTAATAGGAAATGGATCAGCAAAGTTAATCGCATGGTGTAGTACAATGGCATGTTGAAGATGGATGACAGGGGCTAAATTAGCTTGGGCCACCTAAAGCATAATTCTGACGTTACAGACATCTAAATTTCTACATATAGCGTTCTTGGAGGGCCACATTTCTCATTTAGCAAGTGCCTCAATGCACACTTTGCGTGAAAGGTGACAGAGGCACTAGGCGTTTGCTTTGATTATAATTTATAACAGTTTGTTTAGACGGTATTGGATGCAATTCATGAGATGAAGCCTACATACTGGGTTCAAGGAAAATGTAAGATTGATTCAGTCAGCAATATTTTGTGAGTATAACAGATTTTACTAGATGTAAGAATTAAAAAAAAATATTTTGCAGAATTTCTTATCCTTCAAAACATACTTGTGCTGGTTTTTTCCCCCATGCATGTCTTTCTTTTAAAAACGTTTTGAAATTTGTGAAGTTGATGAAACATCACAAAATTACAATATTTTTATATTTTTGGGAATATTCTCCGGAAAATAAATAGTGGCTTAGTACCATCAAACGAGACTCACATGCAATACCTGTAAAAGTGTCTAATGTCATTAATGACATGAGCTCTTAACTCTTTAGGGCATTAACTCACTTTAGAATCATTAAAGTGAAGTGAAAAAGTAGACTGGCTAGCTCTTCAGGATGTCAGGACCGCACCTACTTTTGACTACTCTACCAGGCTGACTCTGGAGGCTGTTCTATTAGAAAAGGCCCTGTAGCTAAAGCGACCAACTGGGAGGGTGAGGTCTAGCAGTATAAACAAGAGGGAAAGGCAAAGCCTCAGAAAGAGACAATTCACTGGGAGCAGCATCAAAAGTAAACAAGGTGAAATAGACATCTCCAAATCAAGGAATTTAGTGCCGGATCCAACCAATTGTGAGTGGGGGTGTAGTAAAGGGCAAGCATGAAATCACAGAGGACAGTTTGCCTATAAGGAAACAAGATGATGGAAGCATTCATAATAATAATTATCTAAAGTTTTCAAACCCCACAAACCCAGTGGAAAACAGTCTAATGTTGAATAATTAATTATATACCAGAAGAGAAACATAAGCTGTTTAATATAGCCTTATAGCCGGCCGTAGCGGGCTATACCGGCTAATAAAGGCCCGTTCCCGCGTTAAAGGCCCAAGCCGAAGGTGAGGGACTTTAACAAGGGAACAGGACTTAAATAGCCGGTATAGCCCTGCTACCAAGGGCTATAAGGCTATTAGAACATTCTGCCACTAGAGGGCAGAATGTTCTAACAAATAAAACAAAGGCCTCTCGGAGCTCCAGGGGATATAAATCCCCTCGAGCTCCGAGAGGCCTTTCTAAAACATTGGAATGTTGCTCGGCGGGCCTTTACCGGCCCGTAGAAGCATGGAGCACTCCATTGTCTTCAATGGAGCTCACAACATTCCAATTTTCTAATAAGGGCTCAACTCTTTTTTTTTTTTTTGTTCAAGAAGCTTTATTAGATTTTTTAGTAATGATAGCAATACAGAGAGAATGAGAAGGGAGAAGAAAAAAAATGATAAAACACCCGACAGTTGCACAACATGTACCTAATTGTGGTACATGCAATTGTTGACCTTTAAATGCATACATCGCAATAGACATACGCCCAACTCTCAGGGTGTATCAAAAGCATGCGGCGCTGAGCCATAGTCGTAGTATAGGGCTGGATGAGAGGAAGCTGATGTAATTACAAGGTGTACACATCTCAACGAGTGTCCTGATGTGGTGCTGAAGAGAGAGAGAATAAAATTAGGGTAAGAGGGACAGGGGAGAGGGGTGGAGTCATCTGATACCGTGAGTACGAGGTATCGAGGACTTAAATGTTGCTAGAAAGATATGGGATTAGTGGCCCGGGGGAGATAAAGGGATTTCCCTTTCGAGGGGTGCGTTGCGGCTCGACTCTTTGACTAACAATGACAAATCCTAGTTTATGAGGTGTCACCAGTGCCAATAGAATCATTGTACAATTTGTCCCCAGAAAGGAAATTTAAAGCAATCGAGGTTCGCATCACAGGGAAGCAACCCAAATAACTTGGAGTACTAAGGAAACAACTGAAATGGTTTGTCGAGAAAGGCATATTTTTGCTCTTGGGCTTAACTCTTTACAATTTAAAAACATGCTATCCTTGTATTCTACGCTGGGGATAAAGGATTGTTAACAATACAATCAATTCCAAAAACCATGAATTCATGCGGAAGAAAGGCTCATGACAGTGAGCCATCTTAAAAATCATTATACAGGCTCCGAAAGGTTTGGGAAACTGAAGAAAATCAAGCCAGTGCTGTCAGTGTAGGTGGAGGAAGATTGGTCATGGAAAGGCAGCGGATTACACTTACACTTCAGGAGGTTTTCCTAGAGTCCAAGCTCTTAATGGGATAAAATACTGCCTATTACATATAAAACGTAGAGCCAAATTGAGGCGCACACAATTTAATTAGTCTCTTGGAATGTAGGAGGCATTAAGTGTATTTAGAGCAGAATATGGTCAGGCTCCCAGAAGAGTGGGACAAAGACAAAATCAATTTACCAGGATATTCATCCTGGGAGATTCTGACTATTTGGCTCTATGAAAAGGACAGACCCTTGGATGGATTAATAAACTTCATAGTGGAAAAATGGCAGTTCATGGTTATACAATTGCAGTCTAAGTCAGGTCATATGCAAATTCTAGAAGCAGAGGCTACAGCAAGCGACTTAATTTATATATTCTTCCTGATGAAATACGAGAAGACTTTTTCAGAGGTAGTTTATAAAAAGAGACAGATGTTGAAATGATTATTAGGGTGACTTTAAGGATATTTTTGATCCCGCCTTACCATCCAGTGACATGCTTGAAAAGTTGGGTGTGCTTTGGCACATTCCAAAGTCATGATCAGAACATAAAAGAAGTAAAACAGACAGTCATGGCCGGCATGACTCACGGGTGGGGTCGGGGGTCGCATGGGAAGGAGGTCGCGCAGGGGGGGATTAATTTTAAATAAATGAAAACGTACCTTCTGCGGTCCGGTCCTGCGTCGTGTCGCCGTTCGTTCTCGCAGGAAGCAGCTGCAGGCAGCTTCCCTCCCCTCCCCTAAGCCAATCACAACGCTGCAATGGCAGCGTTGAGATTGGCTGGGATGCCGTCTGCACAGACCTCTATGGGGAGGCCGTTTTCTCCATGCAGGCTGTATGCAGCCTACATGGAGAAAAAGGCAGAGTGTGCATGACTGGTTTGGGCAGCCCTGGGGCCGACCAAACAGTCAGCGCCCACAACATTGGGCTAGCCACCCCTCCCCGACCTGCCCACCCGCCCCCAACCAAACCCTTCTGCTTTCTCGCAGTGCGAGAAGCAGAAAAATAAAATGGTATTTATACCATTTTATGTTCCTGCTTTTCGCACTGCGAGAAACCAGTGGGGTGACACTCCTCTGCCCATATGGAGGAGCCGCCCCGGAAAACAGACAACAGAAAAATCTGGGATGATTACTGGGGCCGTCTTGCAGTATGGGTGCATTTTCCTGGTTAGCGCTGGGCTCACCATTCAAAAGGTGCGCCCAGCGCTAACCAGGAAATGCGGCGAATTATAATTAATGCATTGCCCCCAGGGCAGCCACGTACTTGTGGTGACCTGGTGGCAGCACATTCTGGTGAAAAATGGAGCAGCTGCTTTGAAGCAGCTCTGTGTTTCACACTGCAGGTGGCATTCCGCCTGCACTTTTAAGGGGGATTAGAGATGACTTCACATGCTTGCAAGTGGATGTCAGGGGGTCCTTGGGGACCTCCGTTCCCCTCTCCATAGGTCTTCTATCAGGGATTCCCTTGTGTGCAAAGGGCACACCCCCATGCAAATGAGGGTACTCCCTCTGATGATAGTGCTGGAGCTTTATGTGCACCAGTTCTATTGGTATTACAGAAGGGGACGCACAAGCGTCTGCGGCCCCTTCTGTAATACCAGAATGCACCAGGGGCGAGCAATGCGGGCGCAAATGCCCGTTGCGCCCCCGGGTCACTCCAGTAATACATCCCCAGGTCTTTTCTCTAACGCATGCAAATGGAATGGTAGACCCTGATATCACAGCACATTTTATTCTAGACTGAGGGAAACATTTAGGTCCTAATTATGAGTGGGTTATTGTTTTCTGGCCCCTCTGTAAACCTCTGTTTGGAAAAAGGTCGGAATTCGAGATGGGTAATATTTACCATATCCAGTAATTACAGGGTGTATTAAATGTCTCACGTTTTGTTAAATTTCGCCAGGTTAAACCTGGTGGATTTTAACAGGTGAAAAGTGTATGTCATTTATCATACCATCCAGATTTTGGTGCGGTAAGCACCTGAATCCACGTTATTCCCCAGAATTTACTAATAGGTGGTATTTATCTCATCCCTTAAATAATGTACCCCAGGGTATAGTTATTTATCTGATGTGGTAAAAAGCACCTAGATTTTGACAAACTCAGTATCAGTCTTAGATTTAACATTTGACTCAGTCTGACTATTTCGTCAAATCAGTTAGTTTGGTGTACTTAACCAGCTTAAAGGGACCGTAGGACCCAAGGGATTATGCTTTACTGTTGCGATGAAAGAAAATCCACATTTAGCGGCTGCGGGATTTTTGAGGCGTGGTGGAGCTTCAGCAGCTGACATTGTCACTGGGAATTCAAGGTCTAAGCAAACGTGAAGAAATAGCTGGATTCAGGGAGGACCAAGGGATCCACTTTGGTTCTTTAGGGAGACATGTTGGACGATTCATTCATTTCCACTGTGCAGAGGGGACACATAATGCAACAGTAGTTACCAGGGTTTCACGAGATAAGTAATTAAAAAAAAAAATGTTTTATTGGTTGGTTTCAAATGCAAGGAGAGGCAGCATTACATGACCATGAGGAAACTCAGAAACTGTGTATTTGCACAATGCAAGTGTTCAGTAAAACACATACATGGTAATGAATTGGGGGAGACAGCTGCTAAAATCTCCCTGTGCAGGGCGATAAGTGTAAGCGTTCTAGACAGCTGTGTGCCGCTGTATCTACCTGTCTAACTGGGGTATTACCCCTAAAGCAGGGGAGGAAAGCTGAGGCTGACAGAATAGTACCCATGAAGGGAATAAATCCAAGCAAGACTCCTGTTATGGTGCAGGTGGCATTGCCGGTGTAGTTGAGTGGCTGCACAGCGGGGGGCACTAAGGGCACAGACAAATGCTGGCGGGGACCAATGAAGTTCCTGTCGGGCTCACTGGGGTAATTCATCGTTATGAGTAAGGTGTTGGAATTGGTCAAAGAGAGGATCCCCGAGCATGGATATTGGGTGCCTACTGAGGTCTCAAACTTCCTCATAGCACAGGGTCTCCCCCTCATCCCTCCCCCACTTTCGCATCGCTCAATGCCACACAGTCACAGGTGAAGCCTGTGCAGCTCTCGCCTGCAAAGTGAGGGCTCTTCTCACCCTTTGGCATTTGCTATGCTTTAAGAAGCCTAGGGAGCAGGCCTCCCATGTGTAAATGTCGGTGAGCTCCATGACTTCCCACAGCAAGTGACTAATGAGCGCCAATAGGAGGATAGGGCCAGGCAGGGAATATGCTGTAAGTCTGCTGTAGCCAAGCAGAAGTGGGGGCAGCGAAGGTGCGCTGTGGGGAAATAGTAGTTGAGCAGCTCTGGAGTCAGTCAGGCTCACTGTAGAATAGAGAACTGGATGCTTTTAAACCTGGCATTTCAAGATACTCGCTGGGGGAATTCCAAGGCTTTCTCCAGTTTGATGTCCTGTAGCGCTGTTCCTATATCCTCCTCATATTTGCCCTGCAGAACAGTCAGTGGAAACCCGGTGTGTTCCTATATCACCTTATGAATCGATATTATCAGATGTCGGCCTGAAGTAGAGTCTGTATGACCGTGTCGGTCTGAGGTTCCTCATCGTTCGTGGACCAGAGGACTTGGCATGTGTTGCGTAACTGTCTGTAGTTAGGAACTGCCCAGGTGGTAGAGTGTGATCAGACATAAGCTGGTCGAGGGTAAGCAGGTGCCATCTACAGGGATCGCTCGTGCGTGCTTCTCAGGTGCATGGTAGGGTAGTGTCCGGGGAATCATGGTGGGACTGCTGCGGCGTATGGTGGGATGTGGCAAGGGGGTGGGAAACCCAGGCCATACATTTTTGGGCAACAGACACCTGCATTGACTATGTGGATTGGAGTGCAATTTTGGGGAGTAGAAAGTTTGGGAGCATAGCTGGAGCAAGGAGACCAGACCCGTTGCATGTCTTTTCGATGTAGCACCCTGCCAGTCAATGCAAAATCCATTGTAGTTGCGCCGCTAAGTAGTACTCTTTGAAAGCTGGGGCTCCGAGACCCCCGCCACAACCGGCAGTTGCAGCTTTTTCAGCACAATTTGATGACGCTTATCTCCCCAGATAAGTTCTCCCAACAGGGTATCTGGTCCTGGAAGAAATATCTGGGCGGGTTAAGGGGATGCAAAATAGTAGAAGAGCCGAGGCAAAATTATAATTTTGGATCGGGCTATTTTCCCAGCCATAGCGAACGGTAAATTTTTCCAGAACTGTACTTGGGATTTTAGGGCCAAAAGCGCATTCCTTAGGTTACTGCCCTATAAGTGGGTTGGTGAAAGGTAGAGGTGCACTCCAAAGTAATGAACTTTGACTCCTTGCAAATTTAATAGGGCTCTCCTGAGTCACACCTCAAGTGGGGTTGCACCAGGACTGAGCGGGTACAGACATGATTTAGCCCAATTGACCTGGAGACCAGCCACCCGCTCAAACGCATGGAGGGGAGAGATCTGAATGGGCATCGCAAAGCTATAGGAGTAAGACGTCCGCATACAGGGACATTGTATGGGTCACATCATCTAAGGAAATACCCCAAGCCATGCCCTCTAGGTGAAGCTGGATGGCAAGGGGCTTCATAGCTATTGGAAAAAAGCAAAGGAGAAAGGGGACATCCCTTCCTGGTGCTTCTGCCCACGGAGAAGGGCAGCGAAATGAGCCAGTCGAGATGAATGCTGGAGGTGGTTTAGTGTACAATAATTTTGTGTATGCTAGGAGGTGTATGCCCACCCCAACTGGGCTAACACCTGGAAAAGATAGTCCGATGTTAGAATATTGAATGCCTTTTTGAGATCCAGTATCTGGCAGGCTGTGTGTGGAAGCAACCAAAGGGCCTGGCCCTGTACATGAAAGAAGCATCTGATATTTTGAGCTGTCCTCCAACCTGGAGCGAAACTGTTTTAGTCTGGGTGAATGGGCTCAGGAAAGAACTGGGCATATCTATCTGCCTGGTTCTTCCCCAAAATCTTATAGTCGGCACTAAGGATGGGAGTCAGCCTATATGTGGATAGGTTGGTTGGGTCCCTGTTGTGCTTCGAGAGTGACACCAGGAGGGATTCTCGGAGGGACGTGGGCAGTTCCCCAGCCTGCAGGGCTTCATTAAAGATATCTGCCAGTTGAGGTGTGAGACTCGTAGTGAAGTTGCTATAGTATTCTATCAATAGCCTGTCTAGACCTGGGCTTTTATTTCTGGCTAGGTCTCAGATGTCCTGCTTGGTTTCAGTATGCGTAATGAGGACATCCAGGACTTCTCTGGAAGCATCAGGGATTTGGGGAGGAGAGTTAGTCTTGTCAGAAAAACGCAGACTGCGTCAGCAGCGGGGGGAACACACACCTCGTAAATGGAGGATTAATTCCCAAAGAATAATACAGGCTGTCGTGCTGTGTGCAAAGGTTATCGCCAGCGGGTGAGGATAGTTTCAGGATGGGGCCCAAGTGGGAGTTTTGCCGGACCAGCCGAGTGAGGAGGCTACCTGATTTGTCCCCCTTCGTATAGCCACATAGGCATTGAAACTGAAGCAGCACAGCCGCTCCAGGAGAGATGAGTGGTGAGCCTTGTTACGTGCGGGGCCTTTAGAGGCGTCATGTATCACAGCCCTTTCGAAAGTAGACAAGCGTTGTTCAGCTTCGCTGGCCTCCCTTGCAAGCATCCTACAGACCCCACCTCCACCTTTAGGCAGACTCCCCTTATTACCACTTTGAAGGTATCTCACTCCAGTGCCCTATTGGACACAGAGTTATGGTTTTCTGTGAAGTAGTGCCTAATGTGCGACTCTTGGGTCTCGCAAAATACCGGGGCGTCCAGAGAAGATGCCATGTGGGTGTCAAGTGGGTCGCGTTGTTCCATGCTATATCCACAATGTGTGCTTCGTGGTCGGAGATGATGTCCCCTAAATAGTTCATTACAAACTAATGGGGTAACCCAAATATAATCTGTTACAAACAACAAAAGGGTCCTATTGGCTAGCATATGTACCAATAATCAATATTGTATTTACATTAAAACTAATCCAGGTGTGGGGGGGGGGGGAGAGAACACACAATTGAACACGTTATTTATGAAAGTCAATTCAATGCTGTATATTTTTATATTGAAGAAACATTGGTATACAAAGAGTTTATTAATATGCAAACAGTGTAAAAAACGTTGCTTATATAGGTGCCTAAGGAAGTGTTCAAGTGATGTGGAAAGAATAGAAAAGGCAGGAAATTAAGAACAACATGGCAGAAACCATATCACTTCAATAACTTCAGAGTTCCTGTCCAGAGAAGGCTCTCACATATTAGACAACGTTTTTCCATATAAGAAAACAAGAGGCCGGTTTATCAAGGCACATCTGTCTTTAGGATGATGCGATGTGATGGTGTCATTCTAATTTATTTCTAGACCCGTGGAAATGTTGTGGGGTGTTGAAAGCTTCACAAATCAATACATTTCAGTTCATATTAAAAAAATCTGAAGTGTTATTATATATTAAGAGAACGCGTATCCTCTATAACCAAGCAAATCTGAAAATATAGAAAAAAAGACCAAGAAAATTGTTACTACTTTTTTTTTAAAGGGGACAGGGTGGAATGCACCAGACATACCCAGCACAGGTATGCGAAGGGGTGGGGGTAGTGGGGTGAGAGATTGCTTTGGGGGAAGCATGGGTGACAGATACAATAAAGACCATGTGGTAATTGTGCCTAGGGAGTGGGTCAATAGAATGAGTTTCCTGGCATAGGTTTATTTATTTTGACATTGATCCAGAAAAAAGCTTCGCCAACTTGGTTCTCCTTTTCACACTACCTAGTGCAGGAAATAATATTGCAAAAAATCTAGGGATTTGGTTCTCGGAAAATCTGAATTTCTCGACACAAGTCAACAAGCTTGTCGGGACATGTTTTGGCACCTTGAAGTAACCCTGGGCGTAGTTTGCGAAGTTGCACTACGCGAAGCTACGCAAAGTGCACTTCACACTACGCGAGCTATGGCGTAGCACTTCGCGAACTGCGTAGTACCCTGTTCGCACTGTGCAAGATGTCGTTTTCAATGATTGCACAGTGCGGACAAGCATCCGGCACTGTGCAATCATTGAAAATGGCATCTTGCACAGTGCGAGCTGTAGTTTTCTGCTGCTCAAGTAGATTTTTACTCGAGCGGCAGATTTCTCAACGCGGACTGGTAGTTTCTCATCGCGAGCGGTCGCGAGCATACGAGACCACTCGCAATGAGAAACCTGACCTCCTCGCGTTGAGAATCTCGCCGGGATGTTCATTTTCCATGCTCGCGATCGGCAACTTGATGTTGCTGATCGCGAGCAAGCAAAAAATGACCGCTGCACTATGCAATGCTACGCTACGCATGTTTGCACTGTGCTACATGCAATTCACATAGTGCGAAGTAGTGCAAACTTCGCAAACTACGCGAGTGTAGCGTAGTGCTTTGCCCAGGCTTACCTTGAAGGCCCTGAGAAAATGTCTTCCCTTTCTCCCAGGTCCTGCTAAGGATTCAGTGGTTTGCACTTTAATTTTATCTCATCTGGACTACGCAAATGCCCTATATGTGGGCATTCCTGGTACCTTTTACGTAAATTGCAGGTTGTTCAAAACTCTGCCACCAGACTCCTGCTTGGCCTGTCAAAAAGGTGCAGTGTGCGTGCGCATTTGCGCTCCCTGCGCTGGCTCCCAGTGGAGGCTCGAATTCAATTAAATGTGCTTTCCATTGCCCACAGGGCCCTTTATGGCAAAGGCCCGAGGTATCGCCAGGATAGATTTGCTTTCTACTCCCCTGCCAGACAGCTGAGATCCTCCTCTCAACTCTTGTTGCAGATCCCCAGATTCAAGCGCCATAGGTTGGGCGGTTGTTCACTTGTCAGGAAAGCTAGTGCAGCCTGGAATGCTCTTCCTTTGGCGCTTCAGAGCATTCAGGATCTTGTGATGTTCCAAAAAAAACGTAAAACATTATTGTTTTAGACGTTTCCTTGGCACTGTCTGCCTTTACCTTTACACGCGCCGGGACACTCTGTTGAGTAGCTGAGCGCGATATAAATGTATTTAACATAACATAAATTGTTCAGTAACATCATTATTTAATTCAGGGCTGGCTTTAGGGCGGTGTGCGACCGGTGCACCCGCACCTGAGGCTGACCTTGGGGGTGCGCTTCATTTAGAAATAGCTTATGGGTTTACAGCACCTGCTGCAAAGTTCCTTGTGTGGTCAGCAGATTTCAGGCAACGATACAAATGTCAAGATAACTCTAGGGATTAATGTACCTGCTGGAGGGATATCTGACTTGTGCCTTGTGGCAGCTTTTAGTCATCATTTAGTAGCACAGAAGGTTGATATGCAGGCTGAAAAGAATGTGTACCATGCAGATCAAAGAACTGTATTTTATGTGCATAGCTCAGTGGGTTACTGCTTTTGTCACAGAGAGCCTGTTGTTACTTACAGTTCACAAGTTACGATCCTCATATAGCCAGTGACTTTGGAACTGGCATCAAAGAGCTGCATGCATATTGCATGGTATAGGTCAGGACGTTATGTTTTTTCCCCAATCTTCCATTATCTATGTTGCTGAAAAGGGTTCATTTGGGTAGAAAAGCATTCTTATTAGTAAAGCCAACCCCAACCAGTGCTTTGAGAAAAGATTACATTTATGTGAGAGAGGGCAATGGAGAGATGACAGGCACAATGGGGAGGCAGTAGTGAGAGAATCCGTGGAGAATGAGGTCTTTGGGGGGCGCTAACAAAGATTGTTGCATCGAGTGACACGGGCATTAAAGCCGACCCCAATTTGATTACCGTGAACATGAATTTAGGTTCTACAGAGAGAAATGCGTGAACAAGTAGCCAATGTCAAGGAGACCTGTCCCTGTCAACTTTTCAACATTGAATTAAAAAAATGTCACCCATGCATCCTGATTGCGCTGTACTCTGTCATCCATCCACCACCTACACATATTTGTAAAAGCATATTTAACTTTAGGGAGTAAGGAAAGTATGCACTATAAAGTGAATTGGATGTAAAAAAAAAAAAATAGTACAGAAATTAGCTGTCCTGTGGAAAAGAGAATGGAAAATCAGCTAAGAAAGCCCACTGATGGGCAGTATTATTGATGTAAAATTAAAAGAATATTAAAATATGTGAAACACTGAGTGAAGGTCATTTCATGCTTTTGGGGCCCACTGAGGATATAATTGTGACAAGGACCATTGATAAGGAAGTCTGATTGGAAACACTCTTTTGAGACCCTGTTAACCGCTTGCCCCCAAAACCGAACTGTAACAAATTTAGCATAACCATTTTTTGTTGCCTGCAGCCTTTTTTGGGGTAACATTCGGGGTAGACTGGTCACTGGGGGTACGCGTTATTGATGAGCAAATATTACCTTTCTTGCATGTCTCCCAAGTCAGTCTTATCTACAGGAGGGCGAATGCTGCTTCTACAGATTCAATATTCTTGATAACCTTATTTTCATGTTTAATGAGAGGTGGTAGTATAATTCTCATTAAACTCTAAAATAACCGGATGTTTGACTATGCCCAAGGAGTACTTTGCTTGTTGCTTGAGCTGTGATATGGCCCTCTGCTCTGTATCCATATCTTCAGCACCTGGGAGCATGGTCTACAAGCCGGATCCTGTGTGCAATACTACAGGGTATGGTTTGCAGCCAAAGCGGGATAGCCTTTGCCTTTCCTTTTGTGCTGTTTCTTCTCTTTTTTTGTTATTCATAAATCAATGAGCCCAACTTCTGATTCCCTGGAGCGCATTTCAGTCTTTCCAAGCAAGAAGGCCTAACCACAAGTCTGCATGTTGGCTCATGAGTTGGAATTCCTGAGTCACTTGGCTAAAAATTGTCTTTTTTCCAAGCGTTTGAGGCATGCCCTTGTTCCCTGGAGGTGAGCTATACCCACTTTTCAGGCACATGTCAAAAAAATATTTCTTTTCATAGTGCCACTCGCCGTTCCGCCAGGAACCATGCCCAGACTCGCAGATCACACAGGTGGCTGCAGCAAGCCCGTCCAACTCTTTGAATCCAAATAGATTGCCTAAGTCGGGTTCATATCATGACTCTTGGGCATAGTATCAACACAAACATGTATTTTTTAATCTCTGTTTGTCATTTTTTTCAACTGGGCTTTTTATACTGAACTAACATAGCATTATAAGTTGGACTAAAAGTCCAAGTTTTTTGTGATGGTGTTGCTTTGGAGAAGTGTGTTTAGGCTTAAGTGCATAGTAGCAAGCAAGCGCTATTTAAATGCAAACCCTTTTCCCTCTTCTGTCCCTCCGCTAGCTTCTCAATCCAAATAACTAACATATCCACCACTCAAATCACTTTCATATTTCGCTATACTAATTCACCACTAATCCTTCATGGGTTTTGGAGTAGAGTGCTACGCGCCGAAAAAGCACTTCAAAAGCCCATCAGGGGTAGCAAGCGCTAAAGAAATGCAAACCTTTTCCCCTCTTCTATCCTTCTCAATCCAAATAACTAACCTATCCACCACTCAAATCACTTTCATATTTCACTATACTAATTCAACACTAATCCTTTATGGGATCCGGAGTAGCGTGCTACTCGACGAAAAAGCGCTTCAACGTCTCATCAGCAGTAGTAAGCGCTATATAAATGCTGTTACAATACAATAGTGGTGAATTTGAAAGCGATTATAATTGTTGGTCAGTGGAAATGATATTTGTTCCGGGTGAAAACAGGAAGGCATTTAAAGCAGCAGACAATGACTGTGCACATTTGCACATGTTGCTTTGCCCTGTTTGTTCCCTTGATGCTTAGAGTTAGACTCGTGAAACCCCTGATGCAGAGTGTTTTCTATGGCACATTTGTTTCCCGCTTAGGAATTTAAAATGCTTCTCGATCAAGTGCGTACTTTCGACCCGTCGCTCCCCTGTGGTCGCAACTGAAATGTATTCAGATTCCACCGCGCCAGTGGAATGTGATTGTCTGTTTGCTTTCTGACGACACACATCATGCTTGTGATGCGCGTCATTTCAAAGTATGTGAGAGAGACCGCAAGAATCTCCCATCACCGAGCAGCAGTGATGCGTCACGCATACCTGGCTGGCAATGCACACATGTGACCTATGGGCCGCGAGAAACTAAATGTTAGACTGTAGGAATGGGCCCAAAGCAACGATGAGTAATCTGCATTCCGTCTGGGCGCTTTAGTTTTTTTTTGAAAGAATAATGTCTGTTGTTTAGGGAACAATGCTTGGCTTTAAAAAGGTTATTGTAGTCATTAAGATGGCTTGGGTAGAAATTCTGTAATAATCCATTACTCCATCCTTCTCTCTCTGCTCGACGCATAGTTGGTGCACCGAGTGCTCTGGTGCCCTTTTATAGGGTTTTCGTTATTTCTCTTCGTTTTATGCGTGCTGTCTTTTAGTTGCATACATTCTTTCTCTCTGCTTGCGCTGAAGTGAAAGGAAATCCTAACAAAGTAAAGCTGGCACAGAAGAAAACTCGTTTTCAAAAGCGAGTTCCTTTTTTTGTTAAAAATCCAATCCAATCCTCACCAAATAAAATATTGGGGTCTAATAGGATGGCGGTCGGTAAAGCAGTCCGACCGCCATGTTAGCGGGAAAAACACTGCCCGCTAGGACCGCGGCATAACCGCCGGTCCAATTAGTATGTTGCGCAGTTGAAATCCGACCGCAGCAGTACGATCGCAGCTTTTAACATTGCAGCGGTTGCTGCTGCCAGCAGCACCGCCGCGATGTCCAAAAAGGCATGTCCAGCATATCCCTGCACTGCGTGGCAGGCACTGCACAGTGCCTGCTACCTGGTACAGGGACAAGTAGGGGGGCACAGTGCACCCACACCCCCCAAACACATTATGGGCCCGCAATTGGCCCCCAGAGACATTCTCTGCATGCCTTTCCATGCCGGTTCCACCGCCGCGGAATGGCTGTCTACCTCCAGCATCATAATCATGCCGGTGGAGCCTGGCCCTGTACCGGCCTCATTTTAGCGATCCAGCTCCGCACGCCAGGCAAGCGTGCGGACTGCTACCGGCGCAAAAGTGGCGGGCGGAAAATCTCACTGCCGCGGTCGTCACCGCCATCCTAATGGGACCGGCGTTTTTCTGGGTTGCGATCGTGGGCGGATGACACTCGCCGGCCCGGCGGCGGCCATCCGACCGCCATCCTAATAGACCCCATTATGTTTTGCTAATAAAAAATTGTGGCCAATTCACATAGGTGCCAAGGCCCTCATTTGTTTTGCAAGAGCACCTTCATTGCCCAGATAAAGCTTAACTTAGTGCTGTGTATGAGCCCCTGTCTCCCTGTGTTACATCTCCCACAAGGCCAAAGGAGCAAGCAAGAGTGAAAGGTATTTAGAGTTTAGCTTCAAGGGGAAAAGCATGCCTAGTCATTTTTCAGAACTGCTGTTTAGTGTGGGATGTTTATAATAGCATGTGTCAAAGTAAATTTAAGTTCACATTAGATTGGAGGGTTGAGGGTTTTATCTTCAGCTTCAGTTGGCTAATCAAAAGCAGTTCTTGGAAAAAAAATAAAAAATAAACAATATAATTTGCAGGAACTGACATTTTTCCCAGAAGCCTACTTCCAGCGCTGCTGAACTGGTATAACTATACAAACAAGCATTGGCAATGCCAATAGGTCTTGCTTTAAAAGGAATGTTATATGGCAATGTGAAGCATTTCAAGTAAATAGCATGGGAATGGATACGTATTTTTGTAGAAGCAAATAACTGTATAATAATATTAGTGTAGATGTAGCATTTGGAATTGAAACTACATCTTATGCTGACGATATACAGATGATCTTGAAATATTCACAATCGTCAAAGAGCTATCTAACCCTGATAGAGTTATTATAAACTCTACCTCTTTTCAGACACTCTGCAATTCGTTGAACACCTTTTATATCGACAAAGTCACCTCGATTAAAGCTAGCATTCATGCTAGTCATGCTCATGAGGCCTTACCAAAGGCGCTAAGAAACCCCTGCCCCCTCCATCACTTTCTGGCATTCAGCAGAGATACCCTTTTGGAGCTCCTGTCCAAAGTTAAATCTGGATCCCCTACTGGTAGCTGTCCTCCCTATATCTTAAAATAAGTCTTCACTGCAAATTCTGAGCCTGCTCTCTCCATCATGAATGAATCATTGACCCAGGGCAATGCTCCTAGAGCCTTTAAAAAAGGCATCATAGTTCCCCTTTTGAAAAAACCTGAGGCAGATCCCCTGCCCTCGATGATTTGCCGCTCCATTTCCCTTCTCCCTTTCCAAACTAAGGTATTGGAACCTATGTGGCAAACCACCTTTGCTTATTTATTGAACACTCTCATTTTCTGGACCCCAAACAAGCAGGCTTCCGACATGCACAATCAACTGTGATAGTAATATTGACTGTATTGGATGAGCTATGGAAGAATGCAGACAGGGGCACCCCTCAGGTTGTGGTGTTATTGGATCTGTCAGCAGCCTTTGACATGTTCGACCATGGCATCTTGGTGGATCGTGTCAGGGAAGCACGTATCTAGTGGTCGTCTCTCAGCTGGATCATGTCATTTCTGGAGGACCGTTTCCAGTCCAATCGCCTCTCCCACTTTACTGCACCTAACATTGAAGGTTATGTGCCGTGTACCCCAGGGTTCTTCATTATTCCAGCACCTGTTTAACTTGTATCTACTTCCTCTTATACTGTCCTCAAGAGAAAGAAATGTGAGCACATTTAATTATGCAGATGACCTGCAACTAATATTTTCCATCGACAATACACCCGACTCCATATCCGAATTCCAAGCCACCATTCTGCATATCCGTAATTGGATGAACAGTAACCATTTAAAATTGAATCAATTTTTTATCATGTTAATAAGAGATGGTCAATTTTTTTGTAACGGTTTTAATTAACTGTACAATAAACATATTACTTACTTAGAATCCAGATAAAACCGAGCTGATCCTGATAGGTTGCAATTGCAATCCCTGGAGCCCACACTTCTTGCCAGCTGAGCTGGGCCCTCCCCCTATCCCAACCTCCTCAGCCAAGAGCCTTGGAGTCACAACTAACTGTGACTTATCTATGAAGCCCCAGATTGGAGCTGTAGTCTCTACCTGCTTTTTTCAGCTACGAAAAATGAGGAAAATAAGCAGTTTTCTCACTAGGGATGCCCTGCTGCAGGTAGTGTTAGCCTTGGTCATATCCCATATAGATTATGCTAACTCCCTGTACTTCGGCTTGCCATTACACATGGTAAAGAGACTGCAACTCGTGCAGAATCAGGCTGCAAGACTGATTTTTCATCAGCCTAGATGGCAACATGCTTCCCCTCTTATGACAAAGCTTCATTGGCTCCCCGTATCTCAAAGCTGCGCCTTTAAAATCGACTTCCTTACTTTCAAATCGTTACATGGCACATGCCCAGAATTTAATACCCACCCGCAATTTGCGATCAGCCCACACAAACTTACTGGTCACTCCGTACTCAAAATCAAAACAGTTAGGTGGCAGCAGATTTGCAGTGTTCGCCCCTCGCTTTTGGAACGCCCTGCCCCTTGACAGCCGATCCTGCACAGATTTCATAAGATTCAGGAAACTTCTCAAAACAAGGCTGTTTACCCAGGCATATGATTACCCTCAAATCATGGCTGTTTACCCTGGTATTTGATTAAACTTCTAGGACTCTGGTCACTCCTACGTACAGCGCCAAGAAACCAACCGGTGTACGTGCGCTTTATAAGTAATTTTAACATAACAACATAACATCTTGGTGTTGGATAAAGCATTAATTGGCTCTGTGCTCAACTTTAAAAACTGCCTAACCGAAGTGATTAGGTGGATGCAATCACTTAAAATGTCACATTGATAAAACGGAGGTCATGCTGCTTGCTAAGTCCAATTCCTTTGACCCTGCTTTATGGTGGCACGATTCTACACCCCCTTCACCTGCTACTGTCGAGGTTGTAAAAAACCTTGGAGTAAAAGTTGATGCATGTCTGTCTTTCCACCCACAAGTTCTTGCCGTGGCAGGAATGTGTTTTAGTTTTACAAAAATCACAGAATTTCTACATCCCACAAGCTGCAAGAAAGACAGTGGCCTTTACACTGATAACGTCCAGATTGGACTATTGTAATAGTTTGTACGCAGGCTCCTCCAAACAAACTATTCAGAAACTGCAGGTGGTACAACACGCTACTAGCAGTCTTGTTTGAACCTCCTTCGATGGTCTTCAGCCTTGGCAGCACTAAAATCTCTGCACTGGGTACCTGTGCATAAAAAGGTACTTCTCAAAATTCTCCTATTCGCGTTCAGGGCTTATAGAGTGCTGGGGCCAAAATATCCAATTTCCAGATTTACCCACTACACTACTCAATGAACTCTGAGGTCCTAACATGCCAATCATTTGATTCCCCCTACTTTCAGACTCATAACTCGAGGAGGTAAATCCTTTGCCGTTCTGGGCTCAAAGACCTGGAACCAACTTCCTAGTCATTTACGACTCATTGAATCATAAGCCATCTTTAGAAAACAGGTTAAGACCTGTCTCCGATCCGCCGTGTTATTCATTTACGCTTTGATATACGCTCCCTCCTGGCCATTTTGTGTAATGAGGTCATTCTTGATTCCACTTAGCACCGGGATTCTCCTTTGTGAGTGGCAGCACGCTATTCATTTATTAAAAGGTTAGGTGACAGTTGCACTGTCTAGTCAGACCTAAAAATCCATGTAGGTTAATGACTACCCTCCTCCCGTTTGTGCGGCTGCCAGAGAAAAAACACCATAAATTATCTAGTTCTCTAACACACTTTAGTACCATTACAATGTGTGTTCTTGAAACCTCGAGCTCAAGCAGCTGGATAAATTAAAAAAATTATCACAGCTGTGTTGAGGGCAAGCACCTTTGTGTGGCAGCACCCAACGTCTGCCCAATTAAAACATGTACTTCTGGCTCCCAACATGCAGGCGGAGCCAAAGCCCCTCTCCTGATGATTTCACATAATTGTCTGGTGACAGCTGCTCTGTCAAGCCAGACCATAAAAAGGCAGCATAAGTTTGATCCCACTTCATGCCTCTTTCTTCCACCTCCCTGCACTACCCGTCAGTTTATCTCCCTATTGCAGGTTGCTTTTCCATATATCCATTTTCTCAGTCACTGTTTCAATCCCTTTCGCTATCACCGTCTGACACACCTTTTCTGCCCTACTTCTCTTGATCTGATTGAAAGTCTAATATGAAAATTAATTCCAGAACCCTGAAGGTGAGTGCTGGTGCCCACCATCTTGAAACACAAGCACAAAATTAAGCCTAGATTTAAACTAGGGGTATTAAAAATTCTCTAACCCCACATATTTCTCTCAGAAAGTACCAAAAAAAGTGTTGTGAAATATTCTAGCAAGTTGAGCTTTTGGCTCAAAATCATGTCTAGTTCAAATACATTATCATTGCTTTCTCACCATTTTTCACATTTTGTACATCAGTGAATTTTGCTGTACCTTTTACTTGAGACTGGTGAGTCATTACAAAGGAAAGCTTTGCAAGGTAGGAGCATGCACACAAAACGCTTGTAAATTATTTTATATAGCACTTACTACCGCTAACAAGGCTTTGAAGTGCCTTGTGGTGAGTAGCGTGCAACTGCGGAACCCAAGATTAGTTGCTGGTGTACGGGCAACATGGTTTTCAGAGTAGAGAGAAGAAGGCACATTTAGATTAATCTCCAACTACTACTAGTTAGAAGAGAACTAACCTGGGTGTAGACAAAGGGAAAACAGGGAACTCTGCAAACTATGTACAGGTCAATTACTGGGAACGTCTCAATATTCTGCTCAGACCCACTGAACACAGTACCTTAATCCTGGTTGTGAAGAAATGATGAATCCCGTGTCAAAGATGCATTGCGCAGCAGAGGCGATGCAAGTTCTGGGCGAGGAGATTCATCACACAGCAGTAGTTCCGAGAGATGCATTGGACAAGGTGAAATCCTTGCGTGGAGAAGTGTTGGCTCCGTTGGGCTACGATGACGATGCAAGGTCTTCGGGTCGGGAAAGTCCATGCAGCAGAGAGGATGTGTCGGTTCTGAGGGCGATGTGTCGAGCAGCAAAGGCGATGCACCAGTTCTGCGTTAGATGCACCGTGCTGCAGAGGAGATGTGTTGGTTCTTCTGCATCCACAGATGCCTTAGCAAAGGTTTCACTTCATTAGTACCACTTTAACACATAAATAAAGCAATAAGCTAATGAAAAGTGACTAATAAACTTTTACTATGGCCTTCCATGGTGGTGCAACACATATTGCTGTGTTTCTTTGTAATTTCGCATTTGTTTGAACCGGAAACACATTTTTTTTTGTTAAAATGTTTTTGTTAAAAAATGCAAATTATGCAGCAGATTATAATTATGTGGCAAATGGTGCGAATCCACAACCATGCAAAAAACGCTTCAGCCACAGAATCTCATAATTCTAGTGGCTCTGCTAAGTTTGTGATTTAACCAAGTCCATTGCCTCCTATCTTCCATGTCCATGGACGTCATTTAGGGGTCGCTGGCATGCCCCTTGTTTTTCCTGGCACTGCCTGTGTGACCTCTAGCGCCAGCAGTGGGAAAATCAGTGCCAGGCATAGAAGCAGCTCGTCCTTATGGGTGTCGGTGGTGGCTTCACTCCCATTGCTTTTTGTCAATTTTTTATTATACTAATAGTGAATAATAGTATTGTATTATTCGCTATTAGTTTAATACAAACAATGGAGTACAAATAGCTGGAATATGACTGTCCCTGGGAACTTAAGTAAGTAAAAATATGCTTTTAAATGTATGTTGTGTGCATGTTGGCAGTCTGGAGTGTGTTGTAAGTGAGTGTGTATGCGTGAATGTGTGTGTATGGGTAGGCAGAGTGTGTGTGTTTGTGAATGCGTGCTTATGTGTAAGCATGTGTGAGTCAAAGTGAAGGTCAAGGGGCATGCAAAGTCACTTCCGTTACCCCTGAAATTATGGTGGATTGACGTCCATGTCCAGACCCTAGATGGGTCATCTATTATCATTGTACTGAAGGAAAAATCCACTAGAGACAAATGCTGTATTAGTTGTTGATATTGTCCACTGTAGGTACGCTATCCACCAAGCTCCGAGTTTCTTCTTAGGTGCCTCCCCGACAAAAGTGTTTAACTAATAAAACTCTGAGCAGCTTATCTACCAGTTGAGTTTACAATTGAAATACATTTCAGACAAATTATGCTCGATTTATGAAAAAACGATGGCACTTAGCAAACTGCACCTCAGCATTGACTTTTCTCATGAGAGATACTATAATGGAAGGGACTATATCCCTCATCCCGGCCAAATGGTCCAAGGGCCGCGATTCCGGCTCTAACCCCTGGTACACAGATTCCCTCGCCACTATGCGGACTGTTTGTAAACAATGTGAACGTGCCTGGAGGAAGAATTATTGTCCCTTAGTGAAAAAGCAGCATCAGGCTGCTATCAAAAGCTATCATAAAGCTATACAGCTAGCACGCACCGCTTTCTTTACCAACCAGATCGTATCTAGTAACAACCCTACCAAATGTATATTTAAGATCCTTAGCGACCTGAAAAAGAGGAAAGATCCACCCACCTCTAACATCACCTCTGGAAAACAATGCGAGGAACTTGCTACTTACTTCATTCAAAAAGTTGAGAACATTTATAAAACTTTCTCAAACTGTGCCTGGATTTCAGAGCGCCCTTCAATCTCTTATACGCATGCCACTATGGAGATCATTCCCCCCATTTCTCAGGAGGGATTCCTCGCGCTCTGCAACAAAGTTAAATCGGGATCTCCTCTTGATCCTTTGAGACCAGCCCAATTCAGAGAGTGTCTTTCGGTTCTTCTTACCCCCTACTTTCGACCATCAACTCTTCATTCAGTAAGGCAAGGGTCCCTACATCTTGGAAACAAGCCACGGTGCTTCCGCTGCTAAAAAAAAACTCTTTTGGATCCTACTAAGCCCGAAAACTTCCGTCCGATTTCCCTCTTGCCCTGGGTGGCTAAAGTGGCGGAGGCACATGTCAACAAGGTCCTCTCTGACTTTCTTAACAATAACTTGATCTTAGACCAATCTCAGAATGGATTCCGGGCGGGGCACAGTACTGAAACAGCACTCCTAGCGGTGAGTGAACATCTGCGTTCCATCCTAGACGACGGTCAAACAGCGGCACTCGTATTACATGATCTAAGTGCCGCGTTTGATACGGTCTCCCATCCGATCCTTCTGCGTCGGCTAGAAGAAGTAGGAGTTAAAGAGCTTGCTCTTGAATGGTTCCGCTCCTTCTTGTCAGACAGATCTTTTCGGGTGTTTACTCCACCTTTTGCTTCTTCCATCAAACCCATTGAGCAGGGGGTTCCACAGGACTCGGCTTTAAGTCCAGCTCTGTTTAACCTTTATGTTCAGCCCCTGGCAGCAGTCGCTCACTCCCATGGTCTCTCCTTGGTTTCCTATGCGGACGACACTCAGCTGACGGTGGCTCTTTCGGATGACCATGTCCACGATGCCTCCCAATTTCGGACAGGCCCCGAGGCGGTTGCGGGCTGGTTGACGGAAAGTTGTCTTCAGTTATATGCCAGCAAATCCGAGGTCTTATTGATGGGAAGGGATAGGGGGCTTTGGAACACTCAATGGTGGCCGTCATCCCTGGGTCCTGTCCCCTCCCCCAAGCTGGTGGTTAAGAATCTCGGGTGTCTATTTGATTCTACCCTGAGTTTTCAAGCACATACCAAGAAAATTGCAGGCACCTGCTTCGGTCTGCTTAAGGCCTATCCTCCGGTTCTTCGATTCTACCACGCGCCAACTTATAGTTCAGGCTACTATCCTCTCCAGACTTGATTATGCTAATTCCTTGCTGTTGGGCGCTAATAAAGCGGAACTTAACCGTCTACAGTGCGTTCAGAATACAGCGGCACGTGCCATACTTGGTCTTTCAAGATCCTGTTTTGGAGCTGGGGCTGTTCGCCGCCTTCATTGGCTCCCTATTTCTAAAAGGGTTGACTTCAAGTCCCTATGTCTTACCTTCAAAATTCTTAAGCTCTGTACACCTGAGATTCTGTTGGGCCTGATCACCCCTTACATCCCCAGCCGCATGCTGCGCTCTTCCGAATTGATTCTGGCTTCGGTCCCCAGATTCAATCGATCTAGAGCTGGCGGCAAGTCCTTTCGCCTCCTCGCAGCCAAGCTGTGGAATTCACTCCCTTTGAAAATCCGCAGCTTAGAGTGTCTGATATCTTTCCGGAAAGCTATCAAAACTTTTCTCTTTTCCACAGCCTAACCGTATCTCGCCTGGAAACTGCCTCTAGCGCCGGGACGCCCCTTCGTTGGGGCAGCTGCGCGCTCTATAAATGGTTTTAACATAACATAACATAACATATATCAGCAGCCCTTAGCGATGATGGATATGATCTGAGCTTTGTACCCTATTTGTTGTGCCTCTTTTGGCATCTGAAAAAATTGAGAAAAAGATTATTAGGGGTGTGCAAAGTTGCTGCACAGGGAAGCTTGTCCAAAAAATCTATAAAGGGTGAAAACGTCTGCAAAAAGTTCGCTTTTTATGAAGAAACTGAAAAAACAATTTAAAAAACGAATTTCATTGCGCGCGCTGCAGCGCATTTGGTGATGTAGCCCGCGCAACGAAATTCGTTTTATTTATTTATTTGTATACTTATCTCCGTTGGGCCATTACCTGGAGTTTACTACCCCCACCCTGCCCCTCCCCCTCCCCCGCCCTGCGTCACCGCCCGGCAGCACTCCCTCCAGGAGCCGCTACTGAATCTAGCCCCTTTTGTAGTCGTTTTAGGAGCTTCATTAGGGTAGAAAATACATCTTAATTTGTTGGGCACACAGAATTAATCTTTCAAAGACAAGGTTAGACAGTCTTGTAATGGCGCCGATGTAACAGTGCACAATGACCAAACAGGTCAGGTACTAGGACCGGCCTGAGTGGGGACCAGGGCGGGCGGAAAGGGAGGAGCGGAGGGCTAGGGACAGCAGTTAGCCGTTAGCCCTGGAAGAGGATAGACGTAATAAAGGAGCTGACCAGCAAGAACCATGTGTCCGTGTCTCTTCTGTCCACGGGGATACTACAACTGGCGACGAAGGTTTCGAGCTTTCCACGTGTGCGTGAAGCTATCTACGAGACACGTCAGCTCGCCCCGCATGTGGGGCTGGGAGCGCGACGACAGAAGTGCCCACCGGGAGTCCACCCCGGCGGCAACAAATCCGGAGCTCGCCCCGCGTGTGGAGGCTAGAGCGTGAAGCCCAAAGAGCCAACCGGGAGCCCACCCCGGCGGCGACTGGCCCGGAGCTGCTCGCCCTGCGTGTGGGGCTGGAGCGCGATAACTGAAGAGCCTACCGGGAGCCCACCCCGGCGGCAATGGTGAAAAGTGCCCAAGAAAGAAGAAAATAACCTCACCTGGCGTGGTAGCGGTGCCCAAAAGCGGAGCCCCGGTGAGTGAAATCAAGCGCTGATGAGCGCGGTGTCTCCGGTGATTCAAAAGGCAAAATCTCGCTGCACACGAGATTCTCGCGTTGGCCATTTTGAGGTCAGGTGCGAGATTTGCCCGATCCCTCTGTCAGGGACGATCGGCGGCCATTTTTAAGTCAGGCAGCTGAGCCAAACAGCAAACAAACATTGATAAATGACACGGAAGTAACAAACAAGCATTGGTAAATGCAATAGAAGCAACAAACAAGCATCTGGCCGCGCATGAGAAAGGTGAGCAAATGGGGGTGTTCGTCACACGTCTGAGACGACTGGCGAGATACTGTGAGTTTGACAAGTTTTCAACCGAAGACGCCCTTCGGCTGAGAGTCATAGGAGGTTGCCTCTCGGAACCACTGAGACGCAAATTGCTCAAGAGAAGCTACTCGCTGGAAGAGATTGAAGAGATCACGAGAGTAGATGAACAAGCCGATGAACATGCGAAGAAAATAGAAGCCGGGAAGGGTGAGAGACGGGAACAAGCATTCAGGATGCAGTCTCGGCAAATGCATGGAAGATCCCCACCACAGGTGCGTTCCTCCAGATCCAAGAAACATCACCACCAGTCAAACAAAGGACACAAAGGCAGAACCCACACCAGGGAACGATCAGACAGACAACTCAAATGCTACAGATGCAGCTACGACTTCCCACATGCCGACGCATGCCCAGCACTAGGACAACAATGCCAGAAGTGTGGTAGAGACAACCACTTTGAAAGCATGTGCGGGGCGATACCCAAAGGTGATCAACAGGGAAGGCACCGGCAACATCAGCCTTCAAGCAGTCGTCACCATGTCAGAGCAGTCCAAGATAGGCGAGACTCATCCACTGGGTCGTCACAATCCAGCTGCCACTCTTGCAGGACATATCAATCTCGACTGTCGTCATCAAGAGAATCCCGATCCACATCACCCATCTCTCAAGACCGAAAGGAATATATTTATTGTGTAGCCAACCCTGATCGGCTGAAAGAGTACCCGCGATTGGACATCAGAATTGGTACTCACCCCACAAAGTTTGTGCTAGACAGTGGGGCATCACTAAACTACTTGCCCGTAACGGAATACCAACGAATGAAGTCACCTCCCAAGCTGGATAACGCACATGTACGAGTATACACGTGGATGTCCAAAAAGCCACTAACGTGTCTTGGGAAATTTGCAACCGAACTGTCGTACCAAGATCGCACAGTATCAGCCTACATCCATGTCATCGAGGGGCCTGAGGCGACTGCCTCCTGAGCCTGGCCACCGCAGAACGACTGAAACTGGTTGACATCTTATACCGAGCGGCTGACAAACCAGCAATCATCCAAAAATTCCCCAAGCTCTTTCAAGGCCTGGGAAACATGAAGGACTGCCAAATAAGACTACACATAAACGAACAAGTCACGCCGGTAGCACAGCATCACAGGAAAATCCTGTTTCACCTTCAAGAAGCCATGGAGAAGGATCTCCAAGATCTACTGGAAGCAGATATCATAGAAAGAACAGATGGACCAACGCCATGGGTCTCCTCGGTGGTGGTAGTCCCGAAGAAAGGGGAAACCAGCCGAGTCCGCTTATGTGTGGATATGAGGGCGCCCAACATGGCGATGGAGAGAGAGAGAGACATCCAGGCCATCACATCAGTGACATGATCACGTCACTCAACGGAGCCAAGATATTTTCAAAACTAGACCTCAACAAAGGATACCACCAGCTAGAATTGCATGAAAGGTCAAGATATATCACGACATTCTCGACACACCTCGGGCTATTCAGGTATAAAAGACTAAGGGCCTTATGTAGGTGGCCTGGCATTTACCACTTCATAAATACCGAATCATACCGATTCGGTATTTATGAAGTGGTAAATGCTAGGTAGGTATTCCTGCGGTAAAAATTACCGATTCGTAGAAATTCGGTAATTACCGAATCGGTATTTACCGATTCGGTAATGAGGCATACCTTCCCATTGATTGAATCAATGGGAAGGTATGCCTCATTACCGAATCGGTAAATATTGATTCGGTAATGGGGGGAGCACAATCAAGGGTGGCAGGGTGTCACATTGACACCCTGTTGCACCCCTGATTCCTGCATGTGTGCACATGTGGCACACATACATGCCCTAAGGGCATGTATGTCTGCCACATTGCACACTTCTAAGCGCTTGAAAATGCATTTACAGAGCCATTCTTCATTTACCACCAACTATTGGTTGGTGGTAAATACCGACTCCACACGACACCCACACACTCCCCCTACATATCATTACAGGATTCGGTATTTACCGAATCGGTAAAATTACCGATTCGGTAATTTTACCGATTTGGTAAATTACCGAATCCTGTAATGTGCCCCCTACATTGCAAAAGCCTAAATACCGGTCGGTAACGGTATAATTACCGAAAATCGGCCGTTACCGACCGGTATTGGGCTACCTACATGAGGCCCTAAGTTTCTGAGTGTCATCAGCAGCGGAAATATTCCAAGAGGCAATCAGGAGAACAATACATCACATTCCACATGTCCTAAACTACAGCGATGACATCCTCGTATATGGAGCAACGACTCAAGAACACGACAAAGCACTAGATCAGGTCTGTCATGCACTCATGGAAGCCAACATCACACTCAACAGAGACAAGTGTGAATTTCACAAATCGACGCTGAAATTTTTCGGCCACATATTCTCTGAAAGTGGCATGAAACCAGACCCAGAAAAGGTAGCAGCGCTAAACGACACACCAAGCCCAGACGACGTGGGTGATGTATGATCATTCCTAGGCATGTATATACCTGACTACGCCACGTTAAGTTACCCTCTGAGGATGCTCACCAAGCAAGGACAACCTTTTCAATGGTCCACCCAATGTGAAGGGGCGTTCAGAGAGATCAAAAGAACTGTAGAGTCAGCCAAAAATTTGGCTTACTTCAATCCAAAAAAGAAAACAGAGATAGCAGTGGACGCCAGCCCCGTAGGACTAGGAGCCATCCTAGCACAATATGAGAGAGAAGAAGATCAGCGACACATAGTAGCGTACGCCAGCAGAAGTCTAACAGACACGGAGAGAGCGTATTCACAGCCAGAAAAAGAAAGCCTGGCCGTTGTCTGGGCGTGTGAACACTTTCACATCTTCATCTTTGGGAAACACTTTACACTAGTGACTGACCATCAAGCCTTGACCACAATTTTTGGAAACCCGCGAGCAAAAATGCCACCAAGAATAGAGCGATGGGGCCTCCGACTCCAGGAATACACCTGCACCATCATTCACAAGCCAGAAAAAGCTGCAAACCCCGCAGACTACATGTCCCGGCACCCCATCAGATCCAGCAAATCAGAACAATCAATCGCGGACGAATACATTCACTTCGTAGTAGACCAAGCGAGACCTCCGGCTGTTCCACTGGAAGCCATTTGTGAAGCGACGCAAACAGATGCCACCCTGCAAGAGGTGAAACGTCGGATTCAAACCAACAGCTGGAGACACGCAAAGCAGTGAACAAAACGACCAAGAAATGGCGGCATTCAAACATGTCCACGACGAACTGTCAATAGCAACAAATGGTCTCGTTTTACGAGACACCAGAATAGTGATCCCACGACAACTCAGACAAGGGGTCATCAATTTAGCGCATGAAGGGCACCGGGGCATAGTAGCCACAAAAAGAGCACTCCGTGAAAGGGTCTGGTTTCCAACACTAGACCTGATGGTAGAGAAAACCCTGAAAGATTGCCCGCAGTGTCAACTGGTGAGCCGTCCGGATCCTCCTGCACCGCTACAAATGTCTCCACTACCGGAGGGTGTCTGGCAACACATTGCCATTGACTTCTTTGGGTCAATAAAATTAGGCCAATATGTCCTGGTCATCATGGACGAGTACTCCAGATTCCCCATCGCACAACTGTGCTCATCCACGAAAGCATCGAGTACCATACCGATACTAGAGGAGGTCTTTGCCGCATGGGGCATTCCCCTAGTGGTGAAGTCAGATAACGGGCCTCCATTCAACAGCCACGACTTTGCTGCTTTTCCTCAACACCTCAACTTCAAGCACCGCAAGATCACACCATTATGGCCTCAGGCCAACGGAATGGTTGAACGCTTCATGTCCACAATCAAGAAAGCCATTCAGCAAGCAGAACTCACCGGAAAGAGCTTTCAGATGGCACTCAACGAGGTACTGCGAGTATACTGAAACACGCCTCATTCCACCACAGGCAAATGTCCTGCCACTCTCATGCTGGGACGCCCAGTGCGCACCAGACTACCGATGATGACGATGGCAGCGAACGAACAGTATCCTGACTCTGACCATGAGGAGATGGCAGCCAGAGACAAGATAAAGAAAGAAAAGATGAAGGATTATGCGGATGAACGGCGACGTGCTACGTCCCCTCAAATACAAGAAGGAGACTGGGTGCTGGCACGACAAGAGCAGCCCCGGAAGACTGATAGCAAGTATCATGAGGTTCCGTTGAAAGTGATACAACAAAAAGGAACTATGATCACTGCAGAGACCGACGGAAGAAGACTCACCAGGAACGTGACGTATTTTAAAAAGTGCGGAACCAACATTAAGGAACTACTGACTGAACTGAAAATAGAGAAGAGAGAACCAGAGACACTGCCGCACCACAGTCAGGCATTGATGGAAATGGCCGACGAGAACGAGCGTGACAATCCTGAACTCCAGGCACGCCCCAGACGGGTCATCACAAAACCGTCTCGCCTTATTGAGGAACTTTAAAGAGACAGCTGCTGTGTTGGTCATATTCTGTTTTTCTTATTTACAGAGGGGGGAGATGTAATGGCGCCGATGTAACAGTGCACAATGACCAAACAGGTCAGGCACTAGGACCGGCCTGAGTGGGGACCAGGGCGGGCGGAAAGGGAGGAGCAGAGGGCTAGGGACGGCAGTTAGCCGTTAGCCCTGGAAGAGGATAGACGTAATAAAGGAGCTGACCAGCAAGAACCCTGTGTCCGTGTCTCTTCTGTCCACGGGGATACTACAAGTCTGTCAGTCAATGATCTTTATTTCGCTTTGTTTCAATAGCATAAAAAGTACATACATCCAAAAACAGTCATGATAAATAAGCAAAAAATGTGTGATTCGTACTTAGGTCAATTCTAAAAATTCATAGATTATAATTTTGTAGCAGAAAACATATAACTTCACATTCTTGTACTTTAAAAATAATATAAAAGATATTTCACCACGGCAATACATTGATAAAATTAGCATTGATAATAAAACAGTGCTACCCCCAACGTGGCCGGGCTATCAAATCACTTCCAAAAGAATCATAAACACTTGACATAACAAATTTTAAATGCACCAGTTAAAAAGGAGTGTTATAATTATACAGTTTATCAGGAGACATAGTTATCATGGGCCACCCCTACCAACTCATCAACTTTTCTCTAACAATTAATGGGATTGCTGTACTTTAAGCAAGCTCAGAGGTATGACACTATTGTATGACACACCAATGGGCCATCAAGCTGTTGAATAAAAGGTAGTGCTAAGGGGAACACCGTCTAAATGTATATCTGCTCAAGAGTGGGACAATAAATCTCTTCCTTTGATTGGTGTAAAATGTACAGAAAAATAGTAAGTGTAACTTTGACTGTATTGACACGCTGTCGCAGGGACATAAACTAAGGTCACAAAGTCACAAAGTGAATGAGAATTTGCAGGGAAGCCAAGCATCATTGGAATATAATTTAGGTAGAATCTTGTAAAAAAAAATCATGATGCTGAAAATTCTGGATAGAAACTAAGTAAGACTGAGCACCTTGCTTAGAGGAGGGAGACTGTTGATAGAGACTAACAGTGACTTTATTCCTGTTTGTCTCCCATCTATTTGCAGCGGCCCATGCTAAGAAAATCTGCTTAAGCCTTGCCTTTGTAATTAACAAACATGCGGAAGGAGACTCAAATAATTCTAAAAGTCCCCTCTCCTCCAGGGAACGCTTAACATGTTGCAAACAGGGGATCATTAGTGCAAAATCAAGTTTAAATCAATCCCTCAATACGGTTTGGTTGAAGGTTACCATCTCCCTCCGTTATATTGAGTGCCAAAGTAAGACTGGCGCGAGCCGAATAGTGTCTGTAATGTATGGTAAGCCCAGCTCACTGTTACATATGAAGTTCAAACAACTTCAGGGCAAAGCTAGCAGTCTTTTACCAAAAGAATCCTTGGATCACTGGAGCAGATCAATATCCAGCATGCCCCAGATCAAAGGCTCATAGTTAGGGATGGAGATAAAATCATGGGGATAGGTTTCAACCCCAATTTCTTTGTAAAATTAAAAATTGCTGATATGCTTTTTTTCAAGCAATAGTGCTCTATTTGAGATTATATTTTGCTAGGAAAACTTTGCATAAATAAGTATCCCCAAGTAGGAACACATTTCAGCCACCTCAACCCTTTGATTCAATTCAATATAAACTTTATTCGGTTTTTGAAATTTAAAACCATAAAAGTTGACAAACATAAAAATAATAAAATATTCAGAATAGCAGCACAATTTATCATCAATAGTCCCATGGTCGGCTGTAACTTAATAGCCATAAAACAGAGTGACACAATCATAAGGTGTTATAAAATTGTAACAGATCAGCACCATTGTAAAACAACGTGATACCATATATCCGATTGTTTGGTGACATCAAATTACAATTCATAAATCGGCAATTTTCCCCTTTCGATTAGTTCCCTCAATAAAAGAGTCCTATTTTATAAAGATGAATAAAACTTAAAGATGGTAACCATAAGCCCAGAACACACAACACTTTTTTAATCAAGACAAGCCCTGGATTTCACCACAGATTTCAAATAACACACAACGAAGAAAATACAATCATCCTTAAGCAGTTGTAGATACAGGAGAGCTAGGCTCACCTGTGCAAAATTCAGCTTCTTTAAAATAGGGACTAAAAAAGACTTCCTGGAACTTCGTAACATTTACAAAAAAACCATAAAATGTAGCAGGTCCTGTGGAGACTCACCATCGCAGCCACAGGATGCAAGCTGCTGGCCTCTACTGCACCCCTGGGGGAAGGCAAGCAGGAGGTGAAAGAGGTCCAAACGAAACCTTGTCAATGAAAACCGTTCATAGACAGATAAAAGCCCCAGGAGATATGACTCAGCTAATGGGGTCGTCTTAAGCTTTACAAATTTGTGAATGCTTGGTTTCCACAGCTCCAGCTCTTCCCTTTCCAGCTTTCCTGAACTAATAAAAGACTCCCTTATTATTCTCAAGTCCTTATTGGTTATTGTATCTGGATTAGTAAAAAGTTCAGCTCGTCCCAGTTTTTCAAAGCTGCTCTTAATGTATCTAAACCAAGGTATATTAGTTGCATGATCCAGGGATATACAATCCTTTAAGAGTAAATGACAAAGTGTTAGGCCCTCGTTTAACCAAGTTTTCAACCAGAAGATCAAGGGTCTGAGTGCCAAAGTATCGCTTAGATAAGGTACCACCAGTTCCTCGTGTACTACCAGGTTGGGCGTGCCCTGGGGTACACTTAACAAGCGCTTTAGAAATGGATTCTCGGCTACCTGAAAGACATCTGTGGCGATGTACCCCCATAGTTCACTCCCATAGGCGGCTGTGGCTACACTTCTTGCTTGGTATATCTTCAACAGGGCAGATATAGGTCTATTGCCCAATTTACAGGCAAAATTAAAATAGCTGTGTTCACCCGCGCCAGGTCCCCCTTCTTCCTTTGTTTGAGCGGACCCCATTTAAGCTGGTCGTCCAGGATAACCCCGAGATGAGAAAAAACATCTGTTTGGGGTACCTTGACTGTACCTACCCTGAATTGAAAACTCTTTTTTGGGCATATCCCTACTTCCATAACAAAAGATTTTGAAATATTAATGGTTAGGTCACGTTCTGACATAAAATCAGAGAAAGCGACGAGCAGAGATTGCAGCCGCCTAGCAGTCCTGGAAATAAGGACCGCGACGTCCGCATAGAGTAAAACAGGGAGGCCTCGACAGTCTGCGCGGGGATAATATACCCCGGTTGATAAAAGAGTTTTATCCAGATCATTAATGTAAAGGTTGAACAAAAAAGGCACCAAAATGCACCCCTGGCGTACCCCTCTTTGAATGTCAAAATTCCGGGACACCCGAAGCCCGTTTGAAAATCTAACGTTAGCCTTAGTTGCCCAGTGAAGGTCTGCCAAAAAATGGACGACAGAGACATCAACCCCAATATCCTTCATGGACTGCCACAATTTTGCCCTATTCACATGATCAAACGCGGAGGACAAGTCCATGAAGGCTAGATAAATAGTGCCTGATCGCGCCACCGTGTACTTGTTAAGTATCAGATGTAGGTTAAGACATTGGGTGATGGTTGACCGGCCAGGGCGGAACCCATATTGTACCTCTGAGAGTATCTCATGTTCCTCTGTCCAGGTGGTCAATCTATCAAGTAGCACATGAACCAGCACCAGGGTACATCAGATTTAAAGAGGTCCAGGGAGATACCATCAGGCCCCGGCGCTTTGTTACTTGTCAAGCCAATAATTCCCTCCACGACCTCCTCCAGTTCGAAGTTTAACACCGGTGCATCTACCCCTTGACCATGCTGACATGGTTGCTCTGGCGGACTTTCAAACATAGTTTGGCAGTGGAGCACCCATTCGTCCTCGGTAATATGTGCACCCAAGTACCCACCTTCAGCATGAACTAGGAAGGGTCTATTGATAATGCTCCAGAACCTGGAGCTATTCTTCAGGGTACTAGCTTCTGACCACTCCCTCCATGCTTCATCCTTCAAAACAGATTTACATTTAGGTAACTTCAGTTTATAATCTTTGTGGCATGCTCTAACCAAAACCTGGTTCCTGGGACTCTCATCAAGGGCTTCCCGCAGTTTTCTTGAAGCCAGCGAGCAGGACGATACAAACCATTTTGGAGTTGTAAAAACTGTGCTGCGTGCCGGAGCATTCAAAAATTCTCCTACTCTAAGGGAGATGGTGTTAAAAGCACTTAATACCTCTTCCGGGGAAGTACCCAACGAGGTACACAGTGCAAATTCACTGGCACAAGATACTTTTACTGATTTATAAAGACTCTCGGGAGAGATCTGTGTCCAGCGTAAACTTCTTTTCCCGTTGGTCAGTATTATGACCCCCTTTGATTCAACTCTTAGTTGGGTGGTCAATAAGGGGCCTCCTAGTTTAACACAAAGGGGGTTATGGTCACTGAAAGCACTGTCCTCAATTATAAAACCTTGGAATAAAGATTGTAAGACGGAAGAAACTAGAATAAAATCGATAAATGTGCTGCTACATCTCCCTTTAAAGGAGGGGACAGTGGCCATGCTCAACGGATCACCCAAGGACATGAGCGATATCAGGTTAAATTCATGTAGGAGGCCATTCAGAACATCCCCCCGAACAGAATGTTTGAAATGAACCCCCTCTACCCTTGGATGTATATTAAAATCCCCCATAACCATAAGGTTGTGCAGATCTGCTATGCAGTGTGGTCTTATAAAAGTTCCTAACAATGTAATATTACACCCATCGCTAGAGCACAATGTCGCATTATAAAAGTTTATAAAAAACATTTTGTGCGCCTCTCTTCTTAGGACCAGGGACTGTAAACATGGGCTTGTCGAGGACAAGACTTGAATCTGACATTTCAGTGCTATTGAGATATATGTTACAAGACCACCCCTTGGTCTGCCAACCAAAGAGGGTAAAGCAGGAACAAAAAAGGCCTTGTAGCCCTCCAAAAATAAGCTGTGGTCCAATAACCATGTTTCTTGGAAAAATATAACACTAAATTGTTTCACCTTGGCCACCCACATAGGATCAGAAAACTTGTTCGCCAAACCAGCAACGTTCCAGGATATTACATTGTTAACATACCCCCCAGCGTCCCCCTTACTTAACGCTACATCAACCTTTTGATGTTCTATGTGAATGACTGGAGTTTTCTTTGGGCATGACCCCGAAATGAGTACGTAAGTATTTGATTTATTCACATGGAGGTCTGGCTTTTCCATAAATGTGGTATATTCATCCATGAGTCTCTGCAGTGCTTGTCCTGTTCTGGCAATGAGCACTGCATCTTCTGCATAGAGCATTATATGGAGAAGGTCCTGAATCAATGTACGGAACGTTTCTGGAACTCCCGCTAGAACTGCCCCCACCCTATTAGTATAAAGGTAACAGGAAGGGGGTGAGGATGCAGCCCTGTCTGACACCCAGCTTGATATCAAAAGACGTCATGCATTTCCCACCCCTGCCATAACAAACACACGCGGTTGTACATCTGCCTTATAAAGTTAATAATCAGGACGTCAACTTCTATGTTCTTCATAATAACCCACAGTTTGGAATGGGAAACTCAATTGAATGTGGCCATTAGATCCATGAAGTTCATAAAAGTTTGGCCTTTCTTGGCCACCGAATATTTAGCCATCACCATGCTCAAATGAAGCCAGTGGTCGATAATCCCTTTTCCTTTTTTTAAAAAACACACTAAGTTTTCGCTAAAATGTTCCTTTCCACTGCCCACTCCTCCAACCTGTGCAAAAGAAAGTACCCCCTAAGTTTAGCCATGCTATCGATCAGTCAGATGGGTCTATAATTTTTAGGATTCATCTTATACCCTTTCTTATATATTGGCACAATTATAGATTGCTTCCATGACGTTGGTGGGCCCGACTTTGCTATTGCATAAAAAATGTTCTCAGTAATGATGCCCATAAATCTAGATGCTCCAGAAAAAAGTCAACACAACACCACAGTCAACAAATGCTCAACATACCACTGCAGTGCCCCTCACTTGGATCCTTTCATTCTCAGCAGTCTCAATGTTCCTATCCTATGCAGCTCCCTTTTGATCTTATCTTCTACTTGTCCTTCTGCTCTCCCGTCTTGTTCCTAGTTTCTGCTCCTATTCTGACTTAGTTCTTCTTCAGAGCTGATAACTAACTTTGGCCCCTAGTCCATCTGGCTCTTATTGGAGTTACCGCATACACTGAAATTATAAGTTGTGCTGCTAACATCGCACTCCAGCTATATTTCTCACATACATTTTGGCACGTCAAACCTGCTGGAATTTAATGGTGTTAAAATGCTGGTTAATCATAAGGAGAAAATGTATTTTTCCTGGCAAATTATCTATGGTATATGCGACACAGCATGGGTGCACTATATCATATACTGCATTCGATAACTACTGGGTTGTTGTAACTACCGATTACTGTGCCACATTTTTTTCCTACAGATACAGCGTGCTGGGTGAAAACTGTAAGTTTACTGCTTCTCCCTGGAAAACAGAGAGAATATCTCCACCACTCAGTACACCTTAGCGCGTGTACTTTCACTTCACTTAAGACCGTATTTGTTGTGGCCTTTCACTGTTGGTCCTGAAAAAAGCATTTGCAACCCATTCAAAATTGGCTAAAACATGTAGACCTGTTTTAGGATGTACGAGACCAATTGTATCTCTCAGACATCCGCCTCTTGTTTTTAATTTTGCCCCAGGACCCCACTATTAAAATTCTCCTGGCTAGGATGGGGTTCCTGGAGACAATTTCAAAATTCACCTTCTTCACTAACTATCACAAACAAAAGCCCGCTCCGCTGTAATCAGGCGTCGAAGCACACCTAGGATGCACTCTGCACCCTAGGTGGGAACCCAATAATGAAGCATGCCACCAACTAGGTTGATGGGTGAGGGTTCATTTTAAAAAACCGAATGGTTTTCTCCACACAATTGCTTTTGGATGCAGTTGACTTTTTCCGGCCCGTTCTTATTTTTGAAATAGGTTAATCACAAGATCATGTGGATATTGGTGCAGTGAGTACCAAAATTCCCATGTTATTCCACAAAAAGTAGTATATAGGCAATTTTTATCACACCTGATAAAACTCTGCCTGCCCTATATACAACGGTAACTCAAATAAATTGCGAGAAACAAGAAGGTTGTCTAAGTGGATAATTTCCTACTTGCTGTGAAACTGCTGACAATGCAGAGATGCATACAGGAGTTTAACTAAGTTTAAACCTCAGATTTGGTTTTTTACCTGGCCACAAAACAATCAGCCTTTGTGCAATACTTCCTCCTCCCCTGGCCAGATGTGATGGAATGCAGGCTCCCGCTTTCTGACAAGGTAATCATAGCCCTGGCCCCACCCATCTCATCGTGGTGTAACACCGGGTGAGATGGAGTCACTCACTGTGGCACCGGTAAAGGCACGGCTTGTCTTCACCATAGCAGACAGTTCTCTTAGCAGATATTTCTGCTTGAAAACTTTATTTGAGTATTTCGCAACATCCTTCCTCAGAACCCGGCAATTATTAAACGATATAGAACACATTAAGCATATTTTAGTTGAAGTGGTGTGTAATTTGTCCTTCTCTAAAGTCATGCTTTTTTTGTTTTCAAATGCCTATAAAAGTTAATTCCCAAGGTACTATTGAGTCCACATTCAATCCACTTTAGTTTCTTTTTAGACTATGATTTATGTTTTTTATATGTAAAGATAAACTTCTCACATCTAATGGGTATGTTCCAATACACTTAACCCCTTAACTGCTGAAGCTTTTCCACCCCATTGCTGAGCCCTTTTTTGGCTATTAGGGGGTACTTCGCCCTTAAAACTCCATAAGCTTTTTTTCCACATAAAGTATCTATGCCAAATTTGCATCCTTTTTACCCAACCTCATCAGAATTCTTAGGGTATCCAGGGTTATTTGATTCCCCTGGAGGGGTGTGATAAAATAGCCAAAACATTGCTACATTTTATTTTTGGGGGGAAAAAAGAGCTGTGCAGGAAAGTGTTGTTTCTAAAATAGCTTTAACATAAGGTTTGCAGTTTTTTTAATGTCTGAGAGGACTGCCCCCAACTGTTTTTTTATGTGCCACGTAAAAATTTCCCTGTGTCTGATTGACTTTCAGCGCCCCTTAGGACAGATTCTGCTCAATGCCGTAAAATTCATCTCAAGGAGGCAGAAAGACTCATTTGAAATTTTTAGGGTGGGGGCTTCGCCTTATGACTTGGAGGACCACCCCAGACCCATTATATGTGGAGCATAAAATATTTTTCCTTGGTGTCTAATGGGATTGCTGTCCCTCCAGGGGGAAATTTGAGGTAAATTCCCCAGATTAACCCCAAGGGGGCAAAAAGACTGTTTTGGTCATTTGGGGCTCAGACAGATGCCAAGGAGTACTGCTTTCATATCTCTTGTCTAGTGTAGTGGGCTTCTTCCTCTCTGGGGGGGGGGGGGGGTTTGGGTAGGGAGATTGGAGGTAAACAGCTCCTATGTGCCCCTATTGGGGTAGGGGGAGATTGGGTATATATTGGGTTGGGGACTCCGCCCAATGCTAGGATGGACCGCCCACCTCCCTTTTCTATAATCAAGAAAATCTCTCTGATATCTAGTGGACTTTCTGCCACCCTACCCCCGGGGGAGCAGTTACAACCTACTGCCCCATAGGGGTTGGGGGCAGATAGATGTTTATTGCCTTGGAGAGGGCACTGGCCTATTGCCAGGGAGCTCCCCCTCAAACACATAATCCCTGGTGTCTAGTAGGCTTTCTGCCCTACAGGAATCTGATTGGAGATAAAACCTTTCAATCTGTCCTCGGGGGTGGGAGGCCAGAAAGAATTTTGTGGGCAAAGGGAAGGGGGAGCACTAGCCCATTCCCTTCTCCAAAAACATAATCCCTGGCGTCTAGTGGGCTTTCTGCCCCCATGCAGATTTTAGGTAAATACCGGGGTTGGGGGATGGGGAAGCAGCAGCCCATTGTCCTGCCTGATGTCTAGTAGGTGGATCTCTGCTCCTGGGGCAATCCCCCAGCAGGGATCCACTAAGCAGAGAACCATTGACAATGGAGAGTCTTCCCTTCCCAACTCAACCTCCCCCATGACTATAAGTACTTGGGGGGGCTCACATTTGCCCCCAAGCACCAATGCAATGAACGTGAAATGAGCCAATAGGCTCATTTTACTTTCCCTTTCAGTGAAATTATGTCAGTATTCCATGCGTGCTAATTGTCATTTCAAAAGAAAAAGAAACAGCCTTGGGCTGCTGAGAAAACTCTTCCTCAGCAGCCTGCCCTAAATATTAGAAAAAGGAATCCCTCTGTTGCATGCTTCAGATGTTCCTTTAACCCTTTCCGTGCTCATGGTCGGCATGTGCGCAGGGTGGCTCCCGACCGTTCTCGCACATGCCAATTGAAGTCCATCTGGTGCGGGCAACAGACAACAGAGACATTTTTTTTCCCCCAACAGCTGTTTGGTTTCCCTGAAATGACGATCAGCGCGCACGTCGCGCTGACGTCATTTCAGTTCAACCGAAACTGAAATGAGCCAAGAGGCTCATTTCAGTTTCGCTTTCTACGTGCTCAGGGGGCTATCTCAGCCCTCTGAGCACGGAGAAAGTCAGGAGAGGTATCGTTGGAAAGGGAATAATCTCTCCCTACCAATGGTATCCATCCCTAGTGGATCCCTGCTTGGGGATTACCCAGGAGGGCGATCCCCAAGCAGGGATCCACCCACTCGGCACTAGGGAGGGGGGAGCGGCCCCTTGGGCAAGGACCTTTGCTTCCCCCAATCTTAAGTTTGAGTTTATTGAAGAAATAAAGGAGGGAAGGAGAAGGGAGGGGAATGGGGTATAGTCATCATGATAAACATATACAAAAAATAAGCAATTCAATGGAAACTCTCATTAAAAGCAAATATAACAGCATGAAGCTTACATAACAGAGCCTACGTATAGGAATGAAAAATATCATATTGTATAGTAGAACGTAATATCATAACAAAAAAAAAAAGGCATTAAAGAAACAAGAAAATCATGGTGGCTTACGCACCTCAACTGTGTTAGGGTCTGGAGAGGCGTGCGTTGGAGCAAAAGAGGAGAGATAGGATACCAAAGGGAGCCAAATCAGGTCGCGTTTAATTGCTAGGGAAACGGGAGATACGTAGTTAGTATCTAAGCGATGATGGAAGCAAACTGCATTCCACCAAGATTGGTAGGAGACATTTGCAGCCTGCTTCCAATTAGAAGTAATGGTATGGAAAGCCACAGCAACTAGAAGGTCAAGTAATAGATAATGGGAAGGAGATTGCGGGAGTGTCGGTGATAGGGAACCTAAAAAGACTTGCGAAGGGGAAAAAGGAATTTGAAGTTGGAATATCTTTTGTATTTGCGTCCAAACTAGGTGCCAGAACTTGGAGATAGGAGGGCATTCAAACAACATGTGTTTGAGATCTGCAACGGGACAGGAACAGGACAAATAGGGGATGTGTCAGGTGAAAAATGGGATAAAGCATGTGGAGTACATAAAGTTCTGTTATAAATGAAATATAAGGTTTGGGTAGTATTAGCAGCTCTAGAGGCTTTATGAAGCTTAGCCCATATTTTGTCCCAAAAAGGTATTGGCCAATCCTGAGAAAGATCCAATTCCCATGCAATCTCGATTTTAGATTTGAGTCTGTCAGTGGAGTACCGGAAAGAGTTATAAATAGCAGAGGCTGAGGGAGACGTCTCCAATAATACAGAAGTAGCTTTGCGGTCCAAAGGAATATCGGTAGATGGCGCCAGATAGCGAAGATATAAGATCAGGACCGGGAGAAGGGCATTGTATTGCGATCGAGCAGAAGAGGGCAGTGAGAAAGAGGATCGAAGTTCCTGGAATGAGAGAGGGGTATCTTGGGAAATTAACTGAGAGATACAACACAATCCTCGAGAATGCCATGTCCTCCAAAAGATGGTGCGGTTACAAATTTTGAAAAGAGAGTTGTGCCATATCGGTTGTTCGTGAATGGAAAGGAAGGAAGGGTAAGATGATATTATGTAAGGGAGAAGGAGAGCACGGGAATGAGAAATAACAGGCGTACGAAAGCGAACTAAAGAAGACGTGAAGGATAAGAACTCGCGAAAGGTAAAGGGGGATAGAAAGGAAGATTCCATACTTAACCGAACGGGCAGATAGTGCGGAAGATCAGAAGAGAACCAACGGGTCGATTGTTTCAAAGAGAAAGCTCGATGATATTCTCTGAAATCCGGAAAGCGCACACCAGACTGAGCCTTATCCTTGCGCAATGAAGCTAAAGCTATCCGAGACCGCTTGCCATTCCATAAGAATTTCAGCAACAAGGAATCAATCCGTTTAAAGAAGGAAACTGGAATGTGTACTGGAAGCATGGAAATGGTATAAAGAAGAAGAGGGGATAACATCATTTTTATAGAATTGAGCCGGCCCCACCAAGACAGAAAGAGCGGGTTCCAACGTTGAATAGCCGTGTCCATTTTTTTGAAGACATAATCAAAATTAAATTTGAGCGTGTCAGACAAGAGAGGAGCGAACTTAGATGATTGCCAGGAGAAACCCGTTTGAGAAAAAAGATGCTTTTGACAAATAGGGTTTAAAGGTAGACTCTCGCACTTATCAGCATTTAGGCGATAACCAGAGACCGCGGAGAAGGAAGACACCTGTTGGAGAAAAGAGGGAATAGAGGAAACAGGATCAGAGCAATAAAAAAGAATATCATCAGCATCGGCCGAGAGTTTAACCTGACGCGAACCAAATTTAAAACCAGAAATACTGTTGTCCAGACGAATTTTGGTAAGAAAGGGTTCCAAGGCTAAAACAAAAAGTAGGGGGGATAGAGGACAACCTTGTCGCCTTCCCCTGGCTTCCCCCAATCTAAATTGGGTTAATTCAGTCTTTCTGCTGCCCCCCCCCCCCATCTGGATTTCCTAAACCTGGGAACTGTTACCAGATTCTTGCGGGCAGATCTTATCTGCCTGCCGGGGATATATCTCCGAAACAGTTTTTTTAATGCCTTCTGACCCCATATTGTAAAAGGCCTTGTGCACCAGGCACAGGGCCTTAAACACAATTCTCCGTCCCAAAGGGAGCCAGTGCAGACTTCTGATGGTAGCCGATACAGAGTGGAATTTAGGAAGGCCCATCACCAACCTGGCGGCGGCATTCTGCACAAGTTGAAGTCGATGTAGGAGCCCCTTGTTTATCCCTACATACAGGGCATTGCAGTAGTCTAATCTAGACAGCACAAGGGCCACCACTGCCTGTTTCCGTGAGGGGAGGGAGAGAAATTGGAAGATCTTCTTGAGAATCCGTATCATCCCAAAGCAGCTATTTATTTGGGGGCCCAGGGAAAGGGAAGTGTCCACTATGATGCCTAGATTTTTGGCACTGGAGCCAGGGCGAGAGCAGAAGCCCCCAATCTGTCCCCCGGGGGTGGGGGAGAAAGCCCACTAGACACCAGGGATTTGTTTCTGTTGAATTTAGGGGTAGGGGCAGATGGGAGCAGTAGCCCATGATATGCCCCCCCCGCCCACCCTGGCGGGGGGGGGTGGTGGTAGAAAGCCCACTAGAAGGCAGGGATTCTTTTTGAAATTGTTTGTAGGGTGGGGGCTGCCCAAAATGGTCATACCAATACCCCCATCCCTTAAAAAAAAGTCTGTTTTTCTGCCCCCGAGGTGGCAGATGGGGCAATAGCAATCAAATTCCACAGCCTTTCTGCCTCCCCTGGGAGGCAGATGGGGGCCATAGCCCCTAATCTACCCAAAAGCACTCTAAGCACCAGGGATTTTATTTTATGTATCTTGGGTTGGGGGATGCACAAGATGGGCATGCCAATGCCCCCCATCCCATAGTCTCTCTGCCCCCCTGAAGGCAGATGGGGGCAATAGTCCCTGATCTGCCCCCCCCCAGTGGTTCCTAGTGGTCAGAAGGCCCACTAGGAACAAAGGATTTTGTTGTTTTATTTATACGTTGGGGTTGGGGTTGCTGAGAATGGGAATGGTAATGCCCCCACGGCCAAAAAAGGCTTTCTGACCCCCCCCAAAAAGCAGATTGGGACAATAGATTTTGTGATAGGTAATTTTGATGTCCCATTTTATTAAGGAGGCTGAGGGGAACGCTGTGCGGTAGGACATTTGTGCCGGCATGGTGATCCCACACAAAAATATGTGGAAAATGTAGGGGGTTTCTGCAAAATGCTTGGTTTGCAGGGGATTATGGGTAGGAAAACATTGGGGGATCCACGCAAGCCATACTTCACTGGACTCCCCTGGGTGTCTAGTTTTCAGAAATGTGTAGGTTTGATAGGTTTCCGTAGATGGTCGCCTCCGAGCCCGGGGCAAAAAACCTAGGTCGTTTTGTGATAGGTACTTGGGCCACTCACATGAGTGAGGTATAATTTGTATCGGGAGACCTGAGGGAACGCTGGTTGGTAGGAAATTTGTGTCAGCCCGTTGATCCCACAACTTTCCCACACAGAAATTTGAGAAAAATGTGTTTTTTATAGCTAAATTTGAAGTTTGCATGGGAATCTGGGTAGGAAAACGTTGGGGGTCCACACAAGCCATAACTCCCTGGACTCCCCAGGGTGTCTAGGTTTCAGAAATGTGTGGAATAGTAGGTTTCCCTAGATGGCTGCAGAGCCCAGGGCCAAAAGCCCAGGTGACCCCCCTTGCAAAACCAGGTTGTTTTGATAGGTAATTTTACTATCTCTTCAATATGTTTTGGGCCCTTGTCTGTCGCGGGTACTTGGGCCACCAACATGAGTGAAGTGCCATTTTTATCGGGACACTTTGGAGAATGCTGGGTGGGTGGAATTTTGTGGATCCTCACAGATTCCTGACCTTTCCATCGCCATCACCGAAATGTTGAGAACATTTTTTTTTTTCACAATGGTTGAGGTTTGCAAGGAATTCTGTGTCTAGTTTTCAAAAATATATAGGTTTGCTAGGTTTCCATAGGTGCCGGCAGAGCTAAGGTTCAAAATCCACAGCTAGGCACTTGAAAAAAATGGTCTGTTTTCACTGTAAAAATGTGATGTGTCCACAAAACGTTTTGGGCCATTTCCTGTCGTGGGAACTAGGCCTACCCACAGAAGTGAGGTACCATTTTTCTCAAAAGACTTTAGGGAATACAGGGTGTGTGGAATTTTGTGGATCCATGTAGATTGTCGAACTTTCCATCACAGAAATGTGAGGAAAATGTTTTTTTTAAAAAGTTTTAGGTTTGCAAGGGATTCTGAGTAAGAGAACCTGGTGAGAGCCACTCAAGTCACCCAATCCTAGTTTCCTCTGGATGTATAGTTTAAAAAAATGTATAGGTTTGCTAGGTTTCCCTAGGTGCCGGCTGAGCTAGGGTTCAAAATCCACAGCTAGGAACTTTGCAAAAAAAGGGTCTGTTGTCACTGTAAAAATGTGGAGTGTCCATGTTGCGTTTTTTAGGCCGTTTCCTGTTGCGGGCACTAGGCCTACCCACACAAGTGAGGTACTATTTTTAGGAGGAGACTTAGGGGAGCACAGAATTGTGAAGCTACTGTTATTACCTATTGACTTTCAATGCATTTCTGCTTTCCAAATGTAAGACAATGTTTAAAAAAGAAGTCACTTTGAAAAATGTCCTATAATTCACATGCTAGTAAGGGAACCCACAATTTTGGAGATGTGCAAATAGCTACTGTCCCTAAACTCTATATTTTGTTCCCATTTCAGAAATACATAGGTGTCTTTCATACCGATTTTTCACTGTTTATATTTTTCCAAATGAATTGCCATATATGTGGTACACAATACAACCCATTGCAAGACGCTGCTCAGTTATTGGTTCTGGGTTCCTTGGGTTCTTGATGAACCTACAAGTCCTATATATCCCCACAACCAGAAGGAACCAGCAGATGTAACGGTATATTGCTTTGAAAAAATCTGTCATATTTAGAAGAAGTTACAGGTGAAACCATTGGCACAAGTGGCTGTTTTTTTCAACTCATTTTCAATGTTTCCTATTTGCAAATATTAGTTTCTATTAAAAAACCTTGAAGGAACTACACAAATTACCCCTTGCTGAAATCAGAATTGTATCTACTTTTCTGAAATAAATAGCTTTCCAGGATCCATTATTGCTTTCATGCCTATTTCTACAACCAACTGGAAGGAAATTAAAAGCACAAAACATTGCAAAAATAGGCTATGTACCAGAAAAATGCCAAAACTTTGTAAAGAAATTTGGTTTTCTGACAAAAGTCTGTCCGACTCTAAAAGGAGGGAAGATGGTGATTTCAGCACCACAAACCCTTTGTTGATGCCATTTGCAGGGAAAACACAAGCATTTGCAATGCAATAGGTCTCGCATTCATGCGAGTTTGAGCTATTGGCATTGTAAAAGACAATGCCTTTTATTTATGTTTTGGGTGTTAAAACATAAATAAAAGGCATTTTCATTTACAATACTATTAGCTTAAACTCTCGCAAATGCGAGACCTATTGCATTGCAATAAAGGGCCTTCTTGACTGCTTATTAGATTGTAAATATCAGAGGAAGAGACCAGCCTGCGACGTCTTCAAGGCAGTGATAAATAGTGCAGTGAAGATGATGTGCAAGTGTTGTAAATTCCACAGACACAAAGTGTGAAGTGAGAGTTACATATGATCTGAGCTATAAACACTAACAAAGCACTCCAACACCTTTCGCTCTGTGATTACACTGTCGCGGCTGAGGAGCGGGAGGGTGGGGATATTTACTGCCCTCTCCGTGATTTGAGTGTGCAGTGTGGCATTGCGTAATGTCATTGCTATCTTTGGCCTAATAAAAAAAAATCCAGCTGTAGTAGGACCCTGGCTTCACCTCCTGGTGCAGCCCGCTGTGCTTTATGGCAGGCATGGAGGGAGGGAGGGAGTGATGGTCTCGGCTGCAGCTCCGGTCTCGTACAGTGCCCCTGCTATTGCTAGTGAGCGAAAGGTGCTGAGGTGGTGGTATTGGTATTGGTATTGGTGGTGGTGGTATTGGTGGTGCTGGTATTGGTGGTGGTGGCATTGATGGTGGTGGTGGTAGCAGTATTGGTATTGGTGGTGGTATTGGTGGTGGTGATGGTGGTATTGGTGTTTGGTGGTGGTATTGTTATTGGTGTTCGTGGTATTGGTGGTGGTGGTATTGGTATTGGTGATGGTGGTATTGGTGGTGGCGGTATTGGTGGTGGTGGTATTGGTGGTGGCATGGGTGTTATTGGTGGATGTGGTGGTGATATTAGTGGTGGTGGTGGTATTGGTGGGGGTATTGGTGGTGGTATTAGTGGTGGTATTAGTTGTGGTATTGGTGGTGGTGGTATTGGTGGTGGTATTGTTGGTGATGGTGGTATTGGTGGTGGTGCTATTGGTGGTGGTGATCCAGCGGATTACCAGCTTGGGTTACTCACACACCATATACTCACCGGGCCCATAAACATTCATACAAATAAGCTAGTAGTACCGATGGAGTCAATTTTGTTTACCTGCAAGATTTGTTATCTTTACCCAAATCTTATCAATCCAATCTCCTTGACAATAAATTTCCTCTGGTCAATGAATCCAGTTGCTAGTAGTATAGGCAGAAATAACATTAAAAGGGTTTCTCCAATAATCACAGGCTTGAAGAGTTTTAAAAGTTTTATCTAATCAATATTTGTGTGAGTCAAAGATCAAATACATGTTAACATCAAGTTTCATTCAGGTTGAAATCAAGTTTAGTTAAATTATTAAGTTTCAATATAATATTGTGATGACAGTACCTGTAAAGGGAGAAGAAGAGAGCAGGTACAAGGACAGATTTCACCGAATTATATTTACCTAAGGTGATAGATGAACACAACTCCTTGAAGATGAGCCGAATGGAGTCCACCGGGACAGGTGGAAGACAGAGGATCAGGACAGGTTTAGAACTAGGAAGGTGACCTCTTCTAAGTGCAAAGCCAGCGTCGCACCCCTCTCTGGCACTACTCGCCTCGATCGTTCTTCCGCAATTCCCCTTCTAGATGATTGGATTATCGATCAGTATTTCAGTCTCTCAAGCAGGGTCTCTGGCATCTGCAGGGTCTGAGACAGCATCTCGGACAGCGTCTGTGGCAGCACACGTGTCGGGTCTGTGACGAGTCGGAATGACGGGTCTGACACTGACTGGTCTCTAGCTATACTATTCTGTGTTCGTGTACCACCCCCAAATGTTTCAATATCATATCCCCTACTTCTGATTGGACAGGGCAAGAAGGTGAGTTCATCACACCATATTAAATGTAATAATTTACTTAGGTTCTTTGTTCTATGTTTCCGCCCCTTAATTTACTTCCCCAAAGCTTTATTCCCACCCGCATTTCATATTATGATCAATACAATTTATATACTTTGTAATAATTGTTGCTCTTGTCCGGGTTGATGGGTTAAGTTTTCATGAGATTTTCCCCAGCTTGTCCTTGGCTGGGTTTCAACGGTGTCATCATGGTTCCGGGCATGGTTTAGTGTGCGTGCGCACAGATCAGGTGGGGTAGGGATTTCAGTCACTCTCTGAGGCCCAAATACGAACTAGTGATAAAGTCAGAGAAAAACATGTTAGAATACGAAAATAAATGAATTCACTGTATACCACTTATCAATACTCTAATCCCATTTACTTATATATATATCTTTCGCATTAGCAATTAGTAGAACTTGCAAGGTTTAGTTCACCCAAAGCATGCGCATTAACATGCGAGTTACAAGCGGCCATTTTAGAAGCTATTGCGCAGCTGCAAAAGTTTCCCTCCAAGCATAGAAAACATCATACTACGTAGATGCAGTACACGCATGCGCAGTGAAATTCCCGCGTTTTTTCAGCCATTTTAATGACACTTGGGTACTGGTTAGTAATACACATAGGCAAGCGTCCCCTAGATATTGTATAACGTGTGTGGTGCAATTATTAGTATTTACAAACAGGTTGATTAAAGTGTTACATGTTATTTGAGAGGATTGCATCCAAGCAAGTTTCTTCTTTACGAAACCTTGCTCCATCAGTGGTATTGGTGTTGGTGGTGGAGGTATTGGTGGTGTTGGGGTTGTTGGTGGTGGTGGTAGTGTTGGTGTTGGTGGTGGTGTTGGTGTTGGTGGTGGTGGTGGTGTTGGTGGTGGTATTGGTGGTGGTAGTGGTATTAGTGGTTGTATTGGTGGTAGTGGTGGTATTGGTGGTGGTATTGGTGGTGTTATTTGTGGTGGTGGTATTGGTATTAGTGGTAGTGGTTGTTGTGGTATTGGTGGTGGTGGTATTGGTTATTGTGGTTTTTGTTGCTGGTGGTATTGGTTGTTGTGGTATTGTTGCTGGTATTGGTGATGTTGGTATTGGTGGTGGTGGTATTGGTGGTGGTGGTGGTGATTTTGGTATTGGTAGTGGTATTGGTGGTGGTATTGGTGGTGTTGATGGTGGTGGTGGTGGTATTGCTGGTGGTGGTGTTGCTGGTGGTGGTATTGCGGGTTGTGGCATTGGTGGTGGTGGTATTGGCGGTGGTGGTATTTGGTGCTGGTGGTGGTGGTATTGGTGGTGGTGGTATTGATGGTTGTGGTATTGGTGGTGGTAGTGTTGGTAAAAAAACAGGCTTTTGAAAACAACCCATCAGGTGGCTATAGTACAGATGCCGTGTAACACAGATGTGCTGTTGTCAGCTTCAGCCCATTAGCAAAGGAGTATGTGCTACCTGGAATACACATGACTTAATTCGCGAATCATTTCTAAATCCATTTTACTTGGGGGATTAAAACAGACAAGAGATAATGCTGGCTTAAAGTGATTGAAAGCAGGTGCCCGTGTTACGGGGGCAGGCGTGCTTCTTTAAAAAACAAAAGCGGTTTCAGCTGAAGCAGGTCATGTCCAGCCTGCAGTAAGAGACCCTCAATAAAGTAAATAGTACTTACTGAGTAACTAACAGTTACTGTTTAACAAACAGGTCCTGTGTAAAAGGGCTAGTCACCATGGGAGGGTACAAATAAAGCCAAGGCCGTACTAAGGAGGGACAAACAAGCCTACTAACGAATCTGAAGGCAGCATTCACGAAAGACAATGACACAAGCCAATGAAAAATATGGGAGGAGAGTGGGCGCGGCTTCTCTCCCATACTCTACTACAGCAGCTCTACCTAACCAGACGCTTTAGCCCGCAGCACTTTTGTCCCATTTTCAACAAACCCTGGGTACCTTAAAAATCCCCATGATGTTGAAAGAAAAGGATGCAAATTTGGCGTGGATTCATTATGTGGTCAAAAAGTTACAGTGGCCTAAGCACGAACTACCCCAAATAGCCAAAAAAAGGCTTAGCACGAGGGGGAGGCCTAGCAGGAAAGGGGTTAAAGCGCTCCCCAGTGTCAGCCAATGGCCGAGAGATGCACAAGGGAGGGAGTGAGGATGTCAGCCACTGGCTGATGTGCTGACGCCCACATTTAAGAGGCTACCAAAAATCACTGGAAATGTAGTTTAGTTTAGTATAGTATCTTCTTTGTCTGTCCACTCCAAGGTGCTCTAGTACCTTAGACTCAATTCTGATGGGATAGTTCTAATGGCCTTAAGGTGGACACGTAAGCTCTCTAACTTCTCCAGTCAGAAAGCTTGACATTGGATGAGTTGTACATATATTTTACAGAGCAGAATTAGGAGACAGACTGTGAACCAGACATTTACCATGGTTTTTCTTTTTTCATGTTTTTTATGTCTGACCATCCATCCTTTAGTCAAATCAAGCATTAGTATATATGACCCTAATTCCTGACTATCGTTGATGGTTCAGATGGCTGTTATTATACAAGCAGGATTTTCTTTTTTTGCTAAGCAATTATTTTTTAGTTTAACAAAATAAGTTTATTTAAAACATAATGAGGCATAGAGGTAAGGAACAATACATTACATTAAAATATCCATAAATTATACAGTACCAAATAATACAATCATCTTATAATGAAACACAAGATTAAGGTCAAATGAGAAACAAAGGAGTTTGGTAATACAAGCATGTAAAGGGAAACATATAATGTTTAAGTGATATACAAAAATAGATTATCAATCATTAAAATTAGTTATGTTAAGTGAGACTAAGAGGAAAATCAGGGAGAACTTCCTATTGGGCCGGTGTGTGTGCCAGGGAGCTATGTGCACTGTTATCTAACAATTGAGTAATGGGGGTCCACAAGATCTGACGTTTCAAAGATAGAGACATAGGAGAGACGTAGTTAGTGTCCAGCCTGTGATTATAGCAAACCGCATTCCACCAGGCTTGAAATGACAACTTCGTGAAATCCTTCCAATTTTCGGTGATTTGTTGAAAAGTTGCTGCTAACAATAAGTCCAGAATACGAAAATCACAAGATGATGGAGTCCAAGCTTCAGATACTACCCAAAAAGAGATTAAGAATAGAAAAAGGAACTTCCGTATGAAAGATTGAATTAATTTGAGCCCATATATGCAACCAAAAATGCATCACAAGAGGGCATGTAAATAGTAAATGCTTTAAACCAGTTTGTGGTAAAGAGCAAGTCCAACAGGTGTCTGGTGTGCCTGGATATATTGCATGCAGAAGAGTAGGAGTCAATAATAGTCTGTTATATATGAAAAAAAAGAGATTACATGATATTTGCTGCCCTAGAAGATTTTTGGATTTTTAGTCCAGATATAAGCCCAGAAATTAATTGGCCACTCAACCTCAAAGTCAGACTCCCAAACCAATTCCACCTTTGTCTTGGGTCTACTAGAGCCTGAAGCAGATAAGTAGGAATAAATAATAGATGCTCTTGGAGAAGAGTACAGCAAAGTAGACCAGAGGTTACAGACAGATGACGTTGCGGATACGAAACACTGACTTTGTTCGTAGGCAACGGGTAGGGCATCATACAACACTTTATATTTACTCTCAAAAGTTGGAGGTAGATTAAATTGCCGAGAGGCTCGAGAAAAAGACAGGAATGTATCATGTTCAAGAAGTTGATGCACCCAGATTAAACCTTTATTCATCCAGCCTTTCCAATAGAACGGTTTGTTGTTAACGAGTATAAATTTGTTGTGCCAAATGGTGGAATTAAGAAGTGTACCAATATCTGAGAAATTAATATAGAAAGTAGGGTCCAACAATCTACATGAGTGCTTAAGAATAGGGGTAGATAGAGATTGTGGTTTTCGAGTAAAGGATAGATATTCCTTGAAAAAGAAGGGAAGGAGAAAGGATTTCTCCACATCCATCCATAATGGACCGGGTAGCATGGGATCAGAGAGCCATCTGGATGACTGACACAAAAAAGGGCTTTATGGTAATTAGGAAAATTCAGGAATTTAACCCCACCCTCTAATTTTGGACGAGTTAATTTGAGTAAGGACATACGCGCTTTTTTCTGATTCCAAAGTAATGAGATGAGAATAGAATTAATCTTCTTAAAATGTTTAAGAGGTATGGATACCGGAAGATTAGATATAAAGAACAATATAATGGGACTTAACATTATTTTTAGAGTGTCCAAGCGACCCCACCAAGAAAGATGAAGAGGATGCCATCTAGAAGTTAAAGTGGTTAGCTTGTGTATGCATTTCTCTAGATTTAGCGAGACCGAAGAGGAAATGGAAGGAGTGAACCACAAACCAAGATATTTAATGTGTTGAGGACTCCACTTGAAATTAGACATGGAGAACTCTTCTTTAAAGGTAAACTTAGGGCAGTATTTCGCATTTTTCATTATTCAACTTATAACCTGAGACCTTGCTATAAGAAGTAACCTCTGGCAAAAATGCGGGGAGAGACGAGGCAGGTTGGGAGGGGAACAAAAGGACATCTTCCGCAAATGCAGCAACTGTAATCTGTAGACCATTAAAGGGAAAACCCTTAATATCTTGGTTTTGATACATATGGAAAAGAAAAGGTTCTAGTGCCAAATTAAAGAGAAACGATGAAAGCGGACAACCTTCGCATATACCCCTCGCCAAAGGAAAATAAGAGGAGATAAGACCATTAGCACAAACAGCAGCTCTTGGGGCAGAATAAAGAAGAGATATAAGGGAAATACCTTTTCGGCCAAAGCCGAATCGTCGAAGAGTATGAAAGAGAAAGGGCCAATAAATACAGTCAAATGCTTTCTCAGCATCTAGGGCAATCGCTGCGACCAACTCATTTTTAAGAGGAGATTTGGAGAGTATGTAAAAAAAAGACGCGTGTTATCTGAGAGCTATCTCCCTTTGACAAAACCAGATTGTTCCTTGCCAATCTTAGGGCTAGATCCTTCGGAAAAAAATTATAATCGACATTGACCAATGATATTGGCCTATAATGTTTGTAGAACGGAGGGTCTCTACCTTCCTTAGGGATAAGACAAATTAAGGCATCTAAGAAGGAACCAGAAGAAGAACCAGAGGAAAATAAAGTGGATACTAGAGTTAACAATTTGGAAAGAAGCAGTTTAGCAAAGTGTGAGTAAAATTTAGTGGTGAAGCCATCGGGGCCTGGGGGCCTTATCCTTTTTAAATGTATTTAGTGCAGTGTATAATTATGACTGCAAAATATCATTTTCCAATAATGAGAGGTCAATACATTTATCAGCAGGTCAATGGATATAGTAGAAAAATTGAGAAATATCCACATCGGAGGCCTCTTTTTCAGGTATATACATGGACTTATGATATAGAACAAATGAATTCAGAATCTCGGAGTCCAAATATTTTGGTACTTGGTCTACTTCAATAATGGAGTCAATATTAAATATGATGTTTTTAACTTTAAGGTAATTTGCCAATAACTTACCCATCTTATTCTGACCACCATAAAACTTTGTATTAGATTTTAACAGGAACAGTGAAGCATTTTCTGTGGACTCTCTAATAAACTGTAGTTTAGCACGAATAAGTTCAGATAAACATTCTTTTGAGTTGGAAGTATAAAAGGAGTGTTCCAGTCTCTTTATCTGGGTTAAAAGATTGGATGCATGAGTGCGCGATGCTCTTCGCTTCTTACAGGATTAGGATTGATAAACAGGGGAGAAATAAGAATATTCTCTTAAAGTAGGGTTGCAAAGACGCCACGCGTCTACAAGCTTCCATTGTTTAATAGTTTGGACGAAAAGCTTATGGGTGCTATTTGGTTTAACGGTTACTTTGGAATTACGATCAACAAAAGGCTCAAACACCTGATTACAGTCACCAGCTAGGATAAAATGTTCATCAGAATGATTAGCAAGAGTCTGATTCAGGTCAGACCAAAAATGAAATCGTGGGGGCATATATATTTAACAAAGAGACTGGAATTTCTCCGATCGACAATTTAGTGTACAACCATCTTCCCACCTCAGCAGAAAATTGTGAAATCAACTTAGCACACAATGATTTATGACACAGCGTGACAACACCATTTCTTTTAGCATTCCCAGGGGGAAAAAAACATCACCTACCCACCCTCTTTTAAGTTTTAAAGAGTCATGTTCTGTGAGGTGAGGTTCCTTCGGAGCAATGATGACACCAACGATAGCACCAAGGTGTTGCAAATGGGATAAAACCCGCTGCCTTTTAATAGGAGAATTCAAACCCCTGATGATCCACGATACGATTTTTAAAGACATAGATAACTTTAACAAAATAAAAATAAGAAATACAACATTTCATACCAAACAAGATAGAAAAGTATTATATAGCTTATCATGACCTATGTGTACCAAAAAATCATGAGAGAAAAACAGCGAGAATTAGATGTAAGAGAAAAAGAGAAAGAAGAGAGAAAAAACAAAAGATCAAGAGATTAAAGTAACAGGAAAAAGAGAAAGATCCACAAAGTAGAAGACAGTACAAAGGTGACAAAAGGGAAAAATAATAAAACATACCTATGAGAAGCAGGATCCAAGGGAAGATTGGAGGGGAATGAGACCACATGGAAAGGATGGTGCGTTGGGGATCCACAGGAAGGGCGCGAGAGGAGCACAAAACATACTACAGAATACGGGGAAGACCACAACATGAATGATGAACCTGCAAGGAGGCAAAGAAGGATTAATAAAAAGTATTAAGCTACGATGAGAAGCAATGGAGACAAAGTCCCTGAATCCTATATGGAGGTAACAAAAAGTTTGAACATATTATCTTCGACAATTAAGTAACGCTCAACTTTTCAAAGATAGAGATTAATGAAAGTGAAAAGGTAACATAAAAAGAACACCACTCAAGGAGCAGAAGAAGGTGCTGAAGTGTCCATGTTTTCATTAATAAAGCTCTTCAGTTTAATCGGACCTTCGTATGTAAAAATCTTATTCTTATAGGTAACCTTAAATAGGCACGGATGTAGCAGGCCAAAATGACCACCAAGTAGACGAAGATCAGGCCTTAAGTTGAAGAACTCTTTGTGTCTGTCAGAAGTAGATATGGCATAGTCCTGGGACAAAAAAAGAGGATTGCCTGACCAAGAAATACGTATCAGAGATTTAACAGCTGCTAGAACTTCGAGCAGGTCAGTGCACTCGAGAAAATATATAATAACTCCTCGTGATTTGTGTCTATGAGAAACATATGCTGGCTGATGTCCCAGTCTTTGAGCCCTTTGAATCTTAAGATGGGTGTTCTCAGGCAGATGTAAAAGCTTGGGCAGAAAGGATTTAAAAAATGATACAGGATCCGAGCCTTCCGACCCCTTGGGCAAACCATAAAGGCGTAAGTTGTTCCTTCTGCTTCTATTTCCAGATTTTTGACTTGTTGGTGGAGGAAGGAGACCTGGGTTTGAAGAGATTGAATCTTGCCAACAGCTGAGCCAAGAGCTGTAATGCTCTGTTCTGCTGTATTCAGCCTTTCCTCCATTTGAGACCACTTATCAGTAAGACCTTGTAGTTTAGAATTGCTTTCTTCCATAAAAGGCCTTAACACACGTATTTCCTCCAGCAAAAGCTCCATTGAGACAGGTGAAGCAGATTTCGTAGGAGAAGGAGGATCCTTTTTTAGGCGTTTAGTGGTAGCTTTTCCAGCAGGAGCACTAGTAGACCCAGAGGAGGGGCTAACCTTATGCAGAGCGACCAAAGAGTCCTCCATATTAGATAACTTTGAGAACAGAATAGAATTCTTGATACACTAATGAATAGGTGTTGACAATGGGTTATTTGCCCTTCTTAGACGTCCTATAAATATACAGAGACAGAAATATAGGGTAATCACTTGTAAAGCCAAAATGTCAAAAGAGAAGAGCACTTCAGCACCAGAGGATAAACCACACTTCAAAAGTATAATAAAAATGAGTATCAAAGAGGGAAAAACTTCACCTCTGCAGCAAAAAAGTGATGAAAATCTAATATTCAGCAGGCAGGCAGCGGTATAAAATAGAGAATAGCCCATAAAACAAGAAACTCATGCATGAAGAACTGTCACAGGCAAGGGCATTGAAGAAAAAATGATGAAAGTGCTGCTGCCGATAAAAAGACTCATTCCTTCATGACTGGAATCGTTGTTTGCGCTTGACCTCTAAATGTGCAAATGGCCGATAGGGTTCACGAAGATGTCAAATTGATAAGCGTGCATTGAATGAATGAATGAAACATATTTGTTTTAGCGCAAGCCGGCACAGCCCTTCTGCCCTGTTCCTCCAGTAGGGAGGTCTTGGTGCTAAAATTAGCCCAGAAGCCGGATTGGGAAGGATGCAACAAAGTGTGTCTTTCTGCATGGTCAGATATGCCTTTATTGACATATTTTCCAAAACTTTTGAAAGGGCTAGAAGGAGAGATATTGGCCTATAATTGGCTGGATCATTCTGGTTAGCCAAAAGTTTTTTCAAAAGTGGAAGAATTTTGGCCTGTTTCCATCTGAGAGGCATTTTACCAGCAGTGAGAGAGGAGTTCAATACCATATTTACTGTGACATTGATCGTGGGGGCAAGGGGAGCAAGTAGTGTAGCCGGGCGGGCATCACCTGGAGAGCCGTACCGGAGGCCTTTAAGATAGTGGAGTGAGTCGGCTAATGGTATTTGAGGAAAGTTTGTTAATGCAAAACATGACGAAAAGTCAGTTCTATGTGTCAGGGATTGATCTGTCACTAGGTGCTCTTCCGTGGTTTTAACAAAAGATTGTTGAATTTAGGTGATCTTATTGTGGAAGGACAAGGCAACCTGCTGCGTCCATTCGGCAGAGTGTGGGTATTCCTTCTTTATTGCCTATGGGGCGGTGAAGGATTTCACTATATCAAAGATTACATTCCCTTTTTGGGCCACAACAATATTTGCCTGTAGATAATTCATTTTAGCCTCTTTTGTCCGAACGGTAATGGGATTTCTGGGCGTTCTTATAGATTTTGCTATCATCCAATGAATAATGTTTTGGCCATTACCTTTCTAGAACCCTACACGTCCTTTTACTTGCTCTTAATGCTACGTTAAACCAAGGAGCGGAGGGGAGGGACCTCCTAGAAGTCTGTGTGGCCTGGGGGGCGGCCTTTTCAAGATTGGACTTAAGCCAGTTTTCCAGTGCGGTGATGTCACAATCAGGATCACCGAGCTGATGATTCCAAAGCCTCCCTCAGCCTTACATTTTCACACCCTCTAACCTATGTTGTTTTGGTATCAATACAGTTTCCCAATTTATCCAGACCAACAGCTGGGGTGGGAAATACCAGACATCTAACCTGTGTTCTTTTTCTGTTGACTGGCTTCTTCCAGTTGCATCACTGACTAAAACCCGGGAGGGAAACACCCGTCATCTGACTGTTGTTCTTTTGGCATCAATGCTAAAGAGACCAACAAACGTACTTTTTTTGCTGCACTAACTCTGGATTATGCAGCTAGTAGTTGATTGCTATTTTTAAATCAACAGGTATCTATAAATATAAACCACTCCTTCTTTCCAAACCCAAATCTTCAATGTGTCTCAATTTCGTGTTCACTCTTGCACAGATTAATTATTTAGGAAATGTATTTCGGTAGGATTTTTGTGGAAAAACGACTGATTCTCGTCAGATGACAAGTGTTTTACACTGTCACACAGAGGTGAAATATAATTGTGTGTTTTTTGCTATTGTCAAATAATAATTTTTGGGTAGGAAGGAAATACTGTAAGCATCTTATTTAATTCACTAGATTGTCATCATATTTATAGAATTATTTAGTAAGCAATTATTTATGTAAATTCACTAAAATAAATATTTGATTGTCTATAGAATCGATGTAGAGAAACATATTCCTGTGGCAGGTGTGTCAGTGTTAGTTGATGGTGGATAGACCTATTCCTGGTTTATAGGCTGTTCACATCTGATTTATCTACATACAAATGATCTAAATTAGAACCAAGACCAATTTGTATATGGCTGGGTCTGAACTGAGGTGGCGAAGTGAGCTAAAGAATGATGATGGATTCAACCCAGATCTGTGACTGGGGGTGAGTGTTTGAAAAGTTTCAGCGCTCCGTCCATCATCTCCATGTGTTTGCTAAATTAGAACCATTACATTTCATTTCATTACAATAGGCTTTATTTCGACACACATGTCATAAAAGCAATAAAAGAACACAGTCAATGTCATTTATAGAAAATTACGTGGTCATTGGTTATCCTGAAAAGGGAGCATGCGACTTCTATCCACATGGGTCTTTTGTTTATGGGGAACATCTGAAGACTTCAGATGTAAGCGGCTACAGTAAGCTCTTGCAGTTGGCTGGTAAAAACATAGACCTCACACAACCAATTACTCATGGCATTGTTAGCTTGATGACTGCATGTAACTGATGGTTGTCACAGTGCGGAGTTACAACTATATGTTATCCCTTCATTACACAGCAAATATTGTATACTGCTTTACGGTATCCCAGGTCCCTTGCAGCTTTGTAAAGCTAGAAATAAGGAGCCCAACACTTTCTGAATTTTGTTACAGTGGTCCTGCTTTACCTTGGCAGTAGGGTGGTGACAGGACTCAAACTGAGATGTCAATTGTGCTACCACTCTCACTTCTCCTTCACAGTAACCACTAATAGGATCACCACTTCTACCACATGTCAGCCAGGCCATTGCAGGAGGTGGGCAGGGTAATTATAGTCATCAGCATGGGTGAATATTTGTCATAGTTACTTGTTTAAAAATGTCACACAACTAAGACACTGAGAATACTTGACACGAACACGGTGTGCATACGCGAGGACTCGTCGTTAGAATGTAGGTGTTTCTTTTTTTGCCCTAGATAGCAAAGCCCAATTAGGGGCATCTCATTTTCTCTTACTTGGATTTGATTTATAGATAGATACGGGATGGCTCACACTACAGCCATTTGACCAGTTCAGATGATATACGATATACAAACCAAGCGGGAGAGACATCACTTAAAAGAAACGTACGTAAGTGAATGGCCTATAGAGCAGAGATGAGATACATTATTTGGTGAAGGTATGGAAAGACTTTCTCACTCAATGGATTTTTATAATTTTATCTTGTAGCTGGTGATGTATACATGGTTCAACAAATTCTGAAAGTGTACAGACATATGTGGCTAGACAATCTTCGTGAATGATGCATTTTCTCCAAATATGTCTTGTGAGTTATTTCTTGATATGTTTCAATCACCCTAGCCCATGCATTTCACATGGACATTTACTTCTACTCACTGAACAGTGCTGTCATAATGGCGGCAACATTAGCATAGCTCACAAAATAGTAGATAACATTGAATCCTAGGGTGATTAGATTGTTTGTTTTCACAGCGGCACTTAACGGGTATGGTCACTAAACTTAATAGTCCAAACAAGGAGTGATGGCTATGCCTGAATACAAAGGAAGTTGGTTTTTCAAAGTGTTTAGTAACAGGGTAGCATTATAGTAAACCAGTAGATGGACTCTTCCCACCGTATGTAATGTTTCCGATACAGCTAACTTGAACATTACCCACCCTAATTAGGCTTTTAATTTAATAGGTAATTTGAATCTAACATATTGGGAATCGCAGATAAAAAACACAGGGGACAATGACTATTCGCACAGATCAATGAATGCTTCAAGGTCTGTCCTCCTAACTAATAGCCATTTTCTATTAATGGGGACACTCCAATATTACTAACCACATGTTGCTCTTTAAACTCCTAACTCCAGGTTGTTATTAGCTTGACGATCAGTATGTCTCTGTAATTATTCTATGTTACCTATAAACTAGGATAAATATCTTAGTTGAGATCGCTTTGGTTTAGAAGGACAAACACTTAATTGCAAAACTATGTTCCACATTGATTGTGACAATTGTTTAAAAAATTCTCTCAGGGTGTTTGATGTTTTTGAAAAATTCACTGACACGAAGGTGATCAGCTGATCCCTAATTTGATAGTACTGCATTCTGTTAAGGTTCTACTTTGAGATATGTTTTCTAGCCCTGAAGAAGTCCAGTCAACAAAGCTTGATGAAACACGTGTTGTCTAGAGGAAGTGCAATGATGAAGGAGGCTCAAACAAAAATAGAAAGAAAGAAAGGACTCCAATAAGGACTGACACATATGAATTTCATAATCATATAGTGTGCTCACAAGAATTGGTTTTCTCTATTTTCTGCAATCTAATCAGAGGAATCCATATTTCACCCCCACCCCATCTGGTACTTGGCAGTCAGAGGGTGAATGCTGAGACCTTGTCAGAGGAAGGCAACTGTCGAACTCCAATAAGGTCTAGATTAAAACCCATCTTATTTACTAGGAAAAAAACAGACAAATATTCTTTGACATAGTGGGAAGAGAATGTGTTTGTATTTAGGAACCAGACAGTTGTATTGTTTCCTGTCATATAGTTGTATTCTTTTTTCAGTAGTATGGAAACATTCACAGCTAAAGGTGGTAATACATTATTATATGTTATATGATATGATGTTAGCAGCATTTGAGTATTGCCTTCTACCATTTTACTATAAGTATGTCACTGTAGTGCTTTTGTAATCTGGGCAACCTTTGCATTCGGTTCTGGGATGTTCACTTTTATGGTTGGTTAGAAAAGAAGTGTTAGTAACATTTTGTGTTGGATAATGTGAAAGAAAAATGAGTCATCTCTTGCTAAAGATCTTTGTATCCTTTTATATCTACAGATGGGTGTGACAAAGGATTTTGCCATTTTGACATAATTAAAGCACATTGGGCTGATAACAGATTTCAGAGATTTTTGATATACGTTTACAAAATGGAACTGTGTATTAGACAACTGGGTACTCTATAATATCCCTGGGTAGTGCTTTTACAAAATGGATATGTAGATTAGACAAATGGCTACTCTATAATGACCCTGGTAGTGAGAGAAGAAAAAGGCATTCTCTGTTAAATTTTATGTCGTTAATTTCATTGAGATATACCATTGGATCATTATACCCGCTTTCTACAGTATCTGAACTTACCCTGGTTCAAAGTTTGGAACCCCACTCCTTACTGTTTGTCAACTATTGGAAGTAGATAAGAATAGATGTTTTTAACTGAAATTTAGCTTTAAGCTTTACGGATGACCAAAGCAAACATTTGGAACCCAGAATGAAAGAGTAAATCAACAGTATACAATACATTTGTGAGGAGGGCTCAGAAATGTATATATCAAGCTATGATAGATGATTTATGTCATAATCTAGGATAAACTGAGAATTTGGCATACAAACTGTTGGACATCAGGATGTGTGAATAAGAGATGTACAAGTCTTGTGCTTACTGGTAACCTATTGGGCATTTCTATAATTAAGTTTAAGCAAATCCAGATAGAATGTTTTGTTGGAGCATAACACAATATTTTGTTTCTCTGTCTTTTAAAGCCGTTGTTTATAATAATAATAATAATAGGTGAGGAGTCTTGTGAAGTTTTTTTCTTGTCCATTGCCTGGGTTATGCAGATTTTTTTCTAGGCAGCATTGCTCACCAAGTAACCAGCTATGATGCTAAGTTGTGTGAGTGATTGTATGGTGTACTTAAACTCAGTTTAAGATCTGCTATCTATCTGGCTATCTAGAGGGAACTAAATCTTTTCTACCTCACTGTAACAGGTATCACTTAGCAGAACTTGGTTATTATGGTACAATAGATAATGATTTATAATGAATATTTATGAAACTTGAAAGAAAGTTGTATTAGCATTTGTGTGAGACCTTGAGTGGTGTGCTGGAAAGTACATGTCTTTACTCCTTCGAGGAAACAAATACAAATCAGATCAGGAAATTGTTTATGTATGTCTTGCCTTTACCACACTCAACAGATTACATATTAAACATCTTATCCTAGAACACCCAGGGACAAGTGTAGAGCAATGGTCCTAGTAATCAGTCCCTTGAATAGGTGAGATTGTCCTGATGTATTGCTTGTGATGTCACCGCCAGTGTTTAAAGCCAGAACCTTGTGAGAGAACTCACACCACTTTCACATTACTTGCCTAAAATCACATTCCATCTTCGGTGGTAGGGAATACAGCACTTCTAACCAGCTATCTGCTGAATCATGTTAAAGTGGTACCTCAAGTGGGTTTTTCTTTCTCCTCAGAATTCTCTCTCACTTCTTCAGTCTTTTTCACACCCAAGCCTCAGCTCACATCCGCACCCCTCCTCTACTCCACTCTTACTCTGTCTTTCCTCCAACAGGAACTGAACCAGATGTACTTTATGGCAACCTTAAAACTAATATATGCAATGCTTAATTTGTAAATTAATGAGTGCCAGTGCCCAACGGTCTGCTCAGAAGCCCCCAGCCAGTGCTATTAAATGTCGCTGCACCCAATACCAAGGTTGTATAGTCTTAAATCAACCTCATTTTTCTCACTCTTGCAAGTTCCTGCTTTCTCTCTTTATTACGTTTTATCTGTCTCTCTCCATCTCCGTCATTCCACTTAGTCAATTTCTCACGCTCTTGCTCTCAGTAAATGTCTGATGCGCAAAAATAAGTGCTGATGGGCTCCATCGGCAACCATTGGCTCAAATTAAGCACTGAGTGTTTGACATCAATGTGAGGACAGATGATAGATGTTATCATATCAGGTAGGTTCTTGCAGAGGAGTGGGTTACTATTGGGATGGAAAGGTTAAAATGCATGCCTAATTAGAACATGCACCCATCCTGACTTCCCCTTACAGCATGTCTCTGTAAGGTTTGGATTTTTCTCCTCAGCACACATGAGAATCATGCATGTGCACCGAGAGCCTTCTTTGAACTGGCTTGAGATGCAAAGCAAGGCTATGGGCCCTGTGGTGACAATCCAAGAGTACCCCTCTTGTCGGAGAGGGACTACTCTCATCTCACTAGGTTGAGTAGAACTGGCACTGGTGGCTACAAATTAATATAATACAAGGAGCAGTTTTTGACCTCTTGTCTACCAACCACTCCTGTTTTAAAAGATAGGTCAGTTACTTTCAACTGGTTCCTTCACCCATCCATGTGGGACCTGGAAGTGCACCAAAGTGGGCATGGAAAATATATGTAGGGCTTCAATGTGCAAGAAAGAAACGATGTTGAAACTCTTCTGTGAGTATGGCTGAGAAGATAGTGTTTGAGGATGAGCCTGCCAGATAAGAGATATTTTGTGGGAAACTAGGGATCATTCCTATACCCTTTGAAGTGATACCAGTCTCATATGAATAGAAGGCAGGGGCAAAAGCCCCTTCCAAAGTGCAAGGACAGTGCCTGCCCCTCTCCTGCTTCATTTTTTGTGTTGCAGTTTTCTATGGTAGGAAAGACCCCTCACCATTTGTGCCATTGTTTTAGGTCTGGCTTAAAAGCACAGCAGTTTCAGATGTAATGTTATCAACCTAAAAAAGTGCGTTCTGAAGTACTACAGAAAGGAGTTTTGGCTCCGTCCACATGTTGGTATCTAAGAGTACATGTTTTGATTGGGCAGAAGTTGATTTCCCTGCATACAGCTGTGATTCTTTTGATTATTTATCCAGGTTCCGGAGCAAGCATCAGTATGGCTGCCTGAGCTTGAACTTTCAGGGGCACACATATAACATTATCATTTGTTGAAGGAGTCTTAGAGTACTCGCTAACTAGATAATGTGCAGTTTTTTTCCTCTGGCAACAGCCCGGATGAGAGGGGAACAGTTGTGAGGAATGATTTAGTCCAAGCACCCTCCCCTTCCATCATTAACGCTAGCCAAGGAATTATTGGTCTGGCTTGATAGTGAAACTGTTGCCTAACCCTGTGTGAGCAAAAAAGACTTTTCAGAGTACTGCCGAGAGAGGGGCTTTGTCTCCGCTCACAACTTGATTCCACTGAGAACAGGCTTTTATTAGTTCAAAATTGTGTGCTTTCTATCAAACGTCTACTTGTTGTGTGCTTTTTGGTGTGTGGTAAACTTTAAACTCATTAAAACAGGACTGAGTTGGTTATGGTGGCAAGCCAATGATCATGGCTAAAGGCCTGCTCTGTTTATTATTAAAGGTTATGATAAAGGCACTAGGCCTGATATAGTTTTAGAGCAAAGCATGTTAGACTCTACATGCATTTGAGTGTAGATTATTATTACTCTATATTAAAGTCTAAAGTTTTTTCATTACATGAAACCTCACAGACAATGGTTTTGGTGTTGGTTGCCCTGTTTGACAAAGTGTGGATATAGAAGGTTTGCTCTGTGAGAATCCTTGTTAGGCCCGTTTAGGAGAGCTAGTATTTTTTTTAGCAACTGTCGTTTTGCTATTTTCATGAATGTGTGTCTGCTGGCTGTCTTGTGGAAAAGCTTACACTCAAAACAGTAAGATTAAATTGGTGTTGATGACAAGCTATGGTTGACTTGTGAAAAAGCTTACACTCAAAACAGTAAGTTTAAATTGGTGTTGATGACAAGCTATGGGCCTAATTAGTGCATGGGGAAATGGTATGCCCACTGCCATAGGGCTGTTCTGCCTATTATGAAATGTTGTGACAATGACACTTGAGGCCAGATGTACGACGCTTGCATTTTGCGAGTCACAAATTGCGTCAAATTGCGACTCGCCATTTACGACTCGCAAAATGAAATGTACAACAGTGTCTCATCAATATTCATGAGGCAAGCGCAATTTGCGACCCCATTGAGAATGGCTAGCACTCACAGGGATGGTGGCCTGCTGGGGTCTGCAGACCACATGCCTGTAACTGCTTTTTAAATAAAGCAGTTTTTTTATTTTTAAATGAAGCCCGTTTTCCTTAGAGGAAAACGGCATGCATTTAAAAAAAAAAAATGAAACTTTACAGTTTCTTTTTTTAAGTGCAGGCAGTTGTCATGGACCACTGCCTGCCCTTAAAAAATATTTTTGCACCCATTCATAAAGGGGAAGGGGTCCACCCTTTTGAAAAGGGTTGTAAACTGCGAGTGTCAAAAAACAATCATACATTGGTGTGAGTCTCGCTATTAGGAAAGGACGCCCTTGGCACGCCCATTCCTAATAGCGAGTCGCAAACCATATTTTGCAAGTTGCTAATAGGTTAGCGACTCGCAAAATATGGTTTGTACATTGGGCTGACCTATTTTGCGGTCGCAAATGGGCCAATTTCATGTTTGCGACCTCAAAAAACAGTCGTACATCTGCCCCTTGGTCTATCTTATTAATTGTGAAAAGCATTTGTTAAGGCCTGTAAGATTTTACAGTTGCATCACATTATGTTACAGGCTGTAGACCGGTATTTTGTTACATGTAATCTCACAGATTACCAAAAGAGGCAAGGGGTTTGGTGTTGACCACTCACTTGGCCAAACCCTGGGGGTTTTCACTGTCATGATTCTTGTTAGGAACCATCTCAAAATAAAATGATGGACGGAGTGTTGAATCTTTTCAAACACTCGCCCCAGTCACAGATCTAGGTTTAATCCATCATTGTTTTGTTGTCACGTCACCCCAGTTTGGACCCAGCCATGGGTAGATCAGTCTTGGCCCTGCTCCCCATGGGAGCAGTCCACCCCGAACTGCCAAGCCAGGTCCTCCCTGGACTGGAAAAAATCATCCTGGGACCAGTTTAGGGGCATCACCCCTCATCAGCCAGGCTAGCTTGAATCCAGTGGCGCAGTAAGCAAGGACCCTTGTCTGCTCATACTCTTAGCCACTTAAGACGCACATAGCAACAAAACAATATAAAATGATGGACAGAGTGTTGAAACTTTTCAAACACTCGCCCACAGTCACAGATCTGGGTTTAATCAATCGTTTCAGCACTCCGTCTATCATCTTATTGTGTTTGCTATCATTCTTGTTAGGCCTTGTTGAGAGGGATGGTGGATTGTTTTGCAAACTGTATTTTTCTACATGTTTGTACTTTTATAACTGTAAGCATGTTGGTTGCCACTTTAAGTGCACTTGAATAGGCAGGTGTTGGGTACGGTGTAAAGCCAATGATAAAGGCTCCATCAGTTCATTGGGAAACGTCATGTCAGGTTTCATAGGTTTGATCTGTTTAGGTATTTAAGGGCCTATAAGGGTAGATTGTTACACTGTGCTAAAGTCTGTAGGCAGGTATCTTGTTACATGGAATTTTAGATTACCATATAAGGCGAAGGTTTAGGTGTTGGTGATACACCCGAATAAACTGTGGTGATAGAAGAAAAGCACTACAATAATTCTTGTTAGGCTCTCTTAGGAGACATAGTATTTTGCTTTGGCAACTGTAATTTTGTATACATTTTTACTTGTTTTACTGTGTAATGGATGGTTACCTTGTGGAAAGTTTATGCTCAGTACAATAATATTACAGGCTATTGGCCTGGTTGTTTATTATGAAAAGTTATGATAAGGGCAGGAGGACTGGCAAGTCAAACAGAATTTATGGGTACATAATGAATTAGAGTTTACAGATAGGTTTTTGTTGCATGTAATCTCACAGATTACCTTAGTAGGCACGTGTTTTGGTGTTGGTTGAAGCCCCTGACAAACCATGATTATAGGAAATTTGAACTGTGATGTTAAGCCCTGTTAGAATATTATTTTGTTTTGCTGACTTGGATTTTGTATACATTTGCAATTTTATGACTGTCTGCCAAATGGATGTGTAGTGGGAAAGCTTAAACTCAGTACAGCAGGCCTGAGTTGGTTACTGTGACAAGCCAATGGTGATCTCTATAGGCTTGATTTTTGTACAGGAAGTGTAATGCCAGATGCCATAGGTCTGGTATGTTTATTATGAGAAATTATTACAAAGGCAATAGACCTGGATTAGTCATCTTGTGAAAAGCCATTATTAAAGCCAATAGACCTCTAGCAGTGGATTGTTATCACATTATGTTACAGGCGTAGACCGGTATTTGGTTACATATAATCTCACAGATTACCATAGTAGGCAAGGGTTTGGTATTGCTCACCCTCTCTGACAAATCCAGGGAGCAGAATTTCACGGAGATTATTCTTGTTCAACCCTTTCGAGGGGGCTTGTACATTGTTCTGCCAACTGTAATTCTGTACATGTTTGTACTGTCATATATGTATGCCTGATGCTTGCCACTTTATGTGCGCCTAAGTAGGCCTGTGTTATATATAGTGTCACGCCACTTGCAAAGGCTGGAAGCCTTATCGGATCACTGGGAAACGTTATGTTAGACTCCTTATGTGTGATCGGTTTATAATGAAAAGTAATGACAAAGCAAGTTGAACCTACTCACTTATTGTGAAAAGCATGTGCTAAAGGAAATAGGCTATTATTACACTGAGTTTATGCCTGTAGAGAAGTATTTAGTCACATGTAATGTTACAGATTACCATTCTAGGCTATGGTTGTGGTGTTGGTGGTGCACTTGAACAAACCATGGAGATTGATGATTTACACTATGGTAATTCCTATTAGGCTCTATATATAGGGATTTTATATAGTGTTGACAAGTGCATACTTATATATATACTTGTAATTAAATTACGGTATACCTGATGGCTGTCTTGTGGGAAGTCCTATGACCAACACAGTAGGTCTGAGTTAGTTATGATGACGAGCCAATGATAGCAGTTATAGGAATAATTATTTAACCCTCCGCATGCTCCGCAAGATCTTCAGATGGATCCCCACCAAGACCAGGAGACTGGTCACCCAAGCACTCGTCAGCAGCAGGTTGGACTACTGCAACGCCCTCTACGCAGGAACCACGGCTACACTCCAGAAGAGACTCCAACGCATAAAAAAACGCCTCCGCCTACCTCATCCTCGGACTCCCTCGCCACAGCCACATCACCACCCACCTAAGAGATCTACATTGGCTCCCGGTCAACAAGAGGATCACCTTCAAGCTCCTCACCCACGCTCACAAAGCACTCCACAACGCAGGACCAGCATACCTCAACGAACGACTGTCCTTCTACGCCCCGAGCCGCCAGCTTTGCTCAGCCGGCCTCGTCCTTGCCACCGTCCCACGCATCCGCCGAGTGACCACAGGTGGAAGATCATTCTCCGAGCTCGCCGCAGAGACGTGGAACACTTTCCCCACCCACGTGCACCAGACCCATACCCAGGACCTGCTGATCTTCAGGAGACTCCTCAAGACCCGGCTGTTTGATCAGTAGCGGCCTCCCCCCCTCCCCCTTAGCGCCTTGAGACCCTCAGTGAGTAGTGCGCTCTACAAATGCTTGTTTGATTGATTGATTGGTTATTTATAGTAAACAGTAATGATAACGGCAGTACGGCTGACATATTGGTTGTAAAAAGCATATGTTAAAGTCAATGGGCATTTAAGGATAGATTGTTATTACTCTGTATTTAAGACTACAGATAGATATTCTGCTATATGGAATCTCACTTGTTACTATAGTAGCCTAGGCTTTTGTTGCTGATTATTCCCGCTCACAAACCGTGGGTATAGAAGATTTGCTCGGCCCCCTTTAGGGTGACAGTATTTTGCTATGCCTATTGTAATTTTGTATACTATGTAATTTTTTGACTGTATGCCTCATGTTGCCTTGAGGGAAAGCTAAGTGCAGGAGGCCTCCGTTGGTTACGTGACAAACCAAAGATAACGGCTAGAGACCTGATTGGTTCATTTAGAAAACATATTTCTCGTATCATTGGTCTGATCTCTTTATTATGAAAGGTTCTGATAAAAGCACTTGGTCTAACAAATTGATTGTGAAAGCATATATTAAAGTCAGAAGGCATTTAAGGGTGAATTGTTTTTTCTCTGCATCAAAGCGTATAGATAGGTGTTTCGTTAAATGAAATGCCACAGATTAACTTTGTAGGGAATGATTTTGGTCTTGGTTACTGCCTCTGACAAACCCTAGTGCGAGACGATTTGCACTGTAATAATGTTTTCTAGAATCTCGTCTTAGCTGTCTGCCAGTATCTGCCATTAAAAAAAGTCATTAAATAATACATACATACATATATCTGAAACGCGTAAGGCGGAACTAATACTGTGAAGGAGAAGCCGGTGCCGGTAATCAGCTGCTTGAGAGTGCGCCTTCAAACGGGGGTCTTTTAAATAAGAAACATCCATTTATATCCGTACAAATACATAGAGGGCCTTTGGTCAATCCTCCTCTGTCACTGGTCTACGTGAGTGTCATTTACATTTTATTTCCATCCATGACAGCATACTGCATGGGGTAATGCTTGAGTCCAGGTCATTCCCTGGCTCTCCTGCCCTGTGAATAATGGCATTTGCTGATCACATGTGTACATCCACCTGAAAATGAGTGAGTTTCAGTGGCAGCGATGGCTTTCCCGTCCTTTCCTTTTTATTTTTCTCCATTTATAATTCCCCTTTCATTTCTTTGCTTTTCCTCTTTTGTTTTAATGTTTCTTAAGAGGACACTACAGCTCGTCAGGCAGTGCTAATGGGTTGCTTGCTTAGCACTCATTTAATTTGCAGTGCATCGCATCCCACATGGCCACTTCCTCTAAACCAGGAGACCAATATGAAATGTTTTGTTCATTGTGAATAATTCTTTTACCTTTCCAAGATGGCCAACAAATTGGTTTTAAATGTGGCAGTAATGCTGGAACTCTAGAAAACTATAAACTATTTACAATACCTCTGCCAGATGGACACCCCGCGGCTATATTTAGTTTTGCTATTGCAAGCGTATGGCCACTGGGTTTAGACAGCATTGTTTTTTTTTAAAGTCTCGCCTGTGTGAGCATGCGCTCTCACTTGTGAGAAATGTTGAGTTGAACAAGGGGGGCTTGGAGCACGTCCTTTGCTTATCATTCATGAGCTTCATTGTCACTCTAATTTACTGGTTTCTATTTGGGCAATGCGAATCAGCTTCACTCCGTCTTATTTCGGCTGGAGCACTGACCAACTACTGATTGCCTCATCTGGACTAGGGTCCTCGCACTGCTGGTGCAGTGATTGAGATACTATTTTTTTTCTTTCTTCTTCCACTACCATCTGTGTTCCTTCTCCCCCCCAGATCCATCTGTGTTGCTTCTTTGTCTGTGTTGCTTATTTCCTCCCACCCCCGTTTTGTTGCTTATTCCCTTGCACCCCTATCCATGTTGCTTAATCTCCTCCAACCCGATGAAGTCACTTATTTCCCTCTTGCTTATTCGGCCCCCCGCCCACTACCATAAGGAAAATAAAAGTGACATGATCTGGCCAGTGCTGACCACTTCATGGTGCTTTTTTTTAGCCATCCTGTTCCCTCCTCCCACCTATGCTCCGATTCTACGCCCCCACCTACTTGGCGAGACCTTTTGACTTTGCCCATCCTTGTTTCTGCTTCTATTATTTAATTTATCTTGCATATGCTGTTGAGTTTGTGTATGTTTTTTTGTGGTTGTGTCAGAGGGTGAATGAAAGAATGAGTCAGTGGATGGACAAATGAATGCATGAGTGCAAAGATGAGTGATGTGTGATGACTTATTGACTGCCTAAATCCATCAATGAAACACAAGTAAGCCTATTGGCAATGCCAATGCTTGTTCATTGCTTGACAGTGAACACCCAGCTCCAGTCCCTTCCCTGCCAAATGTGCAGATCAAAGCCAATGTTGCTGAGCAGCTTGTTTGAAAGAGGCCCATGTCCCTAAAACCAGTCTATACTCAAAGTGTAGATAAACACTGAAATACACCTGTGTCTGACAAACAAGGATAATTTCTGGATATCTGTATCAGAGACTTCTCACTGAACGGTTCCAGCAGACCATAGAATTGTACTGGGGAGATTTCTGAGTTCTAGGGCTGGTGTCTTGGACAGTCGGTCCCCTTCTATCTTTGGTACGACGCCTGAAGTCTTGCTAAAGTCCTGTTGGAATAGCTAGTTGGAGGAAGGCTTGAAGGAAAGGGCTAGAACGAGGAAAATTGGGTAATGAATGTTTGCCCACATTTAGGAGCTTCCTAGAAGAGAGAATCCACAATCCAACTGCCTGGAAGCGGATGGAGCTGTGAAAGAAGGATTATAAAAACAAGTCTGATGCATTGAGTGAGGGAAACAACCTTTACAGCGCAGTCATTACATCGCACTACATTTGCAACGCAGTCATTACATCGCAACATCCTTTACAACGCATGTCACTACAACGCAGCCATTACATTGCATGTCACTACAACGCATGACACTACAACGCATGTCACTACAACACAGGCATTACATCACATGTCATTACAACGCATACCATTACAACACATAGTACCCCTACACTATCCAACACTTACCCTACTGTTGCACCCCCTGGAGTTAGAATAGTAATTTTTACCCCTACACTAACCAACACTTACCTTAAATGCAATGTAATGGTATGCATCGTAATGGTATGCGTTGTAAATGTATAATGCAATGTAATGGAATGCGTTGTAAATGTAGTTTAAAAAAATTTGTTGTAGTGGCATGCGATGTAAATGTATGCATTGTAAAGGATGTTGCGATATAAAAACTGTGTTTTAAAGGCCTGCTTTGTAAATGTATGCGTTGTAACATCATACATTCATTGAGTGAATCTCCAGCTAAGGAACAAATCACCAGGCAGTGGTGCACCCAATTCCCACAGGCTGCGCTGTCCCAGAGAGTGTAGTAAGGATACTTACACTAAACGAAGCATCTACCTACCAGACCGGATCACAGATTCAGGCCATGTCTGCTTTCACAAACTCTACTGTCCTACCACTCCCGTTTCCTCTTTTGCTTGCCGGTTAGGGCCTTGTTTCGCAGCAGATTGTGATGCTTTGACACAACCATGGTCCCATGACTGTCCCTGTATTTTCGGACCCGCTATGTCAGAGGACTGGGGTACAAGGGCACCCTGCAACAGCTATAGTCCCCCATTGGACTACAGAAGATTTCCTCCTAAATTGTTGCATCACAGTTCCGGAGGCTGTCCTGTCCTGTTTCGATGGGGGTTTAGTCTTAGCATTGGTGACCTCTCCGGGGGTGACAGAAGGTGTCAGCACAGCTCAAGCACCGATGGTCTACCACAACCACCTCCCGACTGTCCCGCAGGTGCTGCGCCTTCCCCCAATGTGTGCCACTTCTGAATGAAGAGCAGTCTGCGTGCACGCACCTGTAGCATTGCAGATTTGGCCTAGGAGCAGGCACACTCAGGATTATGTGGCACTGGCAGCCCACAGATCTCTGCGTAGCACACCTCCGTTGTTCAGTTTTTCTGAAATTGTTGAATTAGTACGTTAAAAGTGTTGTCTAAACTTTGGAGTGCACCATACACCCCCATTTTTAGGTCTCGCCTGGCGTAGGCTGCGCGCAAGCGCAGTCTGGCTGGTGAGATTTAATGACATGTGGGTATTTTCTGTAAGGGGCATTAAGCCCCGCCCCTCTTTTCCATTGGCTGGCGTCACCGTTTATGCTAAACGGTGGCCAGCCATTGGAAAAGAGGTGTCCCTGACGTTTTTGCTTGGCTTTCTGAGCCGTCCCATTTGGACGGCCTGGCCTGCTTTGCGTTCGTCGCAAAAGGTTTCTTATCTTTATGGGGCCAAACCCATGGCCCCATAAAGATAAAAAACCTTTTCGCAGCCAAGGCCGTCCAAGTGGCTCGGCAGAAAAAGCCGAGCAAATACGTCACGGCGTCCGCTTGTTAAAGAGGGGTCCGGATGGGGCCTGCAGAAGGCTGCAAGAGCCGACAGTCCGGGGAGAGCGATTCGTTTAAGTGCTCGTCGCTTTGGGGATACGAGAACAACTGGGTGGCAGTAAAACACACATCTGGCGCAACCTTTACAGAGCATTCCGGGGCGCGGGGGGCGCTCGGGGCCTCCAGAGGGTGCCTGGGTAGGGAGAGCGCTTTGCCAAATGTTACGAACGCTTGATAAATCAAACTTCAGTACCCCACCCCGCTGGGCAGGAACAGAGCCAGGATGCCCCCAGGTTTCAGTCCGGACTGAAGGCGGTGGCCAGCTGGTTGACAGGTAACTGTCTCCAGCTTAATGCCACAAAAACAGAGGTTATGGTTGTCGGGAAGGGAGTGGAGCTCTTGGGCGATCAGTGGTGGCCTTCGGAGCTGGGCCCCACTCCGACCTTAGTGTCGGAGGTGAAGAACCTTGGGGTCTGGTTAGACGCTGGTCTTACATTTATAGGGCACACCAAAAAAATCGCAGCCTGTTGCTTCGGTCTACTAAGAGGCTTACGGCCGGTGCTTAAGTTCTTCGATGCCCCTACCAGACAGCTTGTGGTCCAGGCAACCATCATCTCCCGTCTGGACTACGCCAGCTCTTTGCTGGTGGGGGCTAACCAGGCTGAGTTAACCCGTCTGCAGCGGGTGCAGAACGCCGCTGCGAGAGCCATTGTTGGACTTCCTAAGTTCTGCCCGGTGTCTCATGTCATCCGCTCCTTGCACTGGCTTCCGGTGAGGAAGCGTATTATCTTCAAGGTCTTGTGTCTGACCTTCAAAATCCTTAGAGGCATAGGCCCTGAGATCCTGGCCAACTCCATCTCTTTTTATGTTCCCACCCGCAATCTTCGATCTCAAGGTCAGGCTCTTGCTGTTGTCCCCAGATTTAGGCTCAGCAGGATGGGGGGCCGGTCCTTCAGGGTGAGAGCCGCGTCAATTTGGAACACCCTCCCAGTTGAAATTCGGCTGATAGAGGACTTGCTGCCGTTTCGTAGAGCCATAAAAACCTTCCTATTTTAGCTCCCTTGTTTTAGTACTTTTCTGTTGTATCATCTCCATGTTGTGTTATGACTGCTCCTTGTCTCTGCGCCGGGATGCTCCTTTGCTGGAGTCGCTGTGCGCTTAATAAATTGTTATAACATAACATAACATAACACTGCCCGGTACCAGCCCCCCTGCACTACCCGGCCTGCTTTATAGCAAGGGTCACAAGGCAGTCAGCAGGCCCAGGACGTGGAATACCAAGCGGGCAGCCACGTGAGAACAGGCCGCGGAGGGTGCCAAGATCCGCGAAGAGGTCAGGACAACTGATTGATGCCCTCAGCAGGCCGGAGCATCCATGCAGGGGTGGACTCACCATGAGCTCAGTACGGTCATGACCGGATGGGCCGCGCTGTGAAGAGCTCCGGACAACTGCTCGATGCCCCCAGCAGGCCAGGCCTCGCCAGAGCATCCAGGCAGGGGCGGCCATGTTCACAAGATCACTGGATGGGCCACGCTGCATCAAACGGCCGCCCGCTTGCTCACACTCGTCTTTAATAACACATCTAAAGGTAAATGGGTTTCAAGAGCAGTGAGTATATGTGTGTGTGCACGTGTACTCTGCTCAAACATGTTAAAATACATGCAAACCTTTGTCGACAACTGAGAGGTTATTCAATTGCGTTGAATGCTGTTGCTGTGCAATACACGTATTTCCTGTGTAACACTTCGCCAGATCCCAAGCATGCTGGACGCATTAATGGAGGCCTCCGAACCCAGTTCTATCATCCTGGCTTTTATTGACTTGCCGCTTCCGGGAAAAGGCACTCTCCCTTTACCTCGGTGCTTGTCGTCACCTGAACAAGTCCCGGGACGTCTGATTGATCCAATCAGCAGCAGATGTAATGTCGGAGAACAAATGTGCCCGGAAGGACGACGGCTTTTAATAATTCCTTACTTCATGTTGTTAAAAGCCGACCCTGGGGTTTTCTTTTACCTGCCAAAAAAATATGAATAATTGCAGCGAGTTTGTATTTAATGCATTCCACTGTCTCATAGAGTGTACCAACATCTCCAGTATTGTCGGCAAACTAGCCTAAACATTGTTTGAAAAAACATATATAGTGTGGAGGAAGGCGCGCGGAGTGTGATAGGCTGCTGATTACCATTCTTGATTGTTGGGCGGGGGACACGTGAGAAGAGTTTTTTGTTGTACCGAACATTAAGTTAAGTTTGAACCGGAAGCGAGCGCCATATTTGACTGCATCTGGTGAAAGTTCTGGTGACGTTATAAAACAAGAGGCCAAAGACCGAGTTGTTTCTAAAGATCGCTTGAGCACCGATATGGCAACATAGAACCCTATTACACATGTTACCCATTATGCGTTTTTTTTAAAGCATGTTAATTTTGTGGGAGTTAGCCTGAAAAAGCGTTTTTCTTTAAACAGTGGGCACTAGCTTTAATTAGAAAATGTAAGTTCTGTTGAATTTTAGTGGATAAATAGTTGATAAATTATCATTGATAATAGTCAGTGTATTCATACAGTTCTGTGGCCGTAGCATTTACAGTGTATTTAGGGCTTTACCATATTGTTCACGTATTTGCAGATTTCACCAAAAATGCGTTTAGTTCATATAAATGGAAATAATACTACCAGAGAATCTGCCACATAATGTTACTTTTTTGCTGCATAATTTAGATAAGCTTGCCACATAATTTAGTCTCCATGCTGCTTAATCCTTAGTAACCCTAACATTATGATGACGAAATCCGTATTTCATAGAGAACCTTGAAGTGTCGTCCATATTTCAGAAGTATTGTATACAAAAGAACGCATATATCCTGTGTGGTGGATTATTTCCTGTTCTTTTTGCCCTGAAGAGTCAGAGTTTGACATTTACTCTGATGAAACACGTGTCGGCTGGCTGTTTTTTGTTCTTGCCTGATGACCTATTAAAGAAAATACAAAGATTGCTACGCTGAAGTATCTTCATGTCATACCGAAGACACACTTACTTTGTGTAACTGATTATTGTATGAGTGCACGGGACTTGCCATATTTCAGAAGTGGCTGTGACACGCAGATTTCTATATCGCTGCATTTTGTGCATTAAAAGCTGCCAAACATGTATGTGTCTGTATCAGAACCTCATTTGGATCCTGCTTAATGAAGAGACTTTTTGTAGGAGAGCTTGCAGTAAATCACTACGAGAATGCAACCTTCTGCATTAGAAGATACCCTATATCTAGATATGCCTCTGGGATGCTAGACCTTTGGAAATTATTGGTATGGGTCAAATGATGTTGCTGTCCACACTCTTCCAAGCAGCATTCAGTTGACTGGTCATCAAGATTTCAGCTATTAGACACTCCCAATGTTGCTGAACTTCAGTTCTCCGTCGCACAGGCAGCGGTCCCCAGCAGAGCTTGCCCAAGCATCCTCTGAGCCAGTTCAGGAAAGTGAGTCCCCCAGTTGTTGCAATCATGAACTTCCACTGTTCATCTGGCAGCCAAGACGTTTTCTAGTGTGGCTGGAAGAAAGGACTTTCTCCTTGGGTTGCAGGCTGTCTCAGGCACACACCATTGACACATACACATGCGTGGCAAAAGTCAAATAGGTACCACAGAGCTGACTGCAGATCTAATCATTTCAGGCCAGAGAATCCAAATTTGATAAGTGTCACCAGCACGAGCACCAGATAAATCTGAGACTCAATGTACTGTCATACTTATGATACTTGGGAAACTGCGTTTGGTTGTAGGGATTAAATGCAACTTTCTCAGCAGCATGGCATCTATTTAGAATCATTGAGAAATATATCCTTTTGCACAGCTTCATAACTGACCTACAGGCAGGTTTGAGTACACTTTTAACCTTGTGTTACGAATGCCTAGTTAGCAGTATGTTAATGCTTTACAATATTGGTCTTATGACTTAACAAGTCAGGTTAGACCCACCTAGGTTGGGGCTACATTGGGGAGACAAAGTGACACCTATTTGGCAGAGCACATTCATCAGGTTTCAGTGATTAACAGAGGTCAAAATCCAGATGACCAAACCATAAACAGAAGAAGCACTATGCATGATGGGATTGCTTGCATTACTATATCTACGAAATTGTGCTGTAAAATGCATTAATTGACTCATTTTTCCCCAAAATATTCCTGTGAATTGGAAAAGCTCAGCCACTAACTTTTAGCGATAATTATATCTATAGTTCTACTGAAAGCAAACATTTACACCTACACATATTTTATCTTAACCATTATGATTGAGGCTACATGATACACTACAGATATTAAGATATATCCAAGTGTTTCAGGCATTTAATAAACATGCATTTGCAACGCAACAGGTCTCGCATTTACACAAGTTGAAGCTATTGGAATTGCAAACGACAATGCGTTTTATTTATGTCTTAAAAACCAAAACATAAATAAAAGGCATTGTCATTTACAATGCCAATAGCTCAAACTCACGTAAATGCGAGACCTATTGCATTGCAAATGCTTGTTCTCATTAACACTCAGGATGAGCGCCTGGGACAGCTACGAAGGGTGGGACATGAACCAAACTAGGAACTGGGAACAAAATTGGACACTAGAAACGTCCCTGCAGGGATTCTCAAGCTCTCATTGGAGGGCTGTCCAGGGAGGTTGGCCATGAAGCAAGGAAGGGGATTTGCCCGGACATCGAGTACCAGAGTGTGGGAGTGAACCTATTACCCTGAGGTAGGGGCTGCCAAAATATTAGGAGTACACCACTACCATAAGGCGCAGCTTCCGATTATCCTGACTGACTCTTGTAGACCCCTTTATCTGTGACGTTAAATGAGTAGTATTGTGCTGTTGGTAAAATAAACAGGCTCTTTATAAAGCACTGGTAGGAGATGAATTTATATTGCGTTTTATTTCTGCTTTGCTGAGTACTGAGTCTCTAAGCTAACCTCCTCTCCATGAGTAAGCCTGGACTTTATAACTATCTACCCATGGACTTCATTTAGGGGATTCCCGGGGTCGCTGCTGCGACCCCTGGAATGCTCCTTGTGACCCCTGGCACTGCCTCTGTGGCCCCTAGCGTCAGTGGCAAAATCAGTGACAGGAACAGAAGCATCTCGTCCTCATGGACGTCGGTGGGGGCTTCACTCATCTCGTTTTTGGTCAATTTTTTATTATACTAATAGTGAATAATATTACATTATTCGCTATTAGCTTAAGAAAAAATGGAGTACAAAAAGCTAGAATATGACTTTCCCTGGCAGCTGAGGTAAGTAAAAAAAAAATGCTTTTAAATGTATGCATATTGTGTGTGTGCTTGCAGTCTTGAGTGTCTTTATAAAGAGGATGTGTGGCTGTTTGTGTATGTGTGAATGCGTGTTTATGGATAAACATATGTATGTGTGAGTGAAGGTGAAGGTCAAGGGGCATATGAAATCACTTCCGCTACCGCTGGCATTTTGGTGAATTGAGGTGCATGTAGCTACCATGAGGGTCAGTCATAAAGGGGCGTGCTTGGTGCTCCAGTTCGGGCCGGTAGTAAGGAGGACCCATGACAACAGAGGTAAAAAAACAGACATTGACACAGTTGAAGTCAAGTAACCTCTAGTTGTCCTGTGACCCCGCAGTCAGTTCCCCAGGGCCGTTTCTAGGTGTTTTGCCGCCCTGTGCGAGAATTGAAAAATGCCGCCCCCTCCCTTTTTCTCCTAATTTGCAAAATGTTTTCGCTGTTTAATTTCAAATTAATTTTTGGCCCTCCCTTTTGCCGCCCTAGGCGGCCGCCTAGTCTTGCCTAATGGTAGAAACGGTCCTGCAGTTCCCACAGTCCCTGTCACACTATCCTGATTCACAGGGATCATTCCTGGTAGAGCTGGCCCATGTTGCCTCGACTGCACTGGTACAGGTGCCAACTTGCACCACCATTTCAAAATGGTATTCATTACTGTCGGTGACATTTTTCAGCGAAATTGCATTGGCTTACAAGTGCAAAAAAGATATTTTGCACCACGTTCCATCTAAATATCGATGCAGTTTGCACCAGCGCAGTCTATGCAATATTAATCCCTGTGCTTGCATAATAATATATTCAATAAAAGCCCGAAGTTTCATTTTCGATACCACTGTTTTTTCTAAAGTTTGTGGACGAGACAGCAGTTCTCGTTACTGAAAACCACGTGTGTTTGCTTTGGGGCAGGCTGCTCCATGACAGCAGGCGTCTAGCAACAACTTGTTGTTTCCGTGGTAACCAAGAATTCTAAGGGCAATGGTTATCTCTCTGTAAAAATGGGTAAAATAATTATATCTAAAGGTAGATCAAATTTAACAGGGAATGTTTGTCATCCAGTCCCAGGCAGCACAAACATCAAATTCGTTGGCTGTTTGAACGCCCTAGCCAAAGACATGTAAAGAAGGTCATAGTTTGCATGTACTATGGCAGACAGCTTGCTACTGTTTTCTGTTTCTTACTAAAATACACAATACACAAAGCTATTTCAAAAAGAAAAAGAAGCCTGTTTAGCAGCATGAGTAATTGGTTGAGGTTTTTGATCACTACTAAGATTTGATGTGACAGGACAGCTTGCTATGCTCTAGGTACTGTGGGACAGATGCACGACCATTGGATTTTGAGACTCGCAAATTGCGACAAATAGCGTGTCGCAAAATCCAATGTCCAACATTGTCTCAGACACTGATCCCCAATGGGGTCGTAAATTGCATGCCTCATGAATATTAATGAGTCTGTCGCAATTTGCGACCCCATTGGGAAAGACTTCACTCCCAGGGATGGTGGCCTGCTGGGGTCAGCAGACCACCATGTCTGGGACTGCTTTGTCAATAAAGCAGTTTTTAAAAAATGCAGCCCATTTTCCTTAAAGGAAAACGGGATGCATTTCAAAAATAAAAATGAAACATTTCAGTTTCATTTTTTAAGGGCAGGCAGTGGTCCCTGGAACCACTGCCTGCTCTTAGAAAATATTTGCGCATCCATTCCCAAAGGGGAATGGGTCCCCTGGGGACCCCTTTCTGTTTACGAGTGCTTTACCACCCTTCTGAGAAGGGTGGTAAACTGTGAGTGTTTTGCGGCCGCAAAACATTCATACATAGGTTATGGGCTATTAGGAAGGGTCGCCCTTGGCACGCCCCTTCCTAATAGCGAGTCGCTAACCCTATTTCCTGAGTTGCTATTTTATTAGCGACTCGCAAAATAGGGTTAGTACATTGGGCTGACCTATTTTGCGGTTGCAAATGGGCCGAAATCCCCTTTGCGACCTCAAAAACAGTCGTATATCTGGCACGATATAGATATCCTCATAGATACATAGGGCACATGCTATGCACATATGCTATATAGACATAGAGCATACATGACATGCTCTTTGCATACATGTTTTTTTCTTTGTTGGAAATATGTTTTAACAGAGCAAGGATTTTTTAAGGACTTCTACAAATTCTGCCCCATCATGCCACACAGAGAGGTTACCTGTCCATTGACTTTATTGGCCCAGTTGCTAATGGACAGAGTTGGCACCTGAGGTATCAGAACAATCCTTGTTTTTCCTTAAACTTTTGGTCATGACAATGTTGCATGTGACAGTGCTGTAACTCGTGCCGCTGGCAACAAAGTTCCTTTTCTTTACCTTGCAGAGAAACTGGCCAGAGACAACGTTGGTGTCCTTAGCTCGCTTGTGTGTCTAAATGAAGACATTCTCTTCAATGCCAGTGTTACTATGTCATTCAGTTTCTCTTATGATCAGAGGAAGTGCGTGCACCCACACGAAGGGTCATCTCAGGGATTGAGCCCCTCAGAACCACGCTCTTCTGTGAACATCTTATTGGTTTATAAGGGATGTTAATGTATTCCCTCAGGCATCTTGTGGGACAAACCAGATTCTTCAATTTTCCCATCTAAAAAACGAATGAAAGAAACATATTGGGAAATGGTTCAGACAAAATCCAACAGAGCCAATATGCACACGAATTTAACTGGTCGGTTCTTAGACTATAAATCACGCCCATTGTGTGAAGCTTATTGGGATATTATCGAGAGGCCATTAGACCGTAAGTTATATTTTCAATTTAGGATAGGTACTCTTACGGTCAAAGCATTTACAAATAAATGGTCCTCTACAATGGATGAGAAATGTCATAATTGTCTGGATATGATTGAATCAGTAGCACATGTATTCATTGCTTGTCCCCTTTATGCAGCCCCGCGTCGCAAGTGGCTTAGACCAATCTGTCTAAAATTAGCTTCAAGTAGACATATAGAAGCATTAAGGATATTGGGGTCTGACTGTTCGCCATGTTTGGCGGTGGCTGTAGCCAAATTTTTAAGTTGGGCTTGGATAATACGTACCCGGACTTCTATCCAACTTACTTGTTGCTAGTAAACCTCTTGAATTTGCTATGCTGTTTTAATCTTTTTTAAAGAGGGAAAGAAATTTTATGTAAATTTAGTAATTGAAAATGTATATTAATTCTTTTATTGATAGTAATTAATTGGATTTAATGTTTTTTTATATAACAAAGAGGATTGTTATGTGATATTTATTTTGTTTGTGTCTAATATGTTTTATGTGCTTTTAAGATTTACTGTCGAATAAAGCTTTTAATAGGATAGGTATTCCCTCAGGTACCTGAATATGACTAGCTACATAAATAGCGTTTGACCTTGTGAATGTAAATTTCATGTTTAATTTTGCATGAGTTTCCTATACTTGTCGTGATATATAGCCCACTAGTGGTACCCTGACTCATGGAGGCCCAAAATGGGTAAAGTATCCAGATATACCATGATCAGCTTTCTCAAATTAAGTTAGTACTTTTTATCTATGCTCCATATTCTATCTTTGCACTTTGAATGTGTCAAAAGGTACTGCCCTTGCAGTCCCAATCCAACAATCTACTGCCACACTTCTCCTAACTCACTGCAAACCATACACTGAATAATACATTGGATGGGAGCAGACCCTGGGGAAAGGGATTTGGATAAGAGAGAAACAGACACTGAGTAGTGTAGCTGGTTATTTACACAGCTTGGCACTCTCTCCAACCATCCTGGCACCTCTACTCAGCTGGACTCCTACTTGCACACATCCCTTGATCCCTTGCATATGCAGGAATAAAACCGGAGGTCAAGCCTTTGCTTCCATCGCTTCTAAAGCCTAGAACGACCTCTCACTCCACATCAGAGCCTCCTCCTCTCTTCTTGAATTCTGCAAGAAGCTTAAGACCTGGCTCTTTGACTAGCTCCAGAGGCCATTTCCCACACCTATTCAATACAGAAATACCCTCACTGGTGAATGTACGTGTTACAAATAAACCTCATAAAACGCAACACAACATAACATAAGTAGAGGAGCATTGATATCTTAAGGCTAGAAAAAGTGTTTGGTAATTGTATTATTCTTAATACAGCACCTAATTACTAATATTGCATGTGGTACACCTTTAAACGATCTATGTCTCCAACTCTCTGAGGTCTGCTGAAACACAATTCCAAATCAATCAATCAATCAATCGGACAGCATTTGTAAAGCGCAACACTGTCACCCCTAGGAGTATCTGGATGCTGTGTCTCCATCCAAGTTCCAGGTCTTGGGTCTCTTTCTGAAGTCTGCCACTGAGGGGGCTGTACAGAGCTGGACGGGAAGGTTGTTCCAAGTCTTGGCAGTGATGTAGGAAAAGAAGCGTGCTGCGCTGCGGCTGCGATGGGTGTAGGAATTGTGTGGGAGGGCGAGTGAAGAGGAGCGCAGTTGCCTAGGTGGAAGTTCAGTCGATGGTTGAGGTAGGCAGGTCCTAGGTCGTCAAGGGCTTTGTAGGCATATCTGAGGATCTTGAACTGACATTTTTTCTGGATAGGGAGCCAGTGGAGCTCTCTCTGGTGGGGGGCGATGTGTGTCCATTTGGGGAGGTCCAGGATGAGTCTGGCTGCAGCGTTCTGTATGGTCTGGAGTCTAATGAGGAGCTGGGTGGAGAGGCTGGTGTAGACGGCATTGCCGTAGTCGAGGCGGCCGGTGATGAGGTCCTGTCTGACTGTCATTCTGGTGTTTGTTTGGGATCCATCTGAAGATTCTGCAGAGCGCTAAAAGTGTGTGGAAGCATGAGGATGCAACTGCATTAACTTGTTTCATGGTCAGTTGGCTGTCAAATATGATGCTGGGATTGCCTGCATGGTCGGTCGGTGTGGGTCCGAGTTCTGCAGGCCACCAGCTGTGGTCCCATGCGGAGGTGTTCTTCCCGAAGATCAGCACTTCAGTTTGGTTTTAGTTGAGTTGAAACTCCATATATGAAATATGCTGCAATTCATTTCTCACTACAGAAAACTACCTTCAGTGTTCGACAAATATGCTCGGTACTTCAAATTATGTTCAAAATGACAGATTTCATAATTTGCAAAATAATAAATGTGTATTAGTATTAAGGAGTTCATCTAACAATAATCAAATAATTTCCCTTCCTGTGCCAGTACCTTAATGCCATGCATGATTTGAAGATGCAAAGATGAGTATCTTTCTGCTCCTCTTGGGGAAATAGCAATATACAAATAAATGAGTTCTTAATCCCCAAGGGGTGACTCCTGAATATAGTTTTTTGCAAGCAGATTCTACATTATTAAGTACAAACATTTTTCTAGAATACTGCTCTGTATCTAGTTCAGTCTTTCATCAGTTTCCAAGAAAAACAGCCATCCAAGCTTCAAAACTCTGACAACGAGGTCTCAGCTGCCTCCGCAATATATTGCAATAGCCCAGCAAAGACTTTATGTCCAGTGGCAAGATGTCTACTTGAAGAATCCATATAATTGGTACATATGTATTCAGTGGTGCCTATTGAGACGCGCTGCCATGAAGGCTAGCAAATTGAGAGATTTCTCCCCAGTGGTGGGCTGCCTACTGGTAGACACCTGTGAATGGTGATAACCGGGGTCCGCAGGCTCTGGCAGAGTCCCTCCGCAGGAGTAATACATTTAAATCACCTTCCAGATACTAGGTACTCATACATCTTCTCCTGATGATGACCTAACATCAATAGAGGCCGAAACGCCTTCGACTGTATACATACCGACTCCTCTTTTACTATTTAAAAATAACTAAAGGAGTCATACGCCTTGTTGTTTTTAGTTGATGCATGTTTTTTACCATTCACCTATATCAGCACTTTCTTTCACCCAGTTGTGAGCACTAGATATTTTTCTACACCATCAAAAGATTTGATATGTTTCAAATAATAAGCAATGAATAAACTAATTGCATTATAAACATCATTTTTCTGCCTGCCTCTATATTTGTCCTGGTGTATTACTAATTTCCTGGTGTTCAATTTCATGTAGACCGGTTGTTTTCTCGCTTCTTTGATTAATGGTTCATAGTGAACCACTGTTCTTTACAGAACAATATCTGGAATGGCCCTGAGACTGGGTGCACACGCGTCCTCTGAGCATAAGAGAAACTGAAAGATATAGTAACTTTGATAGAGAGCCAAGAGGAGGTCTTCCTTAAGACATGCAAGGGGGCAAGGGACACTATCAATGTCTCCGACCAGCTTCTCTTTAAGGTAAAGAAAAGAAACCATGGTACCTGCGGCGTGAGAAACAGCACTTTAACATTCCAGCCTCTCAGCTACTCAAGCGTGCAAATGTCCCAGGCAATACAGTGATGGCGTCACCACAGGCAAATGTTTCCAGAGGTATTGTCACAAAGACCCTTTTCATGGGCACTTTTACTTTTTCGATTTGACCATATTTGATTGTCCTGTAAACTCAGCCAGCATTAGTTGGTATTAGCTGCAGGTCTGAGACTTCTCTACTATCTGTCACCTAAAATCACATTGTTGATAGCAGCAAACCAACCCCAAAGCATCCTGCAAATCCAATATAAAATACTGGTCCCAAAGTTGGATAACTGGATTCCATTGCCCTCCAAATATTCCTTATCTTATATATTACCTTCACTTGTATATTAATGAGGCCGTAGCTCTTCAAACCAAAGTCTCTGCTACCAGTGAATTTATGCATAAAGTAGATGCCTGCAAAAGGAAAACATTATACGACAGAGTAGTGATCAGCCTTGATGGCAGCGCAAATCGCCTTCATCGCAGGTTACGTTCTATCCGACCAACTCATTTTAGATACCTCCACAGATAAAGTGCTTGATATAAGTCTGGAGAGGCTGTTACTGCCATAGAATAAAAATATGTGAAACATTAACCATTTTAGACATTATGCTCGTTATGCGCCCTGAATTTGATGCAAGCTTTAAGACGCTATTGATGGTGGGGCAAACATTCTGATAAACAATACCTGTGTTAAGCTGCTGGCCCTTGTATGACTTGGTAAGCAGTAACAACTGAATGGACTTTAAAGAGTTCATATGCTTGGTCAACCAAAATGCCAAGTTAAAAAGTGTCCTCCATGACTGATGCCCAAGTGATGGAGGTCGAATTCGTACAAGTAGACATCAAAACTGACCCACTCGTTGCTGATATTCCAACCTGACCGATGTACTATTTCTGTAATGCAGACTTTATTTGTATTGAAACATTCAGTCATAGTGAAATGTTTGCTGTATAATTGTGTTATGAAAGGTGTGTTAACTTAATAGGTATAGCCTGTGGATTGTACTTTAGCCTTGTAGCCCGCCGTAGCGGGCTATACCGGCTATTAAAGGCCCACTGCATCGTTAAAGGCCCGAGCCAAAGGCGAGGAAATTTAACAAAGCAGCGGGACTTTAATAGCCGGTATAGCCCGCTACGAAGGGCTATAAGGCTATTAGAACATTCTGCCACTAGAGGGCAGAATGCTCTAACAAATAAAACAAAGCCTTCAGGGAGCGTGAGGGGATTCAAATCCCCTCAGGCTCCCTGAAGCCTTTGTTCACAGCCAGAGCTGTGAACAAAGAAACATTGGAATGTTGGAGCTCCGGGCTTATACCAGCCATTGTAAACCCGGAGCACTCCATTGTTTTCAATGGAGCTTCCAACATTCCAATGTTCTAATATAGAATATCGACCACAAGAATAACGTGGTACAAGAATATCGAAGACAGAATATTCGAAGGACAAAATATAGAAAAGTAATTGTATACAGAGAAGTATAGATGTACTGTTCCTAAACTCACATCAATATACTTGGAAGATATATTACCACATAGGTGCATGTATGTGGAGCTAGGTATAAAAAATCCAAATTTACTGTTGATATTTCTTTTACATATATATTGTCCTCAATATTGTGTCCCGTTGATATTATTTGGTCAGTATTCATGGTGCACACGTAGTCTATATGACAAATATTCAAGTGGTAAACTGAATTTGCTTGTCCTCTGATGTGCCATAGGTATAGTTCATTCTTGTACATTGATCTATCCAGGGGCGGCTTCTCCCCTACGGTGGAGGAGCGTTACCCCGCTGCTTTCAAGCAGTGCGAGAACCAGAAACATAAAATGATAATATCTTTCAGTTATTATCTTTTATTGTTTCCGGCATCTTTGCCAGCGGGCGGGTGGGTTGGCGGGGCTGGTCTGTTCACAGAGCAGGGCAGGAGGGGTTTGCCCACTCCAAAGTGCGCAATGACTGTTTGGTCTGCCCTCTCGGGCTGCCCAAACCAGTCATGCACACTTTCCCCATTCTCCATACAGGCTGCATTACAGCCTGCATGGAGCACATGCCTAGGCCCCCATTCCCTGGCTGAGCATCCCACCAGGACTCTCAGACCAATCACAACACTGCATTGCAGCATTGTGATTGGTCAGTGGGGCCTGCTTCCTGTTCCTCGAGTTCCAGGAGAGCAGGTGCAGGGACGCGGGACCCAGCGGCAAGGAAAGTTATTTATCCATTTATTTTTTACTTTGCGCACTCCCCTCCGTGCAACGACCCCCCCGTACCTGCCCTCCCACCCGCTATCCATGCCGGCCACACCTGGATCTATCACTGACTGTAGAGTGAAGGTTTTTAGCCGAGAGGTGCTCTTTAGGAGGAATTTGAAAATCCCATTCCCACAGCCCTTGTGTTCAGTATGCTATTCTGCCAACTGCATCATGTGTATATAGTTGTGTTTCATGCCAAGTATTTAGGTTTGTGTCTTCCTAAGAATTACACTTTGCAATCAAAACTCAGTCTGCACAGTGATTCATTGAGTGTTAATAAGTATGTTATTAGATTGCATGTGGCCTAGAAGGAAAGAATGCCTTGCACATCGCCACTGGATGCTCTAGCAACCTTTCTTTGTGGTTAAAGTTCTGCTCTGCTCTTACGTGTGTAGATGCACTCAAGAGACATCCAATGGAAACAGCTACACGAAGCTCCTCGGTGACCAACCACATCTATCTACTGGGTATGCGCTCTCACACAAAAAGGTCCTTGGCTCTTGGGTTCAATCCCCTACCCGATATGCACAAGGACCCAGTTAAGACTGTTCCCCACTTTTAATGGTCATTTTTGACTTCCTGTGCATCAAGAAAATAGCCATGCTGTCCAGGACTAATTCATCAACAAATTTGTCTGAAGTGAAATGGTAAAGGCCTTTCTTGCTTCCAAGACATGTGGTTGGGTGCATTATACGATCGTGCAACTAGAAACCAAACCTCACAAGTTAGGCCCTTAAATTAAGCCCTTTTCTGATTAAGTGATAAGCTTAATCCTATCTAATTGGAAGGAGGTGTAACTTGGGAAGGTCCTGTAGATAGGATAATTATTCAAACTTCTTTAATTCTCTTATGAAATCTAAAATGCCGCGTCAAAAGAGGAGTAAAGAGATTGGGATTTGCATTAAGCCCCCAAGGACCCCACACCGGACGTGGTCTCATTGGAAGCAGCGCATCCAATAGGCATTGATCCAAAACATGGATCCCCTGTGAAATCAATCTTGTGGAAAGGAAAGGATTCCTACCACGAGGAAGCAGCGCTACGCAGCCACCTGCTGGCATTGTCCACTGAGTGCAACATGGAGTGCAACATTCTTTCTTCTGGTTTTAAATTATTGGGCTATTAAAAAAAATAATAAGACAGGGATGCTTGGTCCCTTGATTCATGCTCGAGAGATATTCATCCATTCATTACTGCCTTCACACCTTTATTATTGATTTGGAATTTTAGAACACTATATCAGTTTGAAACCTATAATCCAAGGACATATTGTTCTTTAAAGTATAATATTGCCAGAGTGATGTTTTAAAAAAAAAAAAAAAATCTTGCATACTGTATAAGTGCCGTTGTTCAACTGGTCAGTGATATTTACAGTACAACCTGTAATAAATGGATCTACCACAAAATATTGCCAAATATTTTTTTCAGCTATTAAATAATATACAAACCTGTAAAATTGCCATACACCAGCCACCTGATGAAGAAGAATGGACAGTTGGTTTCATATCATATCTCAGTCACAGTCTGGGAATCTCTGTACCATCTACTGTTCCATCTATTGACCCTGTTATAGGTCATACATACATTGCTCAATCAAGTTAAAAGTGAATCCACCAATTCACTCTCATATGGGTCCATTGATCGTTGATCCTCTGTTAATAGATCCATTAATTGAGAGATATGTCCAAAGGTTATAAATTCAAAGATACATCCATGATCTTTAATTCATCCATCCTTTCATAGACCCAGCAGTCGAGTCATCAGTCCATACACTCAATCACAGATCCATCCATCATGATACAGATCATCTAGCTAGAAATTCATAATTCCTTTCACCTATCTGTTCATGGATCCACTATCCTATAAATACATTCAACCATCTAACGTTTCATCCATCAAGCCATTCAAAGATCCATCATCAATCCTTCCATAGATACAACTGTAAATTATGAATTAATAGAGCCATCCTGCCAAAAGTCTTCCTTCCAAAGAACCATCTATTGAGCATTCATCCATCAATACATCCATCCAATTATAGAGACACGTCTTCATTGATCTACTCATATAACCATGCATAGATCAATCCATTGGTACATCTACTCATTTTTACGTCTGTTGTTCAATCCATAGATTATTCACCCACAGACCCATCCATAGATACCATCTCAAATCAATTCAATACTTAGGTCTGCTCATGTATCTACTGATCCATCCACATGTCTCACTATCAGTTCAGATACCCATCAATCCATCCACTCATCCATTCTTCCGTCTAGCAATCTAACCATATGTCCATGGATCCATCCCTGACTGTGTCCCCTCCTTGATCTGTTCATTCATAAACTCATCCACTGAGTGATCCACCCATAGGTCTAAACTTCATGAGACTCTTGATCCATAAATCTGCCTAATTTATGTAGCTACACACCAAACCATCATCCATCCATTTAGCAATCATTTATCAATAGAACCATCCATTGATCCAAAGATCCATTTATCAAGAAGACTGTCTCGAGATTATCAATTCAAAGATCCATCTATTCATCCAGGATCTTCAATTCATCCATCTTTTCTTAGATCCATCAGTTGGGACATCAATCCATTTCTTCACTGAAACATAGATCAACTTGTCAATGTCTAGATCATCTATCTTTAACCCCATTGATCCGTTTACCTAGCCTCTGATAGAGCCATTAGTCTATAAATGTATTTGTCCATCTAGAGCAGTGATACTCAAAGTACGGCCCAGGGGCCACTTGCGGCCCTCTCGACCTCTACATGCCCCCAACCCTCCCCTCCCCCATGTGTTCAATTGCTGAGCACTAATATTTAGGGGAAAATGTTAAATAAACAGGCAAGCATTTATTAACCTGCCAATAAATGCTTGCCCGTTTATTTAACATTTTTTTAGACCTCCTTTCTCAGTCCCCCTACCGCCACCCTGCTGGCATCTCAGTGCGGCCCTCGGTCACACTTCAGATGGTACTTTCTGGCCCCAGGGCCATTGTTCGTGAGTACCCACGATCTAGAGACTCATCCATCAAGCCATGCCAATACCCATCCATCAATCCATCCATCACGCTATCCATAGATCCAACTATAAATTGTCACATCATAGATCCATTTATCCATAGATTGTACCGCCCAACTATCGAGTCATAGACCTGCCATAATTCCCCCATCCCTACTCATTTCTACTCATCAATCCTCCCACCCAAACATTCTTCAATATATCAGTTTAACCATCTGTTCATGGATCCCCCGTGGTTCTGTCCCCTCCTTGATCAGTCCACCCATAAATTGATTAATTAGTGATCAGGCAAAAAATCCAATCACCATAAGTCTGTTCATCCATAAAGCTGTCTAACCCTTTATATCGCGACCCATCGATCCATATATACTCCATCAATTGATCCATTACTCATCCGATCCTTAATCCATCTATCAAGCCACCCATAACGTCATGCATTCATGTGTCCTTAAATAAGTTGTACATTCATCCATCCTTCGACCATTCATCTCTCCATCCATCCACAGAACCACACGTCTCTTCATCCATTGAATAACGAATTCACCCATCAGTCCACAGATCATCCATCCATCCATCGATCCATCTGTTATCCATAAAACGATTCATCCTTCTACGTTTCTCTCCACCCATCTGAACTTCGGATGATATCGGCACGGACAGTGGCTACCCCTTCCTGCATCTGGGGTCCCAGCAGGACGCAAGGCGAGTTATTCGAGAAGGCTGCGGCCAGCTGCACGCGCGAGAGGGAAGCGCAGCGCGAGAGCGGGACCGACCCTCCCGCTCCGTGGACCCTGCTGAGCTCCGACTGCCAGCACCGAGCCTCCACCGCGCCTGACACTTCCGGCTGCCAGTGCCCAACCAATCGGCGAGGCGCCCAGCAAGCTGGAGCGGTGGCACATGAAATATGATAATTTTCTGCTAAAGAGCCCCAGGAAGGAGAGGCGCATGTCTCTGAGCCGGTGTGTTGTGCGCTGAGAAGGGGAGGGAGAGATGCTTGCATGGCAGGGCTGGCACCTGGAGGTCTCTGCAGCCCGTGGGGGGATGCCGAGGGCTGCACCTGCTGGACCTGAAGATGCTCTGGTCGCCGTTTCCGCTCAGGTGGGTTAGGCGACGCCTGGCAGCAGATGTCAAGTCCTGGGCCGGGCATGTGCATATCCTGGCGCCTCCGCAGCGCTGATCTTGTGACTACCGCTGGTGCAGCATCGGCCAAGTGTTCCCCGGCTCCCTGTGTTTGTGACACCCCCTTGCGTTCCTCAGGCACGCGCCACCCTCCCTGGGCAGCCACATGGAGCGGGCACGGTGAGACGGCGGCGCTGACTTCAGCATCGCTTCCTCGGAACAAAGAAAATGACTTCAGTCTCTCCATGCGGCGTTTTAGGGTCACCCTGGGTGCGAGCTTCGCTGCCTGCCTACTGCCGAAAAAGAGCAATTTTAATATCATTCCATGCACATTTATTTCCGATGATGTATTGTGAGCTCTCCCTTCACGTGAAGAAAAAATGGGCTCGGCGCTCCCTGTAGATGTCTGGTGTCATTCAAGTTCATTGTGTGACATCGCACTGGCGCTGTATAGCGCTGTATAAAACCTAGCGCTACGTTTAAAATTGTCAATGGCGCTACGAAGTGCCATCCTCGATCTGCAAAACAGACACACACGACACTGATGCGAGAGTGGTCTCGGCTGGCACGTTACCTCAGCCTGTCCTCAGATGGCACCTTCTGTCCTCAGATGGCACCTCACTCTTCTGTGCTGCTGAACGCGCGGAGTCCAGCGGCCGGACTGTCAGAGTTTAGTGTGTATTTATCTTATTGCCACTGAGATGCCGCCAATGGCCGCGTCCCTTCCGGGCACTTAATCCGACACTTCAGCTTGTCACTGAGGGAAAGATGGATAATTAGCGGCGTGTGCTGCTGCACAGTGTGTTCCTGCGTAGGGCGCGGGATGAGAGCGTTGTTTAGCAGTTGTGTGGCAGACGGGCAGTTGTACATACACCGAAAAATACAGACCCCCCAGGCTTTAGCACTGTTACCAAACTCTCTTAATTTTGATAAAAAATGAAACTGAAACGGTTTAATTCTGAATTAAGAAATGCAGAGCGGAAGCATGCAAGGTGGCACCTTGAGAAAGCCCTGTGTTTTTTTATTTTTCAAGCGCACCCTGTGCGCTGGGGCTTGCGTTTCTTTTTTAATCTTGATTGTATAGGCTCAGAAATCCCAGCAGGCAAAGTATTGCAGGTTGAAAAGCCAGGACATGCCGGAGGTCCCACGCTTAACATCTGGCTGCAAGGTTGGGCATGTAAGCATGAGGCTCACGGTACTTTTCACATATGGGGGTATTAGTTTAAATAGCAGTAGAGGTGAACCTGGAATATTAAAAGTTCAAATACTCCCCAATGTGTCTTTTCCGTCAACAAAACTGATAATAACACTAATATTGATGATCGTATTAATACCAAAAAAAAGAATAGTTTGGTGTATATAGCGCCTGCCGTTTCTATGCGCTGGAATAGCCTGAAAACAGTTTCCGAGTCACCTTTTCTCTGTTACGGAATCCATAACAATTCGGAATAGCAGGTAGAACAGCAACCGGCCAGAGGCTCGACAAGGCACTTCCATGGAGGGGGAGGGGGGCAGCTTTCAGAATTGGGAAACATTTTTCGGTTCCATCCTGTGTCTTGAGGGTGAATTCAGAGGTTGCTGCTGCAGCGGGCACTGGGTCAGACGTTCGCTCTGGGTGGGTGGAAGTGTGTTTATGTGTGTGTGTGTGGGGGGGGGGGGGGTCCTCATCTTGTCTCGTGCATTCATCTGCTCTCTTTGCTTCACGAGAACGTTAGGTAAAGAATCCCTCCTCAGCGATGCCTGCTCGCCCACCCCCCCCCCCCTCCTCTCCTCTCATGTTATGCAGACTGTTTGCGCTGTGTCGCCCTCTGTGTTTGAGTCCTAACATGAGGCGTTCTTTCTCTACCTGAACAGGTGGTAACGAGGGGCTGGGACTAGCGCAAGGTGCAAGATTGATGCCGGCTGTCAGCGGAGCGCCCCCGCAGTGACAGCGCAGCCCCCTCCGAGGACAAAGGTAAACACTTCTCGCCGCTTGCGTTGTGTTTACTGTGGGGGACTTCTGGGTGAAGATATTGCGGTATGCCCTTCGGTGGTGGCTGGTCGCTTGGCCGTGTAATGTGTCCATCCCTAGTAAGCTGGGTTGCCTGTCTACATCTGTTCACACCTCTGACCCCCACTATCCCTGGCCGATCCTTTTATGCGTACTGAGCCTCTTTACATATATGGTGGTGTGGGACATTTTAAAGGGCGCGTGACCACCTCGGGCTGTTTTCTCTGTACAACACCTGTGTATGTTTTAAGGGAGAGGAGCGGCATTAATGCGCGTACCGTAGGTCTGTCTGTGTTCATTCACCTGTGTGTGTGTGTGTCTGTAGGTGCTCCTCTGTGCCTTCTGTGTACATCTGTGTGCGGGGAAGTGAGTATGTGGTTAAATCACGTGCATGCTGTGTGTACATTGCCTGTGTTCACACGTGTGTGTTGTCAGTGGCTTCTATACACATCCGTTTGTGGTTACCTCACAGTGCATTCAGTCCTGTGCGTGTACCGTATGATAAATAATGCACTCGCTAGGTTTGCTGACTGAACTGCCGTGCCACATTGACGGGTGAGATTTTTCAGAGAATGAGGTAATGTCACAGTGCCATCTGTTTACAACTATGCATGCGTGTTTGTGCGCGCGCGCGTGTTGTGCGCCTGTGCGTTCCCTGCTGTGCAACGGCAATGGCTAAGATTTCAGTGTGTGAGGGAGGCTCCGCTGGCATGGTGTCTTTAACCCTCTCAGTGCCACACTAGAAGTATACTCGGTGCTCGTGCCTACCTCTCACGTTGTTTCCCTGTTAAGGAAAACCTGTGCGTGTTGCAGTGTGGTTGCTGCCTGTCTGTTTAGTAGTGCTATGCGGCGTGGTGTTCGCTACACGTGCCTCAGCTCTGCTTGTTTCATGAAACGTTAATTCCCGGCGCTGTCCCCAGTTAACCATCCGCAACTGGAGAATATCCAGTGTGCTCCTTGTGGGAAGGTTGGAGGGACTGCAAGCAACATTGCCAAGACCCTAGGCATCATTACCGGCGGTGACGTATGTCTGCCCCACACTGCATTGCTTGCCCCAGTAGCCTTGGCACACAACGTGCCTTGTGCTATTCGACGTTTCTGTGTCTTGTGATTTAAAAATGCAGCCCATACGTTTCTTTCTTGGAGAGTGGCTAGATTTTGCTTTACTACTGAAATGTTTTTGATATCACGGAATGCGCAGCTTCTCTGGTTGCTGTTGATAAATGTGAACACAATTCACATAATCTGTCGTTTGGCCAGTGTAGTGTCATCAGGTTACAGATGTTGGCAATTGAGCATACATCAATCACAGTGGCTACAAACGGCGCAGAATGCAAAGATGCGAATGTATTTACTTTTCCCTATAACTTTTTAATTTAATGAACACCGCTCTGCACCCACCGATTTTTTATTTATTTATTTTGTCCGGCACTTGGCATTTTTTAGGGGGTTCCAAAATATGCCTGTTTGTGGCAGTAGGTTGTGCAATATAAAAAATGAAAAAATGTGGCTGCCATTTTTGAGGTCCACATAGGGTTTAATGTTAGCGGGGAAGCCCTTATAGCAGAAATATTTATCAGAACATCTGTTTAGTCATCTGCCTGTCTCAGTGGGTGAGTGGAAGGCTTCCTAAAAGTACTAATTCCTAAGCTAAGGTGGGAATATCTGGTATTTTGTGTCCGAATATTGGGTACTGTTGGTACAGGAGTATAGTTTAAGGGTACGCGCACAATGTTTATTATATAAGGGTACGCGCACAATGTTTATTATATCCAAAGTAAGTTACTTTTCTAGCACCGAGGGAATCCTAACTTTTCCTGGCCTTGGTTAGAGATTGACTTTGGTTTCACTAACACGCTCCTCTCTCTTCTGTGTCATTGACCTCTGGCTGTGTTGCCCTCTTCCACTTCCCCACTTTTTGAGTCCTCCATCAAATGTGTACTTTCGGGGTTACACAGGAGTGACAGAATATTTTGCGGGGCCAGGGACAACAAAGTGATACAAGGCCCTTACAGGACGAGGATCTCTTTGATAGTTTAAATATATGTCATGCAAGTATAGAGAAAACATAGAAAAGCTATCATCTGGTGTCATCTATTGCAATTAGCCATGGTAGCTGCCTTAAATAATTAGGTTTGCTTGTGTTAAAATCTGTTAGTAGGTGTTGCAGCACGAGCCCGGGGCCCTGAAATGTGTGGGACTTGGGGAATAGTACCCTTTGCCCCGACACTCACTAGCCACCTCACGCTGATAGGCCTGGAGGTTACCAAGCAAGCACAAGAGTGGTGTGTGAAGTTGTGAAGATTGTTGTGCAACTTTCACCGACTTCTATGGAAAACTTGCCAACTTTGGGTTGCAATTTTTGTTTGCTTTTCCACATATGTAAAAAAGTGACATTTGTAACCATTTATGTTTCATGCATATTTAGCAGTAACACAATTATTCTGCGTAAGACATAATACACATAAAACAGTGTTATTCTCCTGCAAATCCCATTGTGCCTAGAAAAAGTCAACACAAAAAGAGAACAATTCTACATATTTCTTCCAAACTGGCTGGGTTAAATAAAAGTTAATATAGCTCGCTACCTAGTGATATGGTCCTGAAAGACGCAACTTGGCACAGTGTATGTGACCTGAGAGAGGTTACACACTTTGTGAGGTCAAAAATCGGTAACTGTGCAACATTCAAAAAAGGAACTCCCTTGCTGCCAAGCAAAGCCTCATTCCGATAATCTATATTTGAAGCAAGATATTTAATTTCAACTGCTCCAAATAAGAAATGTTCAGAAGGGAATTAGAACATAAAGTGGCTCTTTTTGCTCACTCTTTTGCTTTAAGGGGTAGAGGAGAAGGTGGCCTAACAGCCAATCATCCTGCTCAATTTATTGCCATAAGTGCATTTCAAGAAGAAGGAATGTAGTCACTTAGGGCCTGATAACAATGGCGGTGGGACTGCCACCGTCAGGCCATCAGTGGCGGTCCCACTGCCACCTGCCACTGCAGATCCGCCCGCCGCCTTACGATGGCGGGCGGATGGTGGGCTGGCGAAGAGACCATCCGCCACACGTCCAACGGACTCAAGGAGCCCTTCAGACTGTAGGAGGGACTGTAATCACTAAAATAGGGGCGGTGCCGCTGTGGGGATTACAATATCCCTTCCCGCCTGACTTTTCATAACGGTCCGCCCACCATGAAAAGGCAGGCGGAAAGTGATTTTGGAGGCCCCTAGAGGGCCCCCCTTCTCCCCTGGTCCTCTGCTGTAGGTTCTGGGGGGCACCTAAGGTGCCCCCTTAAACATCCCTGCACCATGTGGCAGGCACCGAAAGATGCCTCCCACAAAGTGCAGGGATATTTAAAAAGTGTATATTTAGGACGGCAGCATATGCTGCAGCCTGCAGCACACGCTGCAGTACAAAATATACAGATTGTCACCGCCTTGATGGCGGTCGCATCCTAATATGGGTAGCGGAACCGCCGACAGCTAGTCGGGCAGTCCTGCTACCACCACGGTGCCGGTCAGACGAAAGTCCGATCGGCATTGTAATCAGGCCCTTAATCACCAAGGAGTTAAAATCCTGTCATCATTACTTTCCCTTGACTGCTCATGCAGTGTAAGCATCACTATCATAAATGGTAAACACCTTTGCCTGCTGCCCTCTTCTGGCTCTTACTGAGCTCTTACCCAGGTGACCTGGCCCTGCACCAAGAGCCTGCTGTGGTGAATGATGGTGAATCAATTGTTCAAATGCCTCAATAGTAGTCGGGTGAGATAGGTGCAGGGTTTTGCAGAAGGCTGTGCCCACACCACACAGCACACATCCAAAGGCTGCGTAGAGTGGGTAAAGTGGACAGCGGGCTGGGTCAGTGCTGGATTAAACCCTGTGGAGGCCCCTAGACAGTCGAAAATTCGAAGCCCCCCTTCGCAAATTATCCCCTAATACGTTTTTAATTTTATCACCCAACAATTTTATTAAACCAATTTTATTACACAAAACTAAACATTAACAACTATTAATGTTATTAAACAAAAAATATATTTTTTACATTTGAATAAACCATCAAAACTTTAAATATTTACTTTCCTCTATGTATTTGTGGTGAAATCTTTCAGGCTATCTTGGAAGTCTACCTTTTGCACAATGTCTTACTCAGTGGCCATAATGGCACATGAGTTCAGTCATTCTTGTGTCATTGAAGATCGACTTCCATATCAAATCAATCTAATTTTGATCCTTTGCTACAGGGCCCCTAAAAGGAGTGGAGCCCATAGGCTTGTGCCTACTTTGTCTATTTGGCAATCCAGAACTGTGATGGGTGCAGATGTCCAAAGGCTGTGTGCAGCTGATTTGGGTGTTACAGAAGCTGCTCGAAGGACAAAGTCAAAAGCCGTATACTGCACTCAGATCCTGCAGTGCATTGCAAAAGGCCACTCACAATAATACCATTCTGCTCAAACAAATATTAGGAACTCCGCTTTATTACTACATGCAGTGTTAATGGATTGTTTCATGGGAATAGCTCCTCCAGGTCAAACATGGAGGAGTTTATCTCCAGAAATAAGCAAGAAAATATGGATTCAAATGAATAATCCGTGCCGAAACACTACTTTCCATATGTTATGCCTCATTTCATTGGCCCCTGAAGTGGATCAATTTGAGATCCCCGTGGTATTGCACCTCACTATCACCAATACCCCTGGCATTTGTAAGATTGGGTGCAATATTACCTCATTAATGTGATCCTCAGTGTGAGGTCATGAGCAATTCATTGGGAGGAGTTAATATTTCATTACTCACACAACATGTGAATTTCAGTGTATTTTAGGTTTTGTGGTGTTACCATAACATCCCTTCAACTGACGTTATTTAGGGGAATATATTTGCTACACAGCAGGTAGCGACCCATGACGAGTTCTGTAATCATTTTCTGTACCTCAGTTCATTGATCCATTCATTTGTGCTTCAAGGTATAATGTAATGTGCACAAAACAGTAATAAAAGTATCGGTTCCTAATCTTCGAGGCTAAAAGTTTAAGGTACAGAGCGAGTGGACCTCATCCTGAGACCTGGTCTCATGGACTCAAGAGTGTCCAAATGGATTACCGTCGGCTGACCATTCTTCTCACCTGGACCACCACACAACCCCTTTCCTCCTATCCAGGCAAAAACGCAAAATGGAATCAACTAAGATTTTAATGTTTTTTGGGCTTAAAATGGGAGTAAATATTCAGAACTGATATTGAACATTGGAATGTTGATATGCTCATTTCCTAATAATATTTCCTTCATATTATAATCTTTTTGTAATATTATAAAAAATGTAGCTTTTATTGAAAGATAATCTAACAATCAAGTGTAATGGCGTGTGCCATAACATTGCATTTTTCAATTAGCATTTTGCTTTAAAGACAACAGAAGTGTGTGCGCGCAGGTAAAATATATTTTTTCTGCCATTTTCATTAAAAACACGTTATGAAATGGATGCTTATGTTTCTAAATGTTGGTCTCATATATAGCACAGACAGTCAGATGTGGATTCAGTTTTTGGAAAATTCACAGAAAAAAAGATTTTCATTCCTTCTGCATAACATATTAGCCATGCATATTTCCGAAAGGCCTTGACAGAGTTTGCACTAAGGAATAGCCTATGTGCCCGAGATGACTCAGGAGTCAAGGAGTCACCCGAGTCCAATATGCAAGCGAAAGTAATTCTGCCTTCCACTATCATATTTCAGAGTTGCTCATAGGTCTACAGTTGTATGTGTATCAAATAGTAAAACACTGAGCCCAAATTGTTTGTAAAGTAGTATAGTTTTATTTATTTATTTATACAAAAAAGGTATTTCCTTTATTCCTTTATTATATTGTTGTCAAATTCGTTTGTTACATAAAACCGTCAAACTGTATCCAATTCAATAATTGTACCCAACAAACTTCTGCACCCTCATACCCTTGAACCCACACTCACAATATATATAAAACCTCACTCTCTCTCTTGTTCATTCTACGTTCATACTACATTTAACCCATATATCACACCCTACTAAAAATATAGGAAAGGGTGGAATCCTGTGCCTAGCAATAACATAGTAAATGTATTCTCAACACAAAATTATTAACGAATACAATTCCTTCACAATTTAGATATTGATATTTCAACACATCTACAAGTTGTCATCTTAATGCTTTAGAAATTGATCCTCTTATTCTATTTCCATCAATCAAAAGCATAAACAGCTTCGGTAGCTCTCCAGTACATTGCCGAGGGCACACTAAATATGTTTGCCTTTTTTTTTTATAAAGTACAAAGGGGACTTTGCAGAGGGTATGGAAACACCTACAGCAATATATAAATAATTCTATTAGATGAAAACAGACAAAGGGCTTATTAAAAAAAATATATAAAACAATCACTTTTTAATATCATGTGTGTACTTGTCCTAAATTAGTCCAAAAATCCACTAGAGATCATCACCATATTCACTAGCGATAGCACCCTAGTGTCACCCATCACCAACCTAGTAGAATCATAGGTTAACCACCTTAACCTGATAACCACGCATGAGTAAACATGCTATTATTCCTAGTTTTCTATGAAGTTATCAACTAAGATGCCCATAACCACACCTGGACATATTATTAAGGCCATATAACGATCCACAGGCAAACAAACTCCAGAAGTATGTATATGAGGTTAAGAATAACAACTCCAGCTAATAACAAAAACAAATAACAGAAAAACAAATTAACATAAATCTGCCCAAAAATCCGGTCCTGTCTGTTAAGAATACTCCCAAGAAGCAATTACCCATACTTTTGTCAATGTCACACTCTTGTCTTGAAAAACATAAAGATCCTAAGTCCATAGTCCCAAGTTAATGAGAGATTCTCTTATATATTCCTCATCAATAAAGTTTTGCACTCTTCACGTATCCCATATAAAATGGGGAATGAAGTCTCTACATAGATAACACTGTAATAGTAAACCATAACAGAGATCAGAACTGGATATTAGTACATTAAATATCACATCCAGTTATATCGCTACAATCTAGATACAGCATCTCACAAGGGTAAATTTCCAGAGGAAAAGTTGCCGATGACTGCAATATCCCTCATACATATATTAGCAATCAACATCCTAACAGATGCTGAAAAACAGTTTTCTGCACAGGGATCACCACACCACTCCCCGTCTATCTCCTCCTGAGTTGCTACATATCTAAATGTCCATATAATACTACCCAACTAAGATAAACACAGGCCATACATGGCAAAGATGGAGTCAAGAACCTATCCTCACATCCCTGCCCTAAATCCGACCGTGACCTAATTTCTCACAGGCATCCCATCCATTTAATTGAACCCCCCCGGGATAGCTATATCAAAATTAGGCATCACCTTCATTAATAGTTGCATGAGCCCATTCCAATTCCAAGAAGACACTTACCTCACTGGTCTCCAATCTTTTTCCATATGGCGTGCGTTTCCAGAATGTCAGTGCAGAGAAACAGGTGACGCCATCTCTCTCCACTATATATGTCTCAGTGCTCATCACATGATGCTCCACATGAGCATGCCTATGCTACACCGATACAACCAACCACCTGGGTCGCCATCTTGGAAAGGCTCCCTTGAATGTCAACTCTTCACAATGACATACAATGGACCAAACGGCAATCTCTTAATTTTACTCCGAACAGTGTTTATCACAAACAACAAATGTAATACAGTCCATCAATTTCATAAAGAAGATAAACCGATCGCATGCAATAAGAATACTTTTACTCCCACCTCCTCCCGAGTCCATTTCTGCTTAAGATAAAGACAGAAGCATGTTCAAGACATTACACCCAGACCTCAGTCATCAAACAGAATCATCAAGTGCAGTCTGAGCCGAAGACGCAGGGCTGCTCTAGAGATCTTGCCCAAGTTTTGACTTCAAGAGGGGCAGGATCTAGTGAAGTGTGAGTTGATGAAACAACTCTCCTAAATTCCATACTCACCTTGAAATATCAAGAGGGCAGAGTCAAGTTACATTAGTGTTTAAACAGATGTTTGTCCAAGAGATCATGCCTTAGCAGGGTGGGGCTGGCCTGTAGAGCAGCCAGGGAGTGTCCGAAGGGCTGGTATGAGAGGTCAGTGTTTGGGTTGCTTTTTTGTGGCTATTTGTGGGCCTTGCCGGGGCTGGTTATTACTGCTGATTTGCTTGATATTAAAACAACATTGCCTGCAGCAAGCATAAATGCATGCAGTCTTCCATATTTTGCAAAACACTTATGCAGTGTCTTTACAAGTTCAAAACTACCCAATTTGCAGATATAAGCAACTTTTTTAGATTCCTAATTTACTAATTGGGGGGGCTTTTATTTAGGTGCTCTGGCATCTTTTCTACCCCAGTCCTTTTCTGCACCTAAGGTTCAGTGAGCAAGAGGTGGTGCAGTCAAGTGCAGTTTGTGTTTCAGCAGAGACAAGTTTCAAGTGTTGACGTAAGAGTAGAATGAGGAACATTTGGAAAGAAAAGAACACAAACCTTTAGTGGCAGATAAACTGCTAAAATAGCTATTAAACAAAGTAAAAAAAATTGGAAAATGTAGTGCCTGTCCAGATACTATGGCACCATAAATACAACAACTGTTAATTGTGTGTCTAGTTATTGAATGTTGAATTTGTAATGTACAAGAATAGGTTTATCTACTGTTACGCATCACAAACCACATATTACAGATGGGCCAGTGGTGATGGCTGCAGCCACATTTTTGACAAAGAAGACACTGCTCACTGTGATGCTGCCCATGGGCGGGTTGCCTCCATCCATATATGTCCCATGATATAGCTGATCTATTATAGAGCAATTAAAATAGGGGACGTCTGGGTCTTCTTCAGGAATACGAGGTTGGTGGGTCTCACAATTACTCCCCAGTCTGTTTAAGATGGCCACTGGTCCCACCTCACTAGGGTGGCAGGACAGAGCCTTGGCAGTTTAATTCCTGTCCCACCAAGTAATAATTAGGCCTGGGTGGTAAATTCCGTTCTGCTCGCAGAATTTGCGGAATTTGTGTAATTTTTCGTTCCGCGAAGAACGCAGAATTGCAAAAAACTTCGTGATCCGTGGCTCCGTAGAATTGTTTGCTTGTTTGCACTTTCATACTGAGTGTTTGCGAGATATTTCCCCCTGAGCACGCAAACAGCGTTCACGAACAGGAAAAAAACATCGTGAACGGTCGGAACAAGCAATTCCGCGTGTTTGCGGAACTATGCGTGGTCGCGGAGATTTTTTACCGTTTCGCGGAGCTTTGCATAGCGCAATTCTGCAAATTCCGCCCACCCCTAGTAATAATGAGTTGGATTATGGTAGAAAAGTCTATGTTTTTGAAATCGCTTGCCACTCGTGTTTCATCACTAGGGTCGCAATTACAAGTGGGATCCCCGAATGATGTACAGTTTCTCTCATTTATAAGTGGGACTTCCATGTAGAATTTTACCAAGCAAAACCCACATTCATACAGTTATTCCCCATTCCAAAACGATAAACTTCTAGCAGCTGGATTTATGTGCAGAGATACCGGCGAAGAATGTTATTTCCAGGAACATCGTATCTTCGCACAAAATCTACAAGACCTACAACTTGGGGCCTAAAGAAATATTTCCAGCCTTAGTTCATGATACTTTTTAAGTAATGGCAACTATGAATTTTGATGTGTTAGAATTTATTTCAGGTTATAGAAACTGAATAAAATGTTGAAACAATCATATATGTTTTTTGGGATTTATCGATTCATCCATAAGTACACCACAGCTGAAAATTTAATTACAGAAATTGTATTTATTGAAGTATTACATATAAGAAATATGTGTTCAAGATGCTCACATGAATATTTACTCAAAAGGGAAATTTTAATAAAAGCGATTACATGAATTCACTATTCTACCCTTTATAAGCTAATGACATGTACTCATCATACTACCTCATATGTACTCTGTACTCTTGAGAAATGGCCAAGATGTAAAATCTTAGTTTAGAGAAAAAGTCCGAAGGAAACTCCAATTGTCGAAATGTTAAGTTGATGCAATGCCAAAATGATAAGTACCTGATACATTATGGAAAAAGATTGCATTGGATTCAATATCAAACCCCGTCCCATGCATAAGCAGAACATTTGGGCCTGCAAAAATATTGATAGTCTCAACCTAGAGAAGGCCCTGAAAGATACGGTCCCAAGTCTCCCCAGTAATGTAGATGAGGCCACGGCGGCCTATGTGAATTGGATTGAGGCAGCCTGTAGCAAACTGGCCCCGGTCAAATGGAGTACCCCTAGGCGAGGACTCCCCTCAGCTCTCTGGTTCACCCACAACTTGCAGGAGCATAAAACGGACTGTAAGAGGTTGGAGCAGGCCTGAAGGAAAGGGTATAGCAGGGCTAATAAGGAAGCATTCAAAGCAAGCAGCACAATTTATAAAAAACTACTCCAGAAAGCAAAAAAGGCATTTTTTGCTGAACAGATCACTGAAGCCAAATCCTCTGCGAGGGAGCTCATCAGAACAGTGACTAATCTTATGAACCCCCCAAACCTATTACTCACAGTAGCCCAGCTCTCTGTGACGTACTAGCCTCTTTTTTTCTAAATAAAGTGGAAATCATCTTCTCCTCTTTCAGCAATCAACAGGGCGAGGTCAGGGAACTGGCAGTCAGGATAAAACCTGAGGCAGTCAACAATGTACCCACGTTAGAGAGTTTTACTCCATTGGAGATCAAGGAAGTTACCAACTTGCTGATGGGATGTCATTCCGGATCACCCCTGGACCCATGTTCGGCAGCAGTAGTTAAAAACTCCCCTGAGGTCATTGCCAACACCCTGACGCCTTTATTGAATCTCATATTGGAGGCAGGTCAGTATCCAACAGCATGGAAAATAGCCTCAATTCTGCCACTGATTAAAAAACCTAATCTGGAGCCTAGTGATCAGAATAGCTACAGACCCATCTCCCGACTTCCATTACGGGCAAAAATAATGGAGAAGGCTATTAATGTGAAACTTAGCTCGTTTTTTGAGAACAACAACACGTTGGATCCCTCTCAATATGGGTTTCGTGCGGGACATGGCACAGAGCTAGCACTGATTAAAGCCACAGACGAGGTTCGTGAGGTGGTGGACCAGGGAGGCTCAGCGATCTTGATCATGCTGGATCTGTCGGCAGCCTTCAATACGGTCCATCACGATGTGTTGATAGGCTGATTATCGAAGGCGGGGGTCCAGGGCAAGGCCTGGGACCTATTGAAATCATTTTTGGCTGACAGATTACAAACGGTGGATCTGGGGAGGGACAGGTCAGAGCCTTTCTCCCTTTCCTGTGGGGTGCCACAGGGATCGTCCCTTAGTCCGACGCTTTTTAATATATATGTGAGCCCGATGGCTGCGCTCATAAGATCCTTTGGTCTGCTATTAACATCTTATGCAGACGATACACAAATCGTGCTGTCCCTTCAGCGGGGCAAAGAGACTGGAATGGCCCCAAGATGTCACAACTGCATGAAAGCAGTAACTGGCTGGATGTCTGCGAACTGCCTGAAGTTCAATGCAGGCAAAACAGAGGTGATTATTTGGTTTCAGCAAGCTTTTTCCTCCTTAGAACTCTGAGGAAAAATTATTCCTAGCAGAGGAAAGTTTCAGAACAGTTGTCTCAGCCCTCATTCTGTCCCGTCTGGACTATTGGAACAGCCTGTATTTGAATATTCAAAAGAAACATCTCAACAGACTACAGATGGTGCAAAATGCGGCAGCCAGGCTGCTAACAAGCACACCAAGGTTCATTTCGGTTAGAAATGGCCTGTTATTCCTTCATTGGCTCCCGATAAAACAACGGGCCCAATTTAAAGCACTATGTACGGTTTTTAAGTCCCTGATGGGCAGTGGCCCGGAATACCTAAAAAAGCGCCTTCATTGGTATGTCCCTGGGAGAATGCTGCGCTCGATGGAAGCAAAGCAAGTGATCGTTCCAAGAGCAAAGAAGGCTAATTGGGGTAGTAGGAGTTTTATCCTAGGTGCCACCAATGCTCGGAACAACCTTCCAATGCATCTTAGGATATCCACGGATTTCCTTTCTTTCAGGAAGGGGCTGAAAACATGGTTGTTCTCAGTTTAAGCTCAGGGTCAGAGGTATACCAGTTACAGTGTTCAGCGCCAGGACACCTTTGGGTAAAAGCGCGCTTTAAAAGCCTAAATAACATAACATTATATAACATGCAAATAGTTCAAGAATTATGATTTCAAAAATAATAAGAATGGGATTTCATAATTTTATATTTATAGGGATATGGAAAATGTAAAGGATGAAAACTGGGTCTTGGTTTTCTTTTTTTCTATATCAATTGAGGCCCGCACTGGATGAAGAATAGGCGAAGGAGCTTAGCTGGAGGAGCCTTAACGGGAGAAATTGCTACATCTTTACAAAAATACCACAAGCCATACAATCTTTCAAGCCTGGGTATCCAGTAAAGGTACATGAGAGCCAGGTGGAAGCCAGATTTCAGGATAACCATTTAATATTTAATTTGTTCAGGTTAAATTCACAGTATGCAATTTTATTTCATGTGGATATGTCACAAGCCTGTCATGGATCCGACCCTGCTTGACCTCGACTAGACCACCCTCATTAAAAAAATCCACTCTAAACACTACATTATTAGCAGTGAAAGAGAGGTCCTCTTTGGTTCTGCCTAACGTCCTAGAGTCCTCTCTGTCACTAGCTGTCTATAGCACTATAGTATTTGTGTTCTCAACTGTAATTCTATCTCAGTTAATCATTGGTTTCTTGCAATGCACATGGCATAGCTCTATGTGAAAAAGTTAGGAGGTCATAGTCATAGTATTGCTCTATTTTATCGAAGTGTAGACTAGATACATATGGTGAGACAATCTTTCCAGACTGTTTTAGTTATTTGCACACTATGTGCATTTATAATGTATATATTACACATTTTAGCACTTATTCTTGAGTTAAAAATGCAGCACTATGTTATGCTATAACTTACAATTTTGACATTGAAGTTATCTATTAATCTATCTATCTACAGATATATATATATATATATATATATATATTCCTGCACAATGAGGGTCCTTCTGGGATCAGTCCCGTCGCCAGGTGGAGCGTCCTCCGGTAGTGACCCAAGCCGGTATTAAATTATATCAAAAACTTCAAATAATGACGCTCACTCGGGAGTCCATTGCAACCATAGAGGTTTAATAAAGTGAACCGCTACGCGTTTCGACACAGGAAGTGTCTTGATCACACGATTTTCACAGTGCTACGAGACTCGTATAAGTAAACAGGAAACATAGAAAAGGCACTACATTGGGAGCAAGCCCTTCCTGCTCCGTTTTTTGGCATCCATCTTGGAACAGTACCCACAGTTGGTATATAATGATACACAAAACGTATGATCTTGAACAAAATGCACATATTGATACATAATTATACTGTATATGCTATTGTCCTAAATTAAAAACGGTATAAGTACCCATGAGACAATTTCACAACGATGTTCAACCATGATTATACATGCCTGTGTATCGATTGCTTGAGCCTAATTAAAGTTCAAACATCATAGATTGTTTAACCGGCAAGTGCCCTTGCAACAATACTATTGTGTATAATCAATAGTATTGTTGCAAGGGCACTTGCCGGTTAAACAATCTATGATGTTTGAACTTTAATTAGGCTCAAGCAATCGATACACAGGCATGTATAATCATGGTTGAACATCGTTGTGAAATTGTCTCATGGGTACTTATACCGTTTTTAATTTAGGACAATAGCATATACAGTATAATTATGTATCAATATGTGCATTTTGTTCAAGATCATACGTTTTGTGTATCATTATATACCAACTGTGGGTACTGTTCCAAGATGGATGCCAAAAAATGGAGCAGGAAGGGCTTGCTCCCAATGTAGTGCCTTTTCTATGTTTCCTGTTTACTTATACGAGTCTCGTAGCACTGTGAAAATCGTGTGATCAAGACACTTCCTGTGTCGAAACGCGTAGCGGTTCACTTTATTAAACCTCTATGGTTGCAATGGACTCCCGAGTGAGCGTCATTATTTGAAGTTTTTGATATATATATATATATATATATATATATATATATATATATATATATATATATATATATACATAATACATATGCCAGATGGTAGTTAAAGTTAGGACCTAGTTTCCACAGGAAAAGCATTTTTTGTTTTTCTAATAACTTTGGCACTATTTGACGAATTTTCAAGAATGTTTCACAATTAGTTTGCTAGTGACTTCAGATGCTGCCTGGTTATTGAGGGATGATTGTTAAGGGGGCGCCGGTAAAGAGTGGGGATCCCAAAACACAATTTCATGATGCAATTTCCCATTGGGATTTTAGAAATGACCACAGCCCGTACTGCTGAACAAGTTTGGTAGAGAGCTAAATCTTAGTCCAGAAAGAGTGCTTTATGTAATTGGTGTAAATCTGTTCAGTTGTTTTGGAGCTGTTAAAGTAAAAATATTTTTGTATCTCTAGAGGTGCTGTTCCATCACGGTGGATCTGCGGAGCCGTGTGCCAACAGCAATGAGGTGATTGGATGGCTGTAACCTGAGAAGAAAGTTGCAACAACCATTATATGCATTGGGACTAGGTTCACTGGGTGCTAAATATAATTAGAGATAGTCTGTGCCATTGGACTGATGGAGGGTTCTGTGAGGGACCCCTCATGGGCAAGAAATTCTCTCCCCAATTTTCTTCGAGCACATGAGGGCCCCCTGATCCACCACTATGCTCAGGGCGGCCCACTGTGTGCTCCATGGCAGATACGCACATCCAGACCCCAATTATAAAAACACATACACCCACTCACAGACCCGCATATCTACTCACACACTTACTCACCCACTCACAGCCATACAGCCACTCACAGATCAACAACATCACCTACACAGCCACTCACCCAACCACTTACATACCCACTCACACACACACTCACCAGACCTACAAAACCAGTCACACATCCAGTCACAGACCCAGACAGCTACGCACACATGCACTCACACACCCACAAATCCACTCAAATACCCATTCACAGACTCCCACACCCACTTACACACCCACTAGCACACCCATACAGCCACTCACAAAACCACTCTCACACCCACACAGCCACTCACACACACAAACACACAAGCACACACTTAAGAAACCCACACACCCATAGAGCCACTCACACACCCACTCACAGACACAAAAAGACAGTCACACAACTACTCAGACCCACACAGCCACTCGCAGTCACAGAACCACTCACATACCAACACACCAACTTATACACCCATATAACCACTCCCACGCCCACTCAAAGACAGACAAAACCACTCACAGCCACTCACAGATCCACACAGTCACTCACACACGCACTCAGCCACTCACACACGCACTCAACCCCTCACACACCCAGTTACTCACACACCTATACAGTCACTTGGACACCTATATAGCAAATCACACACCCAATCTCAGACTCAAAATTTACTCACACAGCAACTCACACATCCACTCCAGCACCAATTTGCTTACTCACACAGCCACTCACTCACCCATACACACACACCCATATAGCGACCCACACAGCGACCCACACAGTAACCCACACACCCACACAGGGGCAGTGATATGATATGCTCATTGACATTGCAATAGTGCATGTTTGTAATGGATCAACTGATCCATAAAATGAATAGAAAAAAAGAAAGACTTGTTTCATTACATTTATAGAAAGACTACGTAAGTTACCTTACCTTGATTTTTTTAATTTTTAATTTACATTTTTAAAATATATAATAAGAATTAATGTATGAATAAAATGTATTTATATACTTGTGAAAATGTATATTAGTAAATTGACCTCACATATTGCATCACTCATGACATGGTTAGTGACATTACTGATGACATCACTGATGACATCATCAAGCAAAGTAAAATATTAAATATACTTCATAAAATACCATTTACATTTTGTTAAATAAGAAAAGGAGACAGATGAGAGACATACAGCACAGAGCTCACTATAACCATATCAACTACTACACTCACTTATTACCCAGGAGAAGGTTCTCAGCAGACAGTCCTGTCTCTTCTAAATGACTACTCTAAACACTAATGACCATAGTAAGATGTATAACCATACAGGCTAGTCTATCACAAACCACAACATCATTATCCGTCAACCTGGAAAGAAATTTTAGTGCAGACATCAGTTTTACACAAACCACTACAACACACACCCAGGAGAGAGGTCTTGGCGGACAGGCAACTTTTGCACAAACTACAAGTAAAATTCTTCTTTATCCTGGAGAAAGGTGTCAGCAGAGAGGTCAGTCTGTTGCAAACCACTGTTACACTTAGCCATCACTCTAGAGGGAGTCTTAGTGAACAGATGAATTTATTGCAAACTCCTACTACACTTATTCATCACAAAGGGGAGAGGTCTAAGCAAAGTGGTCAGTATGTCGTAAAACAAAACTATACTCAGCTATCAATTTGGAGTGAAGTCTCAATGCACAGATTAGACTGCTGCAAAGCACTACCATACACATACATCAGCAAGAAACATGTGTCAGCGTAGAAGCTAGTTTACTCATAAATAGTACAGCTTTAAATATGGGATCATAGGTCAGATGATGTATGTTAGAAATACTAACACTAAGTGTCAGAATCTTTTACGAAACACTCACACTCACTGGATTATGTCATCAGTAATGTCATTTGGGATGTCATGAGTGATTTCATTATTGATGTCTCTGACCATGTCATGAGTAATGTAATAGGAGATCATAAGCAGTGCAATGCGGGGTGGTAAGTTACAGTTAGCTCAGGTAACTATTAGGGGTGTGTGGAATTAGCAGAGTTTCTTTCCGCTGAATCACATGGAATTACATCAAAATCCCATGAGATTCGGCTGAATTCCGCTGCGGGGTGAAGTGAGCCTTTGGGGCTATATTCATAGTGCTAAATACACCCTCACGTCCAAAAATGGATGCAAGGATGAATTTTGTGCTATGAAAATAGCACAGCCAAACATACCGAGTGTTATGTAATGGTGTCTAAACTTTAGAAACCACTGCGTATCACTTAGCCCCCACCCCTTCTATGCTCTGCAGTGATTAAAACTTTTAATCACTGCAGAGTATGAAATGCATGGGTGAGTGGGATATGCAGTGGTTTCTAAGGTTTAGAAATCACTGCATATATCACTGGGCGCCCTTACAATACTCTGCAGTAGCTAAAAATATATTGCTGTAGAGTATTCAAGGGTACCAAGAAGTATGCAGTGGTTTCTAACTTTAGAAACTACTGCATAATTTAATTCCACTGACAGAGTGCCGGAATTTAATTAATCAAGTAATTCTCTGTTACAAGTGTAATGTGGAATTACTAAAATTCCATCAACTCCGCCAGTGGAATTAAAACCTCCCACTGGGCCTAGTAACTATAACTGCTGAATTTCTATGGTTTTGTGAGTGTAAAATCTAAAATTAACTATAACATCCCTGTAACCTTTGATTTTTTTCCAGTGAGTTTCTAACTTTTGAAATTCCATTTCCGAACTATAACGTCCCTGTAACCTTCATTTTTTTAGTGAATATATATATATATAGATACGGCAACAAATCCGCGCTACTAATACCAGGTACGCAGGGGCGGAGAGTTTATGTGCAGTGCGGGGGTGACCACGGAAGAATCATCAACATACCCGATTTGACCCCCTTTGCACAACGAAGTACTTTGCACTGTATAGTATGTCGGCTGACAATGTACGTGAACGGGAGGCTGCAGCCATGACCATGTTCTCTGACAGCCTCCCGATACCACTCAACATCCGCAAAACCCACAATGCGGATATAGATTAAATCGACAGTTCTCTTAAAGAAAAATATAAAGTTTTGGAAAAAAAGTTACGGAGTGAGCAGAGCAAGTGGTGGGAATCGAGGTCCCTCCAACGATATATCGACGTCAACAGAATTCCACGGGGATTGAGAATACTAACGGCCCCAAACTATGAAAATCCCAACCCGGAGCTCATGCGCGAATGGGCAGAAAGTAACTTAGAATCATCACAGAGATTGGTGTTGATTCTTATCAAATATGCTGACATTGACAGAGCGCAACTTCTGAAAGAAATAGCTGAAATCAATGAGGAATTGGACAAAATTGGGACCTCAGAGGAAAAAACGAAATTATTTAACGATATGACGATGAGACTTAAGAAAGAACAAGCGAAAATCATGGAAAGGAAGGCCTTTTAAATTTCAAAGAGATCGCAATGATTATCAACTTGGCCAGATCTTTACATTTGCAAGGAAATATGATGCAATTTGGGTTCCTAAAACTAAGATTGCACCGAATCCCAAAGGTCCCAGTAGAAATACTAATTTGGTTGATACCTCATACTCCGAATTAAGCTCAACAGGTGGCAGTGATTCCGATTCAGAGCTGCGCAATAGTTTGGCGGCGGGCCAGATATCCAAACCGTCCCCGGATGAAGAAATCAATTTTTTATGTGCCGAGAGGAGACAAACTCTTCGTCCGAGACGACTACAAAAAACTACGACGAAAGCGCGCCAACTACAGGCGCAGGCAGAGGAGCAGGACGAGGAAGAGGAGCCCAAAATCAAAACAAGAAGAGGGGAAGAGGCCAATGGATGAAAAAATGAGTCCTAATATGACCAGCAATAACACTATTGTAAACCTGACACAATTAAAGCTCACGGAGGATGAAGAAACTATTCTCAAACTATGACTTTCCTTTGCACCTCAAGTCAATTTTGATTATGCCGCCACCAGATTAGATATATACAAAACAGTAAGAAAACTAAAACTTAAGAAATGTCATATGTTGAAAAATTTCAAACAGAGTGTACAAGATACCAGAGGTGTCACTTTGTCCGCATCACAATCGGATGTCCCATTGTTAACGACAATGCAGGAACTATGGGACACGGAGGGAGCAGGCTATATACCTAATAGCACCAATGAAAATACCAGCAGTGTTAATGTGATATCTGGTACTAGCCAATTTACACCGATAACTCCATTCAGACTTCCTTCTACATTTAATCCCATCATGCCACGGGATTCACTCAATATTTTTCATGAGAATGTGACGGCCCAAATCAAAAATTGCATATTGAGACTCAGAGAAAACAACGTCGATACAATTATCAAACCCAACAATATGAGACTCTCATGCGTAAACTCAAGCAAGAAAAAAATGTCATTGTACGCCAAAGTGATAAAGGTGGAAATATCGTCCTTTTAACCAGGGATGACTACGATCGGGAAGCCTATCTACAATTAAATGATAGGGAGTGTTACATTCGAACTACCTCAGCGGCCATTGACGCATCTAATAAATAATTCTACTCTAAATTGGCGAGTTAGAAAAGAAAAAAGCTCATTTCGGAAGCTGAATATAACTTTATGAAAAAAGACAATCCTGTCATCCCCACAATAGATAGTGCCATCACTAAATCCATGGGTATGAATAGAGATGAGTTACTGGGTCGCAACAAAACAGTGGCGCATATACCAACGGAGTTGGATGTTCTGACAGCAAGGGACAAAAATAACACAACCAATTCTTTCAGAATCATCATGGGACCTAGTAGACAACATTCACGCCTACATAAGATTGTTAACTACAACTGGCCCATTATACTTAGTGCCCCTGTTATAGGCCCATGCCTCCTTTGAGAGTATCTATTACACATAGCAGGGCTCCGTCAATGAGAGATTGCTTGGTCAACACAAACCCTGAAGTGATTGATAAGACCTCTTGGTTACAAACCAATAGTGGGTTTTACAAATGCAAGACTTGCAAGGCCTGCCTTCATGGGGCAAACACAAAGTCTTTCACAGACCCTTTTAGTTGCAGGCAACATAAGAGTAACACACTTTTAAGCTGCAAGACTGAGTATGCAGTTTATGTGCTCACATGTCCATGTGGGCTTAGATATGTAGGCAGCACTAAACTGGCTGTACATAAACGCATTCTACAACATCTCCGAGCAATCTCAAACCAAGATAATACTTATCCGGTTGCCAGGCATTTCAGAGAACCACACAATAGTGATAACAGTTTTCGCAGGAAGAGGTTAGGCGTGCTATCTTAAACTGCAAGAAGGGTAAGGCAACCCGCCCAGATGGCTTGCCATCTGAAATCTATATTGCCCTGGAGAAAATAATCCTCCCTTTTCTTACAGCTTTGTTCAATCAGATTCTTCGGGAAGGTTAGTCTCCTCCTATTTCATGGAATAAAGCTTCCATAACCCTCATATTGAAACCAGGAAAGCCAGCTTCCTGTTGCGGCTCATATAGACCGATTTCCATCTTAAATTCTGACTATAAAATCTTTACGTCAGTTTTGGCAGATAGGCTGGAGCAGTAGTAACGGGGGTCTTACATCCAGATCAGAAGGGTTGTGAGGGGCCGACAGCTGCATGAGTTGACATATGATCTTATAGCAGCCATTGATATGGCAACTATAGAATCTCTCCCACTGGCTGTACTTACATTGGACGCCACCAAGGCCTTCGATACGGTGAATTGGGTGTACCTGTCGAGGGTCCTGGGTAGGTTTAACATCGGGGAGAGATTCCGGCGAGCTGTGAGACTCCTATATCAGAATCCTTCAGCTTCTTTGTTGGTAAACGGAGAGTTGTCCATGCCATTTAACATTTCGCGTGGTACGCGTCAGGGCTGCCCTCTTTCCCCCCTCCTATTCGATTCATATATTGAACCCTTCGCTCAACGGCTGAGAGATGAGCGTAATATTAAGCCCTTCACTTATGGGGGGTGGGGAAAGAAGGTAGCCCCCTACGCGGATGATATTCTCGTCTTTTCCTCAGAGCTATATACGGCTTTCCCCTCAGTGATTGCTTTGGCTCTTGATTTTGGTAAAGTATCAAGTTATGAGATTAATGCCTCCAAAACTGACATCATGGTTTGGAATGATCCTGAACCTGTGGCAGGGGCTCAGTTGATCTGTAGTTTGCGGTATTTAGGCCTTAATATTGTCAAGGATATAAATAAACTTGTATTATTAAGTTTTTCCAATGTTGCCAAGGAATGTCGAAGACTTATGTGATCTTGGTCTTCACTTCCTCTATCAATTTTGGGCAGAGTAAACTTAATAAAAATGTTTATTTGCCAAAAATATCTTTTTTGTTTAACACCATTCCCCTATTTTTTTTAACCCTCTTTGATAATTCAACTTCAGAGTGATATTAGTTCTTTCATTTGGAATGACCATACACCCAGGATTGCCTGGAAAAAACTTAGGCGGCGTAGAGAGAAGGGGGGCTTAGCGGCGCCTGATATACAATTATATGCATGGGCATTTCAACTCTCCCATGTCAGGATGCTGCTAAAAATGCCCACAAATTCTGGAATTGGATGTATGTTTGCAGCATTACTTAGTGGAGAGGGGTGACCCAGCAGGGTTTTTTGTTTGAATTTGGAGATCCGAAATTTTTTAAAAAGGTGAAATTGAAGATGTTGCGAGACATGGCAAGAACATGGGGCAAACTTAGGTGTCCTTTAAAGATTGGTTATTTTACAAGTAGGTCACCACTGTGGAACTCACCGGGTAGCCCAGATTGGCTTTTGGATAGTCTTGCAATACCATTGAGAGAGGCAGGTTTGGAGGTCTGGGGGGATTTATTTGTTGAAGGTTGTTTGCTTCCATGGGAGGCTCTGCTAACTAAAATAGGGCCGGGATTCTCTAGGTTTAAGTTCCTTCAGATTGCAAGTTGGGCACCCTCACAGATCTCCGCTAGGGGTAGATGCGTGTTAGGAGGAGATAGTAATCTAGTGACGCAGTTATTGGATAAGCCACCAGCAAGAAAGGAGGTTTCACTATGGTATGAACTTCTACTAGAAGAGAAGGATGGCGAATTCCAACTGCCGGAGTTGTTATGGGCTTCCACCATTACTGACCAGAACATTGAGAATCTGTGTTTTACATCTTTTAAGATCATGTGGGATATAGTGAAACCTGCTTGGCTTCGAAGGAACCATCTTTTTACCCTACATAGGGCCTACTTTTCGCCACAGAGACTTTCAAAATTTTCTAAGGACTCGTTAGTGGCATGCCCTAAATGTGGACTGTTAGCTGCCTCAGATATACATATGTTCTTTGAGTGTTCCCTTCTGTCCCCCTATTGGAATGCGATAAGTCTATCACTTTCAACTGCTTTGGGTTTTGAAGTCCTGATAACCTCTCCTCTTGTAATTTTTGGAGTCTCACCTGAGGTTCGGGGTCCTGCGAAAAATCTTCTCTTCTACTGCATATTGTTGGCAAGAAGAGAAATTTGTAGAAAATGGAAGGACCCGACTCCACCTACCTTGCTGGACTGGCGCACTTCAGTTCTACAAACCTCTAAAGTTGATTTAATAAGAGATGGTAACCCCAACAAGAGAAGTTTTTGGCTTCTGTTGAACTGGGCGTAATTGGTACATCGGTCGGTGGGTTTTTCTTTTTTTTCCCCCATGGTCCAATGATTAAGCTGCTTGGGGAACTCTATGTGCTATATATCCATCAGGGCATTCTCGATAATAGCAATGGGTATTTGACTGCAGCAATATAACCCCTTCTTTCTCCTTGGTTGTCTTGGGGAGGTGCTATGGAAGTAATGAGACAATACTGAGACGCGATATCCTACAAAAAGGTTTGCGACTCTATCAGTCTCTCTGCGACAGTACGTCTCTCTTCTTGCGCCTCCATATGGTAACCAAGGGCGAAAAATGAGGACCAAAAAAAAAAAGAAAATAGTGATAACAGTGGCCTCAAGTATTATGTCATGGATTCCATTGCACCCAGCAGGAGGGGCGGTGACAGAGAGTCCAGTCTACGCAGATTAGAGACACAATCCAATCCAATTAGATTCTAAGTCCCCAGCAGGCTTAAATATTACTGAGGATCTCCACACATGTCTCGGTTGAAGATTATCTTATGTAGTCCTGTGTCATGCATCATTCTGTTCAAGGCCTTTAGCATTGTTTTTACTCATTTTCCCAGTCTTTGGCTATTTATGTATTTCTTGTGACATCAGGGTATCTGTTTGTAAATGGTATTGGCTTTAAATAATTATGGTGTTATATATGGATGAATGTTATCATTATTGGGAGTTTTTTATCGGTACAAATTCCCTTGGGTTATTGGAATCATGCAACATTTTATTGTTGTGTTCATAACTTATTTATTCCTCTATTTATATATATGTATTTAATATATTTATGTATTTATGCATCTATTTATTATGCACGTCAGTACTGTATGCAGAGCTATGCACATTGGGACATGGTTCCTGTTTCATTCTTCGCATATTTATATTTAGCCAATATTTGATGGGGTATTTGGGTCACAATTGCAGCTCCCAATTCCGCCTTCCCACCTTATGCTTAGCTCAGCTGTTCCTTTTCCAAGATGATTTTTACAGGAATACACACTTTGACATCTGAACTGTCCATTTTTAAGTGACGTTTTCTCTTAAATATTCACTTTTTGAACATCACTGCAACACTTCATATTTATTCACAGTAGGGAGATGTCGATTTTCCATACGAACCAATTTTTACAACAAAACTTTTTTTAATTTTGATATTTACAAGCTGCTATTTGACTAGTTATTATTTATACTAGTCACTTATGAAAAAGTATTTCATGTTACCGTATTTTGGCCATGCATTTAGGCATTGATTGTAGCTTGGGTAGCTCAACACGCCTACTGTTGTCATCAGTAGCTGTTCTTTACATTAAGTACTCTGATGTTCAATTCATTAGGATTGTCAAATCAATGTAAATATCGATTTTATTGCATTGCTTTACATATTCTATTTTTGCTAGTTACATCAGTATTTTTTAGCAATTCAATATGTTATTGCTTCTTGTCCGATATGCAGTATTTCTTCAGTTGCACTGAATGTGTCTCCCACGTGATGTTTAACTAATTTGCACTGTCACTTTAAATTCTGCACTCATTGAAAGGTACATTGTCATGTGAGCAAGGCTCGGAGGAGCCAAAACGTTATGGCTATTTACTTCAAATAAATTAATTTTGCACTTACTTGAGATTCGTGTCCGATGTTCGCCAATGTATGGAGGAGTCCTGCAGCCTCAACGCGGTAAAAAGGATATATATATATATATATATATATATCACTGAAAAAACCATAGGTTTCACACACGTTATAGTTACGAATTAGCATTTAAAAAACCTTGCAAATTCACTTAAAAAACCATAGGTTTCACACATGTTATAGTTAGCTGGACATTTCACTCGTAAAAAACCAATTAAATTCCCCCGTTATAGTTAGTGCAGGCAATTATAACTCACGCGACCGCAATCCTTTGTTGATGACGTCAGATATTACATCACTGTATTTAGACACTTATTTACCCATGTCTTCTTCCATTAATCTTTAGCTATACATATATTACAAATATTTATTTTTCATAAAGACACATATGTCATCAGTGATGTAATATCTGATGTCATCAGCAGAGGATTGCGGTCGTGTGAGTTATAGTTGCGACAAATAGTGCTAATTTAAAGCAAATTTATTTAGTGATAAAGCAAGTCTCAAAAAGCAGTGGGAACGCATAGTTTTTAAATATTAAACACATAAAAAACTGCCGTACTTGATTAATATGTTCAACAGTTACTTCAATGTGCAAATTGTACAACGCGACAACTTCAGCCTTTAAAGTGTGTGCTTGCCCAATGTCTTGCACTGCATGCGGCATCAACTTTGGAAGAAAATGCTCAAACCAGGCTTCAGGAAGGACCCACAGCTGCTGATTGCAATTAGTCATATTAAAATATGTTAAGACATGTCATAAGTAGGATGAAAAATGTGTTGACTCTCTAAAAGGGAACACGTAAAAAAAAGTCTGTGATTACCTATAGTGTGAGCGCCGGTATTTTGGTTTCTCTCTGAGATGTAATTGCATCCAGATATATAACACAACAACGGACCTACACCTAAAACCTGTCAGTACGATTGACTTTGTCAGTGTTTTTTAGCTGCTTAACATAAATGAGTAAACAAAAGGAGATGATGGACGGACTGCTGAAACTTTTCAGACACTCACCCCCAGTCACTATTAGATTTGGGTTGAATCCATCATCGTTCTTTAGCTCACTTCACCACCCCAATTCAGATCCCATTAATTTACAAATCAGTCTTGGCCCTGTATCTCATGGGAACAGTCCAGACCGGAACTGCCAAGCCAAGTCTTCTCTGGACCGGAAACAAGCATCCTAGGACCGGTTTTGGGGTAACACCCCTCATCAGCCAGGCTAGCTTGAACCCAGTTGTAAAGTGAGCACGGTACCCATGTCTGGGCATACCCTGCCAACTTAGGGCAAACAAAGAAAACACAAGGAGATGTGGACGGAGGGTTGAAACTTTTTAGGGCGAGAGGATGTAGCCTAATACTAGAGCGGTTGACCCCGATGCCGGGGTAATGGGGTTCAAGGCTCAGCAACGACGCTCAACATTCTGTGATTCTGGGAAAATCACTCAATGTCCCGGTGCCTAACAAAAATGAATGTGTCTGTAACGAAACTGGTGCTCATGTAAAGCGCTCCGATACCTTATATCTTTGGGTCTAATTTGCTCTGAAAAAAACTCTTAAAAAAACAAAACAAGTGAGCAAGGTGCCCATGTCTAGGTGTACCCTGCCAACTTAGGGTGAACAAAGGAAACACACGGAGATGATGGACGGAGCTCTGAAACTTTTCAGACACTCAACCCAATCTCCATTCGATCTGGATATAAAATTAGTTTGGAGGTTTGTGATGAATTACGTATTGAGAATCATATGTAAAGTTATGAATCCTATGTCTACGAATATCCTAATGTAACTACTTCAATGATCTATATTTAATTTAAAGCAATACCGAACTCTGCTTTACTCTATTTCGTAGCTGCGTTTGTGAGCAGAGACATTAGATTAGGGATACCCGATTCATTGATTAAGTAACAACAATCACTGCTTTGCATTGTTTCCTTCGTTACCTATAGGCTTTATTGACTACATAAGCATTTGTGAAATGGCCTTAGAGGATTGCTAGTTGATAAAAAACCAGGCAAGTCCTGGAACTAACAGATAGCTATCACTGGGAATTAAGAAGTCTAGTTTCTACTAGAAATGAATTGTTTTTTTTTTCATCAATGGTGAGAGGTTAAATTAAAATAATGTACACAAAATATATTAACCTGAAATAAAAGAAGAACAATTCCACAATGTTTCAGAGCATTGTGTAATGTGTAACTAATTTTTTTCTCACAATACATATCAATGCACAATAAAAACATGCATTTTATGTAAAGAGAATAGGTATTTATTTGCATACTGATAATTTAATACAGTTAAAACGATGAAGTAAAAAGAAAACTATTGGGTCTTAACCTCATCTGGGTCATGATATAACTGTCCTTAAACATAAAAAAAGAAAAACTTTTTGAAGCAGTTGATGAAAGAAATGCACTGTATCATAAATGTAAATGCCAGCATCTGTAAAGCGCACAGCTACCTCCGGAGAGGTGTCCCGGCGCTGAAATCAGGTACCCTAGCCGCTGCGCCACACCTCTTCCACCATAGAATTTCGTATTAACTTGTACATGCTTGTGACTGTTAGAGTATGTCTCCTATGTTTTTGATCACTTCACCTGACCATAAATACGTACACAAGATGGTGCAACGCATCGTAAGCAAGGCTGGTTTCAAGCCAAAACACGCTCATGCCACTGCTGTTCCATTTTTAATAAACCACTTCACACCGCATGCCCTTCTCCTTTGATTTTGGAAAATCGTTCGTCTATGTTATGGTGTCATACTGTCACTTTTCGGCACTGCCAATGATCTGAACGCGTTCCAGCAGCCACTAAGCAAGCAAATATATATATTTTCACAGAAAAAACCATAGGTTTCAGATGTGTTATAGTTAGCTGGCCATTTCACTCGTACAAAACCATAGAAATTCCTCAGTTATAGTTAGTTCTGCTAACTATAACTCGCACGCCCGCAATGCACTGCTGATGATGTCACATATTGCATCATTCATGACATGGTCAGTGACATCACTGATGACATCACTGATGACATCTCAAATGACATCACTGATGACATCATCCACGTGAAAATCTGATACACCTCATCATACACAAGTATAACCTTTCATCACTCGCTGTAAAATACAGAGTACCATATTTGAAACCCTTGACACACCTATACCAGTTACTACATACCCACTCACTGATTCCTAAGTCTACACACACAACTACCCATTCAACAACAGAATCATTTATACATGCAGTCACTAATTAACAGAACACTATCAAATGCACTTATACACATATATAGACATTGACACATCAGCAGTCATCTTAGTCGGTTATGCAGTCATCCTACTCACTCATGAAAAAAATGTATCACACTTACATTTACTCACTTACACAATTATCCAACAACACCTCATTTATTAAAACACATAGTAACTCATAGTTAATATGTTAAAAAATCACCATTACAATTATACACTCATTCATATAGTTACTCTCACAACCACTGACTCTTACACATACTTATTTATATACACCAACTCTCACATACAATGCCTTTTATTTTTTTACTTTGTTGAAGATGTACAACTAAAACATATATTCGCTCACCAACAGACAAATAAATACAGTCACCCAAACAACTGTTTCCACATGCACTCTTAAACCTATACACCTAGTCAATCAACCATTCACACACCTATGCATAGAGTTACACACACCCCATCCAACCACACACAAACTCAATGTCCCATACAAATACTCACCCAACTAATCAATAACTAATATACACACTCATGTAGTTAGTGACCAACTGATGCAGCATGTTATACAACAACAGAGACAGTGCTGCACACATTCACATAGTTTAGTTACTAATCCATTCATTAAGTGAGACACTTTTAATTACTCACTTAAACAGACAGTCAGACAGCTACTAAATCCTCCATCCAAACAGTTATATATCCACTCAATCTTCAATACAGATTGGTATATATATAAAACATATTTAAACTAAACCACATTCACTGGATGATGTCATCAGTGATGTCATTTGAGATGTCATCAGTGATCTCATCAGTGATGTCACTGACCATGTCATGAATGATGCAATATGTGGCATCATCAGCAGTACATTGCGGGCGTGCGAGTTATAGTTAGCAGAAATAACTATAACGAAGGAATTTCTATGGTTTTGTACGAGTGAAATGGCCAGCTAACTATAACACACCTGAAACCTATGGTTTTTTCTGTGAATTTCTAAAGTTTTTTAAATGCTAATTTCTAACTATAACATATCGGAAACCTATGGTTTTTTCAGGGAATATATTACCTACTGGCGGTCGCCAGTAGGTAGTTATAGTTAGGACCCCTTTTCCATAGGAAATCCGCAACATTCTATTTTGAATAACTTTGGCGCCGGTCGACGAATCCTCGCGAATTTTTCAAAATAGGTGGGGCGCTACGCTCCGCTCCTACCCTTAAAGTCTCGGGGGGATTCATCAAGCAGGGGCTGAGATAAAAGGGGGGTCCCAAAACGCATTTTTCCCATGCATTTTTCCATAGGACCTTTAGACAGGGCTACAGCCCGAACGGCTGAACAGATTTACTTGAAATTTGGCAGAGAGGTAGTCCTCAGGTCAAGGAAGTGCCTTTTGTAGGTTTGGTGTAAATCTGTTCAGTATTTCCTGAGAAAATAGCATTTAAAAGCATATATATATGTGGGCGGAGCCTAACCACACATCTCATCCTGAGATCTGATTGGCTGTCAGCACTTCATCCAAGAAGTGTTGGCAGCCATCTTGGGACCAATATACATGATAGCACCTCATTAAAAAGCATTGCAGTTAATAGAAGGTTTTAAGACTTTAGTTACATTATAAATCATTTGTTGATGGTACCATACTAATTTTAGGAATTGTGGTATGTTCTAAGGTGATTTCACCATGTGAAAAAGCCTTCTGCTGGGATATCATGATTGAGAGAAAAATATTTTCTCATGCTTTTACCACAGAGGTTTGGAAGGTGATCTATAAGCTAAACTGAGAGCTTATTTTCTGTAAATTCACATTATCTTTCTCAGTCATGTGAGAATGAAGTCTGACATTCTCAGTAAAACATGTACATCCAACAAGGGCAGAGACTGTCAGTTGATTCCTTTGTGTTCTACTGCAGCTTCCCAGAGTGTTCCAAAGAACTACTAGAGCGCTAACAGTCCTACCTATGATAAACGTATGGCACACCTGAAGCCATCTTGCTTGGAATAAAGTGGTAACTCTTAAAACATTTAATTTCAAAAGGAACAAAATGAGGGGGTTCATTTTTCCATAAAAAGTATGATTAGTGCTGCAGAAAGAAAAATTAGGGCACATTTTGAGTGACTTCTCAAATCCTCTTCTATTTCATTAAAAAATTCTGACATGCAGACTGAAACATGAACTTTCAATACCAGCAGCAGTTTTCCCTGGTGAGCATTAGCTTTACTACAGTTATCTAATGAGCAAAAAGAGTGCTAACATTCTGAATTTATGGCAAATGTGTGACACATCTGAATGCCTTCTTGATGGAATCAAAGTAAAAAACTGAAAGTATTTCCTACTGAGGAGACTGCAGTAAATGAGGAAATTAGGAAACTTCATAACAAATAAGTCTCCCAAGATGGCCACCAGAGACAAAAGAGCCCAAATGTAGCCCAAATATCACCCAGATGTAGCCCACGTATAGCCCAATGACAGAATGTCCCAGAATGTTCTTAAAAACAACTAGAGCGCTTACTGTCTTCATTATGACAAAAGTATGGCACACCTGAAGCCATCTTGATTGGAATAAACTGGTAACACTTAAAACATTTAATTTAAAAAGGAACACAATGAGGGGGTTCATTTTGCCATAGAAATTATCATTAATGCTGAAGAAAGAAAATGAGGGCACATTTTGAGTGACTTCTCAAATCCTCTTCTATTTCATTAAAAAATTCTGACATGCAGACTGAAACATGCACTTTTAATACCAGGAGCAGACTTCCATGGTGAACAGTAGTTTTACTACAGTGATCTAATGAGCAACTAGAGTGCTAACATTCAGAATTTATGGCAAATGTGTGACATATCTGAATACCTTCATGATGGAATCAACGTAAAAAACTGAAAGCATTTCCTACTGAGGAGACTGCAGTACATGAGGAAATTAGGAAACTTCATAACAAATAAATCTCCCAAGATGGCCACCGGAGACAAAAGAGCCCAAATGTAGCCCAAAATCACCCAGATGTAGCCCAAATACAGCCCAATGACAGAGGTGTGCAAAACACTTATTATTTAGTGTTTTTGCAGTGTTATATAGTGCAGACTTGTCAGGTATTGGAGTGCTTTACATGAGCATTGGTTACATCACACAAGCACATATTCATTTTGGTTGTAGACATGGGGAGACTAAGTGATTTGACCAGAATCACAGAATGTCGAGCTGAAGCAGAAACTTCAACCTGGTTCCCCAGTTGCAAAGTCTGCAGTTCTGGAAGTAACACCACATCCTCTCCCCTAAGTGCAACATTTAATCAAGTGGTCAACTGGATAAAAAAACATAAAGATAACAAATAATTTAAAAGTGCTTTGTCGCTATTTGAAAACTCAGACAAAATGTCCTTATTTTAGTCTTTTAGAGCACTAACCATAATTTTGATGCCAATAAGACCCTCTCATATATGTAATTTCTAAAGGAAATGCTCTAGGTATTACAGTTTTGATTACATCAAGATGATGTCAGGCGTTCCACACTTTTGTAATAAATATAGAATGTTAGCAATCTAGTTGTTCATTGGGATACTGTTGAGAGGCAAAGGCCAGGGGCACGGACTCTGAAAATTGAAGGCAGGTAGGAGAGTGCAAAGGCAACAATTTAACCACACTGAGCAGGCAGGAAGGGCCGTGGAAGCACAACAGACTATGGAGGGCAGTGGAAAGGGGGGCAGGGGCAACAAACCAACAATACAGGACTTGCAAGAGAGGCTGTTGGAGGGAAGATCTATTACGGGTCAAGGAAGCTAGAGGCGGTCCCCAGAGCCCCGGGAGCCACCACAGAACTGAGCAGGAGAGTGAGTCAGGGACAAAAGGGGCACCTTAATTTGAGCCGGGGTGCCTAGGAACGCTTGCTCCAAAAATGAAGAAAACAGACATATGAGACATGGAATTGGTGGCAGAATACAATGGCAGTTTAATGAGAAGATACAACTTCAAAGAAACCGCAGAATAGAGACATAAAGTACAAAATACAGAATCCAGATAATCATACAGCTGTCATGATATTCTCTGTATCTCAATTAATGTACTGACAGAGAGAGAGAGAAAACACATCTATAAATGCATCATGAGAAACAAGTTACACCAAGGAAAATGTTACCTAGGAACACTCACGTTTACTCTTAGAGCAAGCATTCCTGCAATTACAATACAAAATCTTTTAAATGCAAAAGTAAAGAGAACAATGGTTAAACATAACATGACATTTCATATAGGTAAAATAGAATAAGATACTTCAAGCAAAGCAGAGCAAGACATTTTAAGCAAAGGAAGACAAGAGCTCCCAGCTCTTGGGGAAAACCTGCACAGCCTGTTAACCTACATACAAACGGCGAGGTAGTCCGTCGATATCTGTGGGTGCTCCCTTTTTATATCATTTTGTGGGCTCCTTTGCACGCTACATCTACCTACGTATGCTACCCAAAAGCTTCGTCTGCAGATTTTACCAGACATTTCGTCATTTACCCACTTAATGCTGACAATGGACTGGGTGAAAAGGTCAGTCTCTCAGGCCAATCGCTTATCGTAAGTTCCATAGAGCAAGCAGAAAATAATGGGTATTGTATGGGAATTCAATATATTCATGTACAAAATCTCCTCAGTTCTCCTAACTTGACGCTCTGCGGTTGCCACTTCCTTAAAAGCGGGAAACCTGCCCAGGAAGCAAGTACCAGTCCAGGATGCAGCCTACTGTATGTCGACAGCTTCAGTGGGATGTTGAACTTTGATACCGAGCACGGAGCACTCGGGAAGGGTGGGGGCTACTAGTTTGGAGCAGAAGGCCTCGCAGACCTGCCTTCAGACTGCTATACACTAAAATTGCAGAGCTATGGTCAATTTAACAAAGAGGCCTACACTTTATGCTGGCTGAGTGGTAAGGATGTCTCAGGATAATTATATAGCAACACAGGACCCGCTGGTCAATTTAATACGGCCTACAAATGCGGCTGGCAGGGCAAGGACAAGGGTCTCATACTTCAGGTGTGGACAGAACGGGCCAGGGGCCCCCTGTGATACAAAATCTACCCTCCTTCAAGGCTGTGGCAATGTAATAGACCATTGTGGGCAGAAGGAAGAGGCAATGGTAGTACAACCATACATGCCAACAGACCCGATTCAGCCAGGAAACGTCCAATGTTTTTAAGCTCAAATGGGCTTTATTTGATCTGTGTCCTGTCTACAATATCCTCTTTTTCAATGTAACTCAAAGGGGAAAATCAATACCCCAGTTTTTTTTCAAAATCTCCCTCTTACCAAGTTCAAAATGTTCGCAAGTATGGTACATTGGATCATGGAAGGAAATGGGATAGGGACATGGACTTGGATAACAGAGGACAAGAGGGACATGGAGAGGTGCACCAAACTGACCCTGCAGGGCAGGCATCAGGGTTTGCAGCAGCACAATACACCACACAGGGCATGCAGGACGGGAGTGCAGCACAACAATCCATAGAAAGCAAGAGGGAGGGGACAGGACCATGCACATGGACAACAGAGAACAGAGGGGCAAGAGGCAATGGTAGCTAGCTGACCATAATGGACAGACAGGAGAGAAAGCTGCAGCATTACAGACCATAAAGGGCAGTAGGGACGGATCAGGGGCATTACAATGGAACAGACAAGCCAGGAGGGAGGGAGTAGGGGTCTTCACATGTAAACAGAGGGCTGGGGGCAAGGGGGCAGGGCAGGAGTAGCAAGATAGCCATGGAGGTCAGGCAGGATGGGCACTAGAAGCAAGACACACCATGAAGAGCAACAGTGAGACTGTGATGGCATACACACAGACCATGGAGGGAAGGTGGGAGGGGGTCAGGGGCAGCTAACTGACCACACAGGGAAGGTGGGAGGGGCCATGGCAGCACAGAAGACCAATGGCTATGATGGGCAAGAAGGAGGGTGCAGGGGCATGCACAAAGGACGATGGAGGATAGAAGGGAGGGTCAGGACCTGTGCACAGACAAGAAAGTTCAGGGGAAGGGACCTCACAACAGACCACACGGGGCAGGCAGGAGGAGCAGTTGCAGCACAACAGACCAGGGAGGGCAGAAGGGTGTGGCAGTACAATGGACCATGTAGGACAGGATGAAGAGGATAGGGGCATGGCATGTGGACAGGCAGGGTGGAGGTGGCAGGGACAGGTTACAGTCATCTGACAATGCTAGGCAGGTGGGAGGGGAGTGGCAGCTCAACAGAACACTCAGAGTAGATAGGAGTGGCAGGTCCATGGGACATGGTGGGCAAAAAGGATGGAGCAGGGGCATGCACAAAGACATCGGAGGGCAGGAGGAAGGAGAATAGGGGCAGCAAGCTAAGCACAGAGTTTAAGCAGGAGGTCAATGATGGGGCATAGAATTGGGCAATGGAGGGCAGGAGGAGTGGACTGGTACATCATACTAAATTGAGGGCAGTGGCAGCACATCAGACCATGCATGGCAGGAGGGAGGAGGCTATTCCATGGATTCACACAACAGAGGATAGGGAGGAGGGGGATGGGGCAGCAAGCTAACTGTTCAGAGAAGGCGGGTATTAGGAACTTTATTGTTTTTAAAACATTGAGTCTGTGCGAACTACTTAAAATATGAACAAGTATGCAGCATAATCTCACTTTTATTCAGGAAGAAGAGGACGTTTGTGACTGTGACTCCGGGCTCACTTGGCAGAAACACCCCCTGACCCTCCACCCCCTATCGCAAAATGTAATGCCCGTGAAAAGGGTAGGTGAACACAATGTTATATAGAACATAGTCCTGAGAGCACGATTGAAAATGAAAACTAGATATAGTGTATGGTATAAACTATGCACCAAAAAGTGTGATATAAGATGAACCGGGCGTGAAATATAATATGCAATACATTGTGCGCAATGACAGATTCATTGGAGAGCGCGAGATAGCACAGGCACTAGCGCGTGCTATGCGATATGCGCCTTGGAGTGTAATATGCACAGGGCAGTGTTGTGTAACCTAACTAGTCTCTAAAGTTGTAATATAAAATATGTGCTGGGGAGTGTAACGTTGCATATGCACTGTGACACAGATATGGATCGCAGATTGTAATATGTATGGCATAGCACTGTGCGTTATAACATAGGCATCGAGGAAGGCACGTTAGATGGGGCAATATAACCCGTGCGAAGACAAGTGTGGCATGACATATTCACGGGGTGGTGTTACAGTGCACATGGGCTAGAGAGTGTCATAGCATATGCACTAGCTAGTGGAATACAACACAGAGGTGTGTGGCACTCGGCAGGCAATGGTGGGTGTAACACAGCATTGGGCTCTGTCAGGAGCACGCTGTGACTCTCAAGTGATGTTCGTCCCCTTTCCAGAGAGTAAAATAAAAAGTATTACACATCCGGCAGTGGATGTGTGTTTTATTAACCGTGAGGGGGGTTTCTTGCATAGTTTTGGTCGAATTTTTGTCGAATCCCCTTTGAATGGCTTGGTGTGCATGTGTATTAAATGTGCCCGTCAATAGCTACCCATGTTTGTATAAATAAACGACAAGGGTGTCTACCGGGATTAGGCACGGTAGGGCATCAGACATGTCAGAGCTTCACTAGTAGTGTAAATACATTCCACGTGGATTCATTGCATGCATAGTCGCCTTTTAATGAATATCCCGCAAATCGTCATGGTGATAGGTACGTACGGTTTGTCCAGCATGTCCTAGGTGTGTCTATAAATAAATATTTTTTTAAAATAATAAAAAACAGTGGCCGGCCCTAGGGATTGGGGTCAAAAAAATATAATTAGGAGACAGGCCCTGGGGGATGGGGTCATCAGGGCCAATAAATTAGAATAAGAAGGGGAACCACACAGCCCCCATTCTTAAAAAATTAAAATAAATAAAAGACTGGCATCGTGCCGGAGGCCATGCCCCCTCCGTGCAGCACTCTGCAAACGCGCCCCCAACAGGCATCTCCAGTATGCGCCAGGGAGCTGCGCTGCAGACAGGTGTTCTGAGGCCAAGCCCCTTTTTACACCTCTCTGCAACGCAGCTCTGTGGCGCTTACTGGAGGTACCTAGTTGTCTAGTTTGACCCTAGGGACCCTTAGGATTCAAGGGGACTTAATCTCTCAACTTAGAACAGCCACAGGGCGCGTTTACACAGTGGTGAAGGGAGGGGACGGGGCCTGAGGTGACGTGTGCAAACACGCACTATGGCACGTTTTAAATTGGGGATATAATTTCCCTTCAATACTGAGGGCCCCTGGGGGCTAACTAGCCCACCAAGTGCTTCCAGTAAGCGCCACTGAGCTGCATTGCAAGGAGGTGGTCCAGGCCGTGCCACTTTTTACACCTCTCTGCAACACAGCTCTGTGGCATTTACTGGAGGTACCTAGTGGGCTAGTTGGACCCTAGGGACCCTCAGGATTCAAATGAACTTAATCTCCCAACTAAAAATGGACACAGGGCGTGTTTACACAGTGGTGAAGGGAGGGGACGGGGCCTGAGTTAACGTGTGCAAAAACGCCCTGTGGCCTGTTTTAAGAGGTAGTTTTAATCCCCATGCCCTATTATGTACTAGGGGCTTACAGAGGAGGTCATGCTAATCACAGGGGGACCCCAACGCATAATGTTCCCTAGTGTATGTAGGTGTTTTCACTGTATTCTAAGTGTCTTTTAACATAGCACTGGCTCTAGGACTGGCTAGTCAGACTCAGTTACCACCAGTATCCGTCTGAAAAAGTTGAGGGTACAGGATGATTTTGCAACAAGGCTTCTTTCTGCTCTTCTTTTTGTTCTTTCTGCACGTTATCCTTCTTCCTGCACTTATCTTCGTATTTAAGGACTTCTGTTGCTTCTTTCTGCACTTCTTTTGTTTCTTTCTGTGCATTTTTTCTTCTTTCTTCACATGTCCTATCTCTGTAGGCATAGTTAGAAATTAGCATTTAAAAAACCTTTGAAATTCACAGAAAAAACCATAGGTTTCAGGCACGTTATAGTTAGGAATTAGCATTTAAAAAACCTCAGAAATTCACTGAAAAAACCATAGGTTTCAGGGGTGTTATAGTTAGCTGGACTTTTCACTTGTACAAAACCATTGAAATTCCCCCGTTATAGTTAGTTCAGCTAACTATAACTCGCGCGCCCGCAATGCACTGCTGATGACGTCACATATTACATCACTCATGACATGGTCAGTGACATCACTCATGACATCACTGATGACATCTCAAATGACATCACTGATGACATCACTGATGACATCATCCTTGTGATAGAGTGGCAGACCTCCTCTCACCCTAATATAACCTTTGATACACACATTCAAAAATAGAGACTAAAATTTTCAAAACAATGGACATACCAATACCAGTTACAACAACCTCTTCAGTAATTCTAAGATCCACATACACATCCACTCATTCACCAACAGTCCTATACAGTCACTCATACATGTACTCACTCATCATATGTACTCATGCACCTATACATCCTGTTACACAATGCCACTCATCCATAGAGTTACTCACACACATAGTCACTCATGCTAATAAAGAATCAAACATACATATACTTGCATATACAGTTATATACACACACCACCACACTTACTTCTACGGAAACTTACACATACTTAGTCTTTTAAACAATCACTTATAGAAACACATACTTATTCATACAGGAACTCTTTCAATCTCTCACTCTCACATATACTCACATATATACACCAATAGTCACATATACTAGTTTAAAACATATGTAGTTACTCATAAAGACACTATTGAGACAGTCATTCACTCACTAACACACCCATACACACACTCATCCACCCATACAGTCCTGCACACATGCTGTGTTCAACACATACAAACAGTGAGTCACTCATTCATGCACCTATGCACTACGTAATACCCCCCACCGAACCATGCAGACACTCAGACTGATACTCAAAAAACCAACTAATAACCTATATAGACACCCATGTAGCTACTCACCAACCCATGCAGCCACTTATACACAAAGTGAGAGACTGATACAGATATTTACATATTTAAACATTACTCACTAAGCCATGTATTCACTATGATACACTTAATCAGTCAGTTACACAATCAATTTTTCAAAAACAAATCATCCATTTAGACACTTATATACCCATTTATTCTTCCATCGACCTTGAGATATACATATATAAAACATATTTAATTTTCAGAAAAACACACATTCACTGGATGATGTCATCAGTGATGTCATCAGTGATGTCATTTGAGATGTCATCAGTGATGTCATGAGTGATGTCACTGACCATGTCATGAGTGATGTAATATGTGACGTCATCAGCAGTGCATTGCGGGCGCGCGAGTTATAGTTAGCTGAACTAACTATAACGGGGGAATTTCAATGGTTTTGTACAAGTGAAAAGTCCAGCTAACTATAACACCCCTGAAACCTATGGTTTTTTCAGTGAATATATATATATATATATATATATATATACATAGTTTGTACTCTATGAGCGTTTTACATTTGCACATTTACTGCGCATTTGCACATATGCTTGATTTGCACCTTTGCACTATTTGCACATTATTAAATTGCACTTATATGCACTTTTCGCACTTTAAATCAAATGAACTTATATAGTATAATATACATAAATATTTATATAAAAATATATATAACATTCAAAAAAATATATATTTAAAAAAATATTATGCATACCGAGAGCATGTCACAGAATATTTTTTGATTGGACAGCTTTAGAATTGCATTAAATACATGAGGTACCTGCATGTTGGATTTTATCCAGGTGATAGTTTTTGTGGAAAACGTAATATGTTGCTGGCAATATTTGCTCATTTAGCTAAAATTATTTTGTATTGGAGGATATGTTTGAGATTGCCTATTTACTCCATATGATCTAACTTATGCACTATTTTGGTCTCATGTGTTTAGAGTTCACAATTATGCACAGTATTCAGACTGGTTATTAAATGCATAACTCGGGCAGGTTAGATCAGAAATAATGTATTTATTTTATGTGCATATACGAACACAATCATGTATTTACATGCTGCAAATATTACGTTGTTGCTCTTTGCAGGTTACTGACTTTTCAATTGATAGTATTTCTTCTATCTCTGTCCATCATGTGATACGGGAGTCAGCATTTTTAAAGACCGTCATACGCAAAGTTTGTCTCATGTGATCAAGGCCGTTCGTCGGCCGAAACGCGTCATGACATAAGGGAGACTTCAATACTTTTGAAAATAAACAACAGTATTTACAGACGAAGAGGAGTTCGTGCATTCTTTTTTCCCGGAGAAAATGACGAATGCTCTGTGTCTATATATACATATATATATATATATATATATATATACATATATATATACATATATATATATACATATATATATATATATATATATATATATATATATATATATATATTACCTACTGGCGGTCGCCAGTAGGTAGTTATAGTTAGGACCCTGTTTCCATAGGAAATCCGCAACATTCTATTTGGAATAACTTTGGCGCCGGTCGATAAATCCTCGCGAAATTTTCAAAATAGGTGGGGCGCTACGCTCCGCTCCTACCCTGAAAGTCTCGGGGGGATTCGTCAAGCGGGGGCTGAGAAAAAAGGGGGGTCCCAAAACGCGTTTTTCCCATGCATTTTTCCATAGGACCTTTAGACACAGCTACAGCCCGAACGGCTGAACAGAGTTACTTGAAATTTGGCAGAAAGGTAGTCCTCAGGTCAAGGCAGTGCCTTTTGTAGGTCTGGTGTAAATCTGTTCAGTAGTTCCTGAGAAAATAGCATTTAAATCAATATATATATCTGAGCCAGCTTACGGTGCGCTTACCGTGCGCTTACGGTAAGCTTACCATACGCGTACGGTGACGTGCGCGAGCGCAATTCTGATTGGCTGTTAGATCTTAGTAAACATTCGAATCGGTCGAAACCAGGAAGCGGCGGCCGCCATTTTCTCTCTCGCACTCTGAGGGGTGTTTGAAAAACAAAGGCCAAAAACATGTAAAGGGGCTGTTTAGACAGCTCCTAAGCACATATCCATGATGAAGGAGTCCCCAAAGATCCACCAAGGCCAAAAAAGCAATTTTATTTTTTTCGAAAATTTCGCCGATTACGCTTACCGTACGCGTACGGTAAATTTAAAAAAAAAAAAAAAAAATATCCATATTCTCCCCACCCCATGTGCAAATGGTGTCCGTAGGGCACCATTTGTGCATGGCATAAACGTATTACTGAAAAAAATAAAAGATTACCTTTCACAACGAAGCGCATAATATGTCCTCCATGTGCACACGGTGCGTGAAGCGCATCGTGCGTACATGGCCCATCTAGCGTAACGTGGGCACGCGGTGCGCTTAGCGCACCGCTTGCCCACCGTGCGTGCACGGCACTAACTGCGTAAAGTGGGCGCGCGGTGCGCGAAGCGCTCCGCATGCTCACTGTGCGCGCACGGTGCGCGAAGCGCACCTTGCGCGCACGGAACGAACTGCGTTAAGTGGGCACGCACGCCACGAATGGCGTAAAGTAACTTAGCATTTAAAAAACCGTACAAATTCACTGAAAAAAACATAGGTTTCACACACGTTATAGTTAGGAATTAGCATTTAAAAAACCTTGCAAATTCAGTGAAAAAACCATAGGTTTCACACATGTTATAGTTAGCTGGACATTTTACTGATAAAAACCATTGAAATTCCCCCGTTATAGTTAGTGCAGGCAACTATAACTCACGCGACCGCAATCCTCTACTGATGACATATGTGTCTTTATGAAAAAAAAATATTTGTAATATATGTATAGCTAAAATTTAATGGAAGGAGACATGGGCAAATAAGTGTCTAAATACAGTATTAGCATCAGCAGAGGATTGCGGTCGCGTGAGTTATAGTTGCCTGCACTAACTATAACGGGGGAATTTCAATGGTTTTTATCAGTAAAATGTCCAGCTAACTATAACATGTGTGAAACCTATGGTTTTTTCACTGAATATATATATATATATATATATATATATATATATATATAATCTGCATATTACCTACTGGCAGTCGCCAGTAGGTAGCTATAGTTAGGACCTATTTTCCATAGGAAATCCACATCATTCTATTTGGAATAACGTTGGCGCCGATTGACGAATCTTCGCGAAATTTTCCAAACTTTTGGCCAGCTCCGGTCCGCTCCTATCCTGAAAAATTCACGGTGATTCGTCAAGCGGGGGCCGAGAAAAAAGGGGGGTCCCAAAACGCGTTTTCTCCATGCATTTTCCCATAGCACCTGTTGACGCAGCTACAGTCCGAACTGCTGAACGGAATTACACCAAATTTGGCAAAGAGGTAGTCCTCAGTTCAGACTCGTGCCTTTTGCTTAAATTGTGTAAATCTGTTCAGTAGTTCCTGAGAAAATTAGAGTTAAAAAGATATATATATGTGGGCGGAGCCTAACCACACATCTCATTGTGAGATCTGATTGGCTGTCAGTACTTCATCCAAGAAGTGTTGGCAGCCATCTTGGGACCAATATACATGATAGCACCTCATTAAAAAGCATTGCAGTTAATAGAAGGTTTTAAGACTCTAGTTACATTATAAATCATTTGTTGAT